>NW_027286069.1:48784543-49372043 GCF_022747635.1 Hetaerina americana
AGACAATAACGGGATTATAAATTGTTCATCATATAACTTATAATAACATGTAGAAATGTATATAAATTCACATTAAATTCTTTTTTATCGCAATGTATAATCATCGCAGATATGCAACAGAGACAAAAATATTAACATAATCTATATATATTAAAACATATCCCGCGTATACTTGGCTTATACAGTTAATATATTTCCAGTCCATGGTAAAGGATTATCACCATCTTCCAGTATCACATATTTCAACAAATGGGGTAATGTCATGGTAAGAATTAGGTAAATCACTTTTGGTAAGGGTGGGGTAGAATAGACGTTTCCTGACGACCAAAACGGAAGAGGCCACAACCAAAGACCTCTGCGACTCCCATCGCGTATATGATGAGAGATCGTTGCCAATAAAAAAAGCCAGTCTATCCTCTTCCAAATCGCATGCAGCTTATGCGTGAACTGAAGTACTTTAACCACAACACGTACAAGTAATGTGATAATGATAACTAAAGTAGTGCAATGCATGAAGGGCCGACTTGAAAGTCTAACGGCATCCTGAAATCGAAAATATATAAGTTACAAAATAAACCTTAAACATTAGCTAGGTTACATTGGCATATTTACTAATTAAAACGTACTAAAAATGTACCAATTACTTGACAGCGGATAAATTTGGAATTAGATAATTATAAATAGAACTAAAACTGAGTTTCATGATAAAACTTTTCCAGCCGTTAATGTTATTTTTACCTTAACATACAGCGACCGCGCGGAGATGAAATGATCGGCATCGATCGCTGAAGCAAAGAATGCACAGAAAAGAGATTCTATAATTCTATTTTTTAAATTATACTCCGAAGTGACGATATACCAAGAAAAGAATCCGATTAGACCGTGGGTTAAATTATCACAAATAGCTCTAGGGAAGTCACTGCGCAAAACTGGAACACAAAAATCTCCAGTTAAAGCAACCGCGCCAAGTGTAAACGATAATATCAACCCATTCATTCTACTTCCACACGGCAACCAAAATTATGGACAATTAAAAACAAGGCGTTTCATAACCAAGTCATGAGGAAGATGAAAAGAGAAATAGCATTATCAAAATGTCACATTAGTCACAACATGTTAATATTGCCGTTTAATAACACGCACTTGGAATGTCACTTCTTCCATTTACCATATCAAGTGTCACAGTGTAGCCACCACTTGGAATTTGTTTCCGAAAAAGAGGATATTTCGGGCAACTACCTCAAAACCCAGAGAAGAGAGCGATGGGTGCTTTGAGACGAGCCAAATCAGCAAAATTAAAAACATGAGCATAGCGAAATTTTGTAGAGCGTCATGGGTCCAATCACTGTCTCCCTGAGTGTGATCAAATTAAAAGCTTTGTATATCACGAAGACGTTGTCATGCCCTGCCCTCTCCCTTCTCGGATGACACTCCAACCCTCTACGTTCTTCACCCAGATTAGGTTCAGAATGGTTCATCTTGCTAGATGGTGTCGAATTATGACCTTCATGATCGTTCCCTCTTCTTGAAAGCAATTTAATCCGAGGTGCTCTCAAGGAATGCCATATTTTTGTGCTTAATTGAATGGAATATTTGTCCAATCCAAAAATCAACGACTTATAAGTTCTCTCAACACAATATCGGCGGTTCTACTGTAAACATATGACAGTACAATCTTATCCTAACGAAACTTATCAAGGGACAAAAAGAATTACAATAATACCATTAGCATAATTTCAAGTAGCTAATAGCAAAATCTATTTTCCACCATGCACAAGTATTACCTTCAGGCACACCAAGAAGTAATACACTACTACAGAAAACCTAAGAGTTTCTTATACCTCTTATGCATGATGGTTTGACAGAGGTAGTAACATATGATTATGGTGTCTAAGAAATGTAGAGCTTGAGAGCCCCTTGTATTTTCATTCTTTTTTGCTTTTCAAGTTCAGACAGATACCATAACAAAGCAGCTATTCTGAAAGCCTAAAACTATTCTAAATGCCACTATTCATCCTGTAAAAGGAAGTTTTTCATATAATAATGAGATGCGATGAGGTGGTTGAAAGAATCATAAATTATTACCTGTTTCAGTGACATACCACAGCATCTCTTTGTGGAATGCATTAGGTTAAGTATTGAGAGAAAGTTTATAGAAATAGAGATCAACTTTCACAGCTGTCTTGTGAGAACAAGATTTTTACCTTGTCCACAGAGATGTAAGCAATACTTCCATCTCATTGTGGAAGGAGGAAATCCTCAAGTTCAAGATAAAAAAGACAAGTAAAAGCCAAAACTCATGAGCCTATATTCTAATTTTTCTAATGAACAATTGGCTATCAAAGGATTGGCTATAATTGGATATATATCATTGATATATATCTCCATCCTCTCTGTATCGAGATCAAAATACGATTTTCCTTGATGCTCTGCGAGAGTACATATAATCAATAATTGAGTAACCAGTTGTATATTTATGAGGTGGATGGCTCCGATACTTTGCCGAGTCTGCTAATACCAACTTGAACTCCTTAGATTCTTCTAACCCATTTTAGTGGTTAAACAATCTGTACATCCAAATATACAGCAGAGCCTTGATTGTGATCTCCCCACCACTGTGACATTCATTGAACACCGGCTCTGTCTCTGATGACATTAAAATCATCATGGAGAATGCTTAACTTAAGATTTGGTGGAATTATTTCTTTTCTATTGCCAGGTAACTGTTAGTGGCAAAGTTTATGATCACCTTTGCCTTCTATTTTCCAAACTCTGCATCACCTGAAATGAATCATGTGAAAGAGATGGTTAACAAGTCAAGTATCAGAACTACTATTTTCCCCTAGGGTAATCTGTTAAACTAACAGTCCACACCATGGTTTAGGCATGGGGGTTGTGCCCCTCTACCCTAAAGTCAATTTATGCTTCTGGAAAATCTTGAAATGATTGATGATTTTTCATTTTAACTCCAGTTAGATCCCTTCACATGGAATCGATTCATACAAATAGATGGCGTTTAGGTAAGGATTTTCAACAGGGTATAGTTCTACAGTATGGTTGATGAAAGAATTTACATTTCGTATGTTGAATATGCCAGTTGGAATTTCCACTAAATCCTCATTATTTTATAATTTTTACTATAGAAATTCCCCGAGTATCCCAAACTCACCACATTCTATCGAAATTCATACTCATTCTGGCATACCCAAGTACCACCCTATAGAACGACAATTTGGGAAACATGCTACCAACATTCACAAGAAAAAAAATAATAATAAAGAAGTACATTTGCAGTGTTTTTTCCCATCTATCCTAGTGGCAGGATTAAAGAGACAAGACAATACACAATGCAATGCTAGAAATATTAACATATTGATTCATATGGTATTCTGATGTTAATCATTTAAAAGTCCCAATAAGTAAGCACCAGTCACTAGAAGTAGCACCCCCCTTTCCATGAAATTAATGCCCGTGCACTTTGCCTAATTGTGCTTATTAAATGAGCCAAAATCTCTAGCATTGTGATGCTTTTTTCCTTAATATATTCTTAAAACCATGATAGTTAAGATGGAAGCTAATTTGTACTGAAATGGGATTGCCAAGAGATTTTATTATCCCTTAAGCATGAACTTTAAAAAGTTTTTTGGTAAAATTTTTGTTCCTATTGTATTTTTTATAATCAACCAAACACAATCTTATACCATCATTTAAGTAATAGTTGGTACTTTGGTTTATTCATAAATGAAAGATTGATCAGACTCATTCTTCACTTCAGACAATATGTAGAATATATTTGAAAGCAAAACAGTATCCTTAAGATAATTTTAGAAGGTTGGTTGGAACATGGTTGGGAGGAACTCCAAGCTCAAGAATGGATTACATCAACAGGGTCTTGCATTATAAGGCTGGAGGAGAGACAGAGGAAAGAGAAGGCCAGCTGGCAATAGAAGGAAGGCTTGTAAACTATTCAATTGAATAATGACTTTAGATATTGATAGATTAAGTTTTTTAGCAAAATTAAGTCACAGTGTTATTTAAAAAAATGTGTATCCAGGAGCAACTTGAATGCCTGCAGAAATAGAGGGTGGCTACAACAAGCTGTTTAATGATTAAGTGCCCTTACTAATAATAATATTGGTTGGTGAACAATGGGTTAGCATATACATGCATGATTATAACATCTTTTACAATAACATTAGTGTATCAAAAGATGTTGCAGTTTTATTATATCCTGTATTTATTTGTCTATCGTTTAGAATTCAAAACGTTAACAGTTAACCTGGTCCCTTGTTTTGTGCATTAATATCCAATGATTTCAATTAAAAACAGAAAATTGTAATCTCATAATAAATATTCAATGAAATACCCTTTATCATTAACTTATGAATACAATTCACGATCATTGTAGAGGTGCATACATTCAGCTAAATGAAGTCTGATTGAGAAATTTAAATGCTCACATCAACCCAAAAACATTACATCTTTTGAAAAACCTGTGCAGATATGAAACAAACAGAAATGAAGTGTTGTTTTTAAAACAGTACACCATGTACATGCATTAACAGAAGACTTATGTAAACACATATTTGGAATGCAGGAATAATGTACTATAAGTGTGTTCAAATGTGTATAATCACCATGTTAAATGAAAGCACAATAGCTAATGGAAAAAGTTTGCATGCGACAGGAAATGATGAACTTAAGAAAATAAGCAACACCAAGGAAACAAAGCGCGAATGTCGCACAGTCAAAAATAGTTAAGTAAGTTAGAGATGTTGCAAAATTTAAATAAACCAAAGCAGATGCATAGTTAACCAGCTCTGATGCACCAAGAGTCAATCCTGACCAAGTTGTCATACATATGAAACTTTTTAGCACAGAATGACTATCACTTTCTCTTAGGGCATAAGTTATATTGGACCAAATATTCACCAATAGAGGTAGACTTAGCTTTGAAATAAACTGGGAACTCTGCTCATGCCGGGTACATGCCAAGGTTGACAAATAACTTATGGAAAGCAATAAACTCAATTTGATCACTCTTGGTGACTAAACTTAAGCTTTAAATACACAATTCAATAAATTGTGATTAATTAACTTAAACTTAATTTCACTATCTCAAACATTGCCTCTATTTCATGGATTTCCCATTAATTTCATATTTTCGCACAACTGCCAGACAAATACTTATGATAACATTATACTAATGAGTTTCAATCAACATTGATAAACATCCTTCAACAAAGAATTCAAGGCCGTCATAAAGGAATATTAGGCGACAAAAAAACTTAAAAGACTTCTTTCACTAACATAGTCTTATATTTTTTCAATTCTTCATAACAATAAAACAGTGAATCTTAATGGATTATATTAAAAAATAATTATAAAAATTATATAAATCACTAGTAAAAAACTAGTAATTTGCATAACAAAACTAGGTGATTACACATGATGATTATTGAAGTTTTGAAACTTTAAAAATTTACATTATACCATCAATTTAACTAATGCAAACTTTGCACACACTTCTCACACTAGCGCTTCTCACAAGTGAAAGTTGCCACCTTAAAAAATGACAAATTCCAAGAGCATCTTCATTCACTTCACATAAAATTGGTCATAATTGCAATATCATTTCACTGATTGCAAAATAAAAGCCAGTCTTACACATCCGTTAATGGTAACCTAGGTACATTAATTGCTACGCGCATCATTCACTGTAGAAGGCACTGTAACTTCTAATCCATCAAGAGACTTGTTCATGATAATCTGGCAACCTAATCTGGATCTGAAAAGATAAAAATAATTAGTGACCTTACACACCTAGCGGCCTTCAAGAAATTAACATTATAAATGTTAAATAAATGAAATAATGTTTTGGTTTACATGGGTTATACAGAAATCTTTTAGAAATGCAACATGGGAGTACATTTTTAAGCAAACATATATTTGAGGACTTGGTTTACTAACTGGTTTTGCGGTTATATCATTTCATTCGCAAAAATAATACCATTTAACATTCGGTGGCCCGTAGCTATATATCACTCTCCTATTGCCAGGCAATTGTTGGATAAACTCAGGACTCATCGTTGGAGTCGATCAGGATAGTGCTACATTTCAAGGCCTGGGTTGCCCACATACATTTGCATAATTATACAAAATATCTCACGGGTTGATATTGAGGTATTAGTACAACTACTCGAAGAAAATAATCTTCGGCAGAAAACTAAAAAATGAACTCTTCACTTATGGGGGAATACTATTGGCAAATGTGTAGCAGTACACACATTTTTATTCTAGACAGTAATAAGATCAATTTTATTTAGCTACCGAAACGGGTAAAGTTAGCATCTTACTACTTATGACATTAAAATTAATACATTGGATTACGGTACACTAGCCAACAGAGTGGTCGCGAAATTGAGGCAATCAGTTTTTACCTTCATTTGCTTCAATTTCTACTAATCTTAACACTTAAAATTACAAAAAAATCACATCATCTTACGTGTCTGTTAAATCATATGCCAGGTCTAACATATCCATTTCCTCATCAGTTGGTTTACCAGGTAGACGATCATAATCTTCTTTTTTCAATATTAGATGACATGTGGAGCAGGTTAAAGTTCCTTCACAAGCACCTAAAAATAAAGAACGACGTCAAGATATGGATTTTAGTTACAACAATTTTATATCAATAAATTCGAATGCCTACCGTAACCATCAAGATCAATCTCGTTGTTCACCACGATATCCAGTAGACTATCGCCTTCTTTTCCTTTCGCTTTGATTCGCTCCCCGTTTGCTTTGACAAACGTAACTTCAACCCTTAAATAAATAATCAAGACAATGCACGCTCAAAGGGACTTTATACTAAACACAAAGAATTCAAAGAGGCGGGTAGCAATCAAAACTTACTCTTCCTTTTTTAATTGTGGCTGGGTAACTGATACATTACGTGATAACAATGAACTAGAAGACTTCAAGGCGGATTTACTAGATAAATGGCTTGAAGCCCTCCTCGATATTATTCCTCTAAATAACGCCAACTTCATCACTCCTGACACAGCCATCTCAAATCAGTGACTTCCCGTCTGATACAACCTCACGAATTTCAAAACTCTCCGAAGAATTGTGCAAACCTCGCTTACGAGATGATAGCCAGCATAGTAGCGACACCAACGTACAAATTTAGAACTATGAATGCGCCAATTTTAGCGGCCTTGGGTATAATGAGATAACTGTGATCGATGTCCAAAGGTCCATAAACGACATCATTTTAGCTGTCACAAGATAATTTTACCTCGGGAAATATTCTGTTCCTAGTTTTATAGTAATAATCGGAAAAGAGACGAGATAGCGTTATTTCTTCTTTTTCCATAAATATTCTCAATATTTACTGATATCATATTAATTAATTGTAACCCGTCTTGAGACTCCATACGTCTTTTAATATTCATATGGCTGATAATTTCTCCAGAAAAAAACCGTTTCCAAACCTTATTATGTAATTTTGCACATTTTTGCCGCGATTCAGACACGCAAAACAGTTCTGAAAATGTTGACATATATTTTCCGCGTCAGAATAACAAATTAAAAAGGATACTCGATGAACAGCGATAGTTGCCTTTCGGTGTTATTTCAGACATTTCATAACATTTCAGATTAAGGAATATCATTTAAGAGGTTTGCAACGGAAGATTCCCTCGGACACTATATCGCAAACAGGTATTGATGTCAGCCACCAGGAAATTGCTAATCTATAATTGTTAGTATAGTTCCAATCGTATACAAATTATTTTATTTCGTGCTTTTGGACCACTCACCACATTTATTGTTAAATGAATTTTACTGCAAACAAATACTTGAGAATAACTTTTGCATATACACGCATTTTACTTTTTTGCCATCAGAAGATAATATAAATAAGGGATGTTAAAATAGAATCACGGTCTCAATTATAAAAATATTTAATAAGACAATATATACCTGATCATTATACACCACGATTGCAATTCTCCTGGTGGAAACTACCATTCGGTAGCAGTGCTTCACCATCGCTTATGAATCATGCAACTATCTTGATGTCCAATACTTGGCATCCTTTTCCTTATATTTCCCTTATATCCGCTTTAACTTTTTTCCGCAACCAATCTTTTTATATACAAGCTTGTACACACCATCTCAAGTTCATCATGCACTTACCAATCAATCCTATGGAATTTAAATACCCTATGATTTGACAAAGCAATTTATTTGAATTTAATATCTAACTCCTTTTTGATTTGAATCCGATCTGACCATGGCTCTGTAATAACACAGTAACTAGAGTATTGCGCATTTCCAAGCCTTTTTTTTATCAGGCCATAAATGGGATTTTTTCGTATTATTGAACGCGTTGACCGCAGGAGTTGAGGACACATCCCGAAACCGATTGAATAAACAACGAGTGAATTAATTATACATTCAATGTCTCCCTCTTCCGTAAAAGCGAATACATGAATGACCGGTCGAATCACTGTGCTTGGTGTATTTTTAGGATGACCTTTGGCTCTTAGTCGGCCACTACAAGAATATCTTAAATAAATTCTACCTTAAAATTGTTACTCAAAGTGCAATAAATATACTGTATCATGTGAGATTTATTTTGAAAATTAAAATCGGTTCCAAGTCTCCAGTAAAACTGAACTTTAAAGAGGACAGGGTCAAATACGAGTATAATAATTATTGCTACATTAATAAATACATTTTATTCCAGTTTAATCTAGAAATCGAAACTACTTTCAGAAGCCAGTGGTACGAAATACAAACATTGGTCCATGTTAATGTTCCAGAATCAAAGTTCTAATAATTCACACGAATTAACCAACTTGGAGTTGAATTAGTAAATGCAAAATTAACAGCACTGAAACATATCCGATACCATAACTTATATTGGAAGATTTTTGGCAGTATGCTGACGTTACTCTCCGAGATAAAATGATTTCACATATACCGATTACAATACATGCGCTGTTGTAATTCCATTTTATCTTTGACAATAAAAAAGTCTCCCAAAAAATTCCTTTCTTACGTAATACATAGTATACTCAAATGTGTTGTACACAATTAAGTATTCTTGCCCCAAAATAGTTTAACCACTTAAGAGATGATTGAAATAACCTGTAATTAATGGGGCAAATCAAAACAAAGATTAAAGAATGGTTATTTCAATAACTGGGTGTGTTTGAAAATCTCAAATATGATACCTAAAAGTCACCTGCTAATCCAAGAATGGGTTAGCAGGACTTACATACTAGTAGCAGTAGTTTTAATGGTAGGCAACGAAGGCATTTAAGGTCTTCTGCGGATGGATGGGAAAGGAAGGGTGGAGAGAAACCCGGCGTCGGCATTAACCTGCTCTTATCGAAAGGCGTCGAAGGGCCCGCAGTTTAACGTCCCATCCGACGGAAGTCGCACTCAAAGTGCTCTCCACCAAGCATCTCAAGCAGGCATCGGGATACCACTGAAAAATATTTGTTTTCAGGATTTGAACCCGGGCCATCTCGGGGGAAAGCCTGCACGTTTGCCAGCGCACCATCTCGGTTACTGCTGATGATACCCTAAGAAATATGTATGCATTGCCATGTTAAGGCTGATTCTTATAAAAAAAATCACGCACAAAATGATAAATAATATCTTAAAGTGACGGAAATGATTAAACCACCAAAATAAAAACTACACGCCGTAAGTTATTTGGCAACCAAAAAGCTCCCCAAGATTGTTTTAGCCTATTTTTTTTCTTTTTATAAGCGGTGCCAATAACTAGAAATTGAGAATAAAGCAGAGTGGTTCACTATACATAAAATAACCAAAGATTCACTGATGAAACACACCCCACCACTAACACTTTCACTCGAAAACACCAATGAACTTACAGGATCTTCCCCTCTCCACGACTGTCACGAACGGGTTTTTTTTTGTTTTGTTTGCGAAGCCGAGCTGAACGTTCGTTATGCAAAAACAAAAGGAGCTGAAGAAAAGAATATCATGGTACAGATATACTTCTCAGATAATTCGTAAAGAGAGACTTTTAGATATCCCATAATGATGGGGAAATGGCAAGGGCCTCAGTGCATTCAACGGCAAATAAGGGTTAATAAAATATCATAGATAAATCTCTCAGTCAGTTTATCACGAAATTCCAAGAGGCGTTCGGAATTCTTCCTCATTTGATTTTTTGGAGCGGCTAGAAGATTAAGAAAAACATAATGTCCGAAATAATGAAAATAATTCAAATTTTCAATATAAAGGCACAATGAATATCAAACATAAAACTTATAAACTGAGCAAACGAAATCATAAACGTTATTTTTAAAATTCGTTCACGTTACCAAGCCCAATGAAGAGGAAAATACTTTAAACTATACAAAAAATAAATGAAACAGCTCGTGAACTAAGAACATGTTGTACGGTATGTTTGCGGCAAGCATGAGGTCGGTTATGCCAATAATCTCGTACTTTAATCGGAAGAACTGGCCTAGTATTTATCGATGGTAAAAAAATCCGAGAAATCGAATTTCCGTCATTACTGTGTCGCATAAATAAATATATATATATACGAGGGTCATCCGGAAAGTAGTACCCGTTCGTGAAATAAAGACACAAAAGTAAATATTAACAAACATAAAAAATTTTATTTGAAAGAGGATACTTTAAACTACTTCTCAACATAATCTCCAAGCAAATTAAGGCATTTGTCATAACGTGTGACAAGTTTCTGTATTCCTGCTGCATAGTCCTTCGCCGCCAGCTCATTGAGATACGCGAGGGACCCATCTTGCACAAATTTTTGCATAATGCAGATGGTGTTTAACAATTTCATGAACAATTGTTCGAGAAACATTGGGAAAATGCTCACAGATGTCATCAATTGTGACGCGCCGATCGTTCCTCACGAATTCGTCAACTGAGCTCACCAGTTGGTCTGTAATGACAGACGGTCTCCCCGAACGCTCATCGTCGTGTGTGTTCCCCCTCCCCATGTTGAAGTTGCGACACCACCGCCGAACAGACGACTCGTCCATTACATTGTCTCCATACACCTCCTTTAATTGGCGATGAATATCACATGGGCGAACGTTTCTTGCATTGAGGAATTTAATCACTGCCCTCACTTCACAACTGGCGGCGTTCTCAATTTTTTTAAACATTGTAAACAATCACAGAAACAACACAGGCAATGCTAGCGTCACGCAACTTGGCTCAGAGAAGGCAGACAAGCCACTGAAGCTATCTGACCTCGTCCAGCGGCTACTCGCGTCGTCAGCACTTCATGCGGCACGAACGGGTACTACTTTCCGGATGACCCTCGTGTATGTATATATATATATACACACTCATACATACATGTATATATAAACTCATACATACATATACATACACTCATACATATATATATAGATATATATAATATATGTGTATATATACATATATATATAGATATATATAATATATGTGTATATATACATATATATATATAATATATATATATATAATATATATATGTGTATATATACATATATCTAATATATATGTGTATATATATATATATATATATATATATATATATATATATATATATATAATTAGAGGCGAACGAAATATTTGATTGATTGCAAATTTTTGTTGCAAAAGAGCTTCCTGCTATGCAAATGTTTTCCCACGTCATGCTTATTCACACAATTCTGTATGCTTTGCTAAACTGAGAAGCTTTCTTCCAATCGTATTGCATTCTTAATGACCTTTTGGTACCGTCGTGCTTCTTCATTTTCAAGGACAAGTGTCCTAAAAATTTCACATTGTTTGCATTACACGAATTTTCACCACGAAAACGAATGCACGGATAGCAATAGAGCGTACCTTTTGTATCGCAGATTGTATTTGTGAATGTCTGAGCCACATTTAACTTTTCTTTCACATTTATTTTGTCCATCGAATAAAATTTTAGCCAAGTCGAAATTAGGTAGACGCCGTAATTTGCTTTTAATTCAACTTTTACCTCCCGAAAACTAAATGGAAAATTATACATATTTCAACTCACTTGCACCATTTTGACAAGTGCCTGTTTAAAAGCGAAATCGAGCCAAATCGGGGGAGCGCGGTGTGATTTGATGCCTGGAAGGGATTTTAAGATCATCCGTTTGATCTTCAGCAAGTGCTTTAGAAATGCATGCGCGTTTGTGTGCAAATGTAAGTTTATCGGAGGCATACCACAGCGCAAGTAGAAAGAAGCTGTGGTAGCTTTTGAGATAATGTGGATTAAATGCGCCGTTATTAAGTAGCAGAAAAAGAACGACAAAAATGGAACGGTGATTATTTATTTATTTCTTATGCATTAGTCTGAAAACAACACTTCGACCTTGACATCGGAACAAATTATTAGAACGAATGGAACCATTGAGTGGCTGGTTTGCAAATATCATGGCGTTAAATCAAGTCACCGTGGCGTTAAATATGTCACCGTGGTTGTCCATTACTTTAATGAATAAATGCTTGACATGCGATTGAATTGATAAGATAGGTGTGATGACTGGTGATGTGTATACATACACAAGATCTTCAACGCGTCGACGATTCACTGTTGCTGGCTGATAGCCCGAATGACCTGCGAGGGACGCTTCAGTGGGATAAATGCGTCCACGACAAAACAAGTTGTGTTTGATAAGAAGAATTGGAAGAATGACTTTATAGTCAGCATAAACGGTGAAAATATGAAATATATGGTGGATAATTTAGTATATCTTGGCGGAATGTTCGCGAAGGATGGTGTAAGATTAATGGCGCATGAATGTCGCACAAAAGGATGTCGGCCTGTGGAGTTTATGAGGAAATCAATAAGACGGCAAGGTTGGAATCACATAAAGGTGTACGCCTCCCATTTAAAACACATAAACAACAAATATAAAAAAATGGAAGTGAAATTTGGGTGGGTAGAACAGGCTGAGAACAAATGTTGGGCAATAATGAATAACTGATCGAAGCACTTTTCCACTTGATAATTTTTTTTTTTAATTTTACGACCGGGTTTCGATGTGTTACATCATCATCAGGTGAGTTGGGCAAATACGGTGAGTACTCGAGGAGTGGTTGTGATAAAAATGGAAGAGATGAGTAGAGCAATGGGTACGGATTGAAAGTATTTGGATTCCATGACCTAGCAATTGATAAATATTAAAGAGATGTGCAACGCCAGATTTGATCGTGTTGAAAGAATCGATGAGAATACGCCCAACAGATACACGAGAGAAGAGAAAATTATTTTAGATCGCAGATCCAGACAGGCACGTTTGGTTGAAGAGACTCACAAGAGATGCAACATCAAAAGTCTTAGGAACTGAATCGCATTTATGAAGCAATGAGTGAATGTGATGGAAGTAGAACTGGCGTACAAGGAAAGGTAAATAGGAAATAAATTCGAGTAATGGAGTGCGTCCGGAAATAACTTTGTTTTTTTTTTTGACAACGCCCACCCTGAGAGGACCTGATGCGAATTATGCGCGTTAACGCTGATAAAAATTTGCCGATCATACCAAAAAAAAGTCTGCATTGCTAAGGGGTAAAAATAGACAACCTCGCACTCAATACGTAAGCAGATCTTTGCGTCACATTTTTTTCCAAGTCGAGATTGTGCAGCATCTATATTTGCTGGACACTATTCATTAAGATCGCAAATAAACAAGTAAGAAAGTGCAATTCATTTGACCATAATGGGAAAATTCAGCTGAGTAGATTTTTGCGGGTTGTACCTGGGAGATAAGCCTTGAGCGATGTGACTGTGATTATTTGTTTGCAAGGGCGGAACACATCTTGGACAAAATATCCACTCCACTCATACAGGTATTTGATTGTATCATGTTACACCCCTCCCCCCATACTTATGCTTACTGTCAACTGAACAAAGGGGATTATCAACTGCCTCGTAGAGTGACCTCGACCAGACCCACGTCACGGTGGGTGTAGATTGGTAAGGTGGCAAAAGTCATGTCAGCGTTTGGAGGGAGGGAAATGACTTCAACACCACACCGGCCAATCGAGCACGCAAAGGATAAAATCACAGAGAAATGCACAAATCGTTAACTTTTAAGTTTTTCATTTTTCTCCTCACTTCCAAATTAAATTTATCCTCTTGTCTTTTATAAATTATATTTATCCTCATCGTTTGATTCCCAAATCTTTGCCAAACAAAATTTCCCTTTATTTCAGTGCTTTCGCTAATCTTTTCTTAAAATTTTTACTTGAGGTAATCGTCGTCAAATTCCTCAGTTTGAGAAGTTTTCTTTACTTAAAGTATTTTTTCTTCACTGGATGTCCTCCCCACAACTTTGTCCATTTTCGCTAAAACACTTCGTAAATAAGTGAACCTTTCAACCAGCTCTATTTTAAACTCTCCAACCTTGCTTAATCGTTAAATATTTACGCCAACCAAATTCTTATGGATTTATTTCCGAAGTTTATTTGAAAATATATGCTGTGTATTTTGTTCACGCGTGATTGATAATTCTTAGAAGGAATTTGCAATCGAAGGTGCTTCGTATTTGTTTTAATATTTACGAAAGAAAAAAATGAATAACGAAGTTTCGTCAATATTTTTAGTGGCCTAAAGTGTAACTCCTCTCTTTTGTTTCAATCCCTCAATCCATAAATCCCTTCAGTTTATCTTTTTTCAAATCCCCCGACGGTTAAATTAAATTCTTCAAGGAGAATGAAATGTTTTTAAAATACATATTCTGTAATTGCTTCAAAAGGTCATAACTTCCACCATGCCATAGCAGTTTGCCATCGTGGATTCTTGCACCAATACAATTTCCATCAGTGTGTTGATATCGTTATTATTGTGATTGACTTATTGTATTAAGGGGCCTTATCCACTCTCATTGATGCAATCTTCCTCAGCACCATCCGCCATTCTCGCATTTCATGTCACAGGGTATGGATCTTGGGAGACGTGGTAGTCCATTGGGTTGAGTGCTGGGCTACTGACGGATTCTTGGTTCCAATTCTTAGGGAGGCCCTTGGGTTTGACGTACGTTGAGTGATTTTTCGGGTACCAGATCTCCCTGGGAAGCCACAAGCGGCACGTGGAAAGGATCTGGACCGCCTCCATACCTTGTTAAATTGTTACCCTGGGTGAATTTCACACGCCGTTGGGGTTAACACTAGAGGAACTCCATTCTAACTAATCAAACCAACCTTCGGTTTGATAACTGCCGTTACTGTGGTGTAAATTGCACGTATCATGTTTCCACCGCTCCAAAAGTATCATTCTCCGGGCCATTTAATTTCACTTATTTTTCTAAGGTCATTTTACGAACCCTGCTTAGAGAAGGAAAGCAATTTAAACACTTTGGGGGTAATTAGAAAATCATGTTGCCTTCAACATCTCATCTCCGATGTAGCAAAAACATAACCGCTGTCGGTAATGTTCATATTCATCGAATAAAGTCAAATTAAAAGCAGTTTTAGCCATAATCCTTTGTATTTGAAGCATCGCTTTACACTGTACAGTGAAACCTATACAAGTTGGTAAGTGCACAGGACAGAAATCTATCAAAGTGTGGGAACCACAATATGTAATGGACGATTTCTTCTCAAATCAGTCCCTCTAAACCCGTGAAACGGAATCGGAAAGGGTAGATTTTTTTAACCTTGATTCGATGGATAATGCTGCCGCCGGCATTGTAGAAGATGTGATCTTCTGAAGCAATAACAGATCTATCGGTGTCCGTATATGGATTATCCAAAAGGTAGTAGGACTGAGTCGATCATAAAAATGTATTGCCATAATTGATACATTCACTCAAAAATTCTTCGAAGTAGAACCCTGTGCGTCCACACACCGTAGCCGGCGAGTTTTCCGCGCATCGTACGTCCTCGGGAAGGCAGCGCTCGGAATGCTGATAAACTCCCTCGTCACAAACTATTGTAACGCTTCCACCGAGCCGTGGTGAGGTCCTTCCAGCACGAATTTGAGGCGGGGGAAGAGGAGGAGGTCTGGTGGGGCATTATCTAAAACATTTGGATCCTTACTCACATGGTCGAGAAGCTCTTGGCAGATCTGCGTGCGAGTTTCCTTTTGTTCGTCCGAGAGAACTCGCGGCACTGACTTCGCACACACCTTTCTCATGCCCATGTTTTTGCTTACAAGTCGTCGCACATCACTTATAGGGAAGCCAAGTTAACCAAAAACCATGCAGACACTTAATCTGCGATCCCAGTCCAACAAAGCCTGCAATCTTGCAAGATTTTCGTCACTTTTCGAGGTCGAGGGGCATCCTGACCGCTTGGCATCTTCAACATCTCTAACCAGCTGATACAACGTGTGCCACTCATAAACACCCGATCTACGAGTATCCATGAGGTTATCACCAAAAGCTGCCTTGAGAATTTCATGAGTCTCTTTCCCGGCTTTTCCCAGTTTCGTGCAAAATTTGATCACGTAGCGCTGTTCCAATAACTGGTTCATGACGGAGCGTAAGGAGGCCATGTAATTGAGGTTTCGCAAACGAACGGTCGGCACTCCACAAAGACCAGGAGCCAACTGCTACCGGCCTCCAGCCTTTCCTGAGACTCCCTTCCTGCGAACCCAGCCAGAGAAACCGCTGCCCGTCAATGCGGGAAAAAAACTCCTACTACTTTTGGGACAGACTGAAGTACGTGATAAATGATCAGCGCTCAATGTGTCGCTCAAGATTAGGACTGAATTTAATGCTGGGACCTAAGATTACTCTATAATTCGCGAATAAACATATAATTGATGGTTCCTGGCGTAACTTTATGGAACCGATTCATTATAAATAAATAAATGAAAGGACTAACTTTGTAGTTCCACACGAACGATTTATTCACACGGCCCGGGTTTCGAAGTAAAACCTGATGATGAAGTTTTACTTCGAAACCCGGGTCGTGTGGAACTACAAAGTTAGTCCTTTCATGTATTTATTTAGAATAAACATACGTTACAGCAAATCAAAAGCCTGGGATGGATAGATGGCCCAAATCGGACCGGTCGTCCAGCGTTGACGAACGATGATATTATGATTCGTATCGAAAAACCGCTATCTCTCTCAAGGAGGTAAATTTCTCATTAATAGTATTTCGATACCAGTGCCTGTGGAATAGAGTTCTTTGCTTTCAGTATTCAGGTACGTTTCATTGATCCCTGCTGACATTCTCTCTAGACTCAAGAATGTAATGGATGCCTTAGTGTTAGAATGTATCGTTGCTTTGTATAACTTCTACACATGGAAACCCAAGTTTCGGACTTCCGACAGACTTAACAGAAGAATTGAAAGAAGAAAACACTAGATCCATCTCTAAGGAACGGGCCCTCGTCATTCTCCATTGCCCACCTTCGTAGATGGAGGCTTTGTATAGATTTGTTACAGACCGATTAGAATAATAACGGAACCACACACCACCCTCAAAGCAAAGAGGGCACATTTTCGATCAGTGCCCGTCGCTCACAAAACGTGAGCGAGACATTAAGTCTGTCCTCCTTTGGCTAATGACATACCGCTCTTCGCCACAAAGTTCTATTTACGCTACTTCACACCTAATGAGCGTAACTTGATCAATGAGGTCAATTAACGTTACTGCGTTTGGTCGTGCTAGGTCTAACACTTTAACAAATATGTAATTTTTATTGGTTGAAATTTCTGTGATTCCCGTACTAAATTTTGACGTAGATGCAATCAAGTCCTATCAATGGCTCAAGTACGTTTACTGGATTGGAAATATTGGTGTGCTTTGGAGCCGATGACGACTTTTTGGGACGCATAAAAATTTGTAAGGAAAATCATAGAGAGTACCATTGCGATATCTTGTTATAGACACAAACCATGATCTTTGATTTAATAAACCTACCATGTCGTCAACGTTCCATTGCGATTCGTAACATATCTAACAAGGCATCGAGTAAATACTCTAAAGCCTGGATTACAGTAAACCATGTTTAACTTTTCGAACTTTCTCCCTCGCTTAATTCTGTCTAACATGGCTGATTTTCGTTCACCCTACATTCTCCACTTTTTCAGTCTTCAAATTGCGTTGCCGTTCACAATGCCCTGCAATCACTTTTTCTGTCACCTGCGAGTACCTCTCCACAAACTTCTCTCTTCCCCTTCCATACCTAGAAATTCTTCGTTTGTCTCCCTTGCTATCTATTTTATTGTTTCCATAATTCTCCAAAGCCACACCTCAAAAACCTCCAATATAAGCTTATTCCCTTGCCTCAATACCAAAGTTCACATTGACAGAATACTACGTTCCAAATCGAAGTTTAACACATATTTTCCTTGTATATTTAATTAAGATCCATGAATGACATTTCTCATATTTGGAAAAGCTTTACTTAACGAAATTCTCCTTATTCATTTGCCAAATTCTGTCTAAAACAAAAGGTGAATGGTCCAGATTAATGTTCATCTTTGCAATCTTATTTCTTGAGAACCTCATTACGTTCCGAAAATAATAATCGATTCTTATGCCATGCCTATGAAACTAGCCCAATTACACGCATTAAAAATTTTTCGATAATAATAATAAAAATAATTGACTTTAGAGCTAATGCATCATTGTTTGGATTCATAGCTCCGTAGATATTGAGCGTGCATGAAATTTCAGAGAGTAATATTTGTTTCACACCAAGGAACGAATACAACAAGCCGAATTTTAATACCGTTGAAAAACAATTGAAGTTAAAGTGGCCTTTCATTCGAGGGTATCGCTGGCTTAGCCCGTAGGGGAGCGCGTTCTTCGTGTGTGCATTCAGTTGACCACTTTAAAAGATGAATGAGAGCTGCCTAGGCATTAGGAGATGTCTTCCACGATTATTGTGCTGCCGCTTTATTCAGAGTCTCAGTAAAAACATTATAGAAACGTTTTCTATATTGGAGAAAACACTTGTAAATGATAGTTTCCTTACTTTGGATTATACCATTATTAAACTCTGTTAGTAGTAATAGTTTTAAGGGGGGCGGCCAACAGCTAATGTCATTTGCGCCATTATTAATGAATGGACAGGAAAGGGTGAAGGGTGGAGAGAAACCCGGCGCCGGCATTAGCCTACTTTCGATGAAAGGCGCCAAAGGGTCCGCAGCTTAAGGTCCCATGCGACGGACGGCGTATTCATTACTCAAAGTGCCCTCAACAAAGCACCCCAAGCAGGGATCGGGTTACCACTGAAAAATGTCTGCTACCTCCGGGATTAAAACCCGGACCCTCTTGGTGGGAAGCCAGGACGTTATCCACCGCGCCATCCCGACCTCCTTAAACCTCTGACTAGCTCTCCAACAATCCCTTCCATCACTCAACTCTAATATTTCCATTACGCATTTATTCTCTTCGCCTTCTGGTTGATTTTTCCAAATTATCTGTCCACAACATGGCCCTAACGTTCCAAATCCCGATTCTAATATTTGCGGGCCTTTTCTTCGTCTTCTTTTCTGCTGCTATCAATACGATGGTGAAAGGATTATGCGCGATGGTCTCGGAGGCTTTGCCTCTCGCACTGTCAGGCGCGATACCCATCCCACTGACCTAAGTCCCATATTTGTCAGGACTCATTTTGACAAATGCGCCCCTCATACTTTCGTGGGAAAAATGTATGAAGTGGTTTCCCACACCCCTCCTTAATAGCGTTTTTAAAAGGATGCCATCACATTCTAAGATGACTTTGCAGCCGTCTCAGTGAGGAACAGACGCTTCGCGAAGGACCTTTCATCTGACTCCCAACCTTCGATCTAACTGGTGTGGGTGGCTCAACCAAGACTAATCTTCATTGCTTCCGCCAGCACCGCCCTAGGGGGTCATCGGAACTTGCAAGCCCTTCCGCCACGTGAAGATCCATGGGGAGGGAGTAATGAAATCCAGCCTCATAAAAGTTGCCCTACTTTCCATCACTGTTGGCTCCTGCGATGAATGCCGAGAGATAAGAAGTTGATGAGAATAAGGAAGGCGTGCAAAGGAACATCTATAGCGGCCACACCACGCTCAACAATAAACATAAACATCTGCAGACAGTCATAAAGGAGATGGCAGAGGACCTGAGAGGAGTTGGAAGGAAACTCGAGCCATTGTGGTTCAATGTTGGACGACGGGAGGTCGGTCATTAAGGACTTGGCAAAGTTTTTATCTGCCGCAGAACAGAGAGAAGCTCAGTTGAGCGATCGCCAAACTAGTCAGACAGAGACGGCCATACACACCATGGGAGGAGAAGAGAGAGGGAGAGTGAATGGAAGAAAAGTTCGACAATTTTTATTGCGCATGTGCGCAAACCTACTTTCAGATGTTTTTCAAACTTTTACACAATGATAGATTTTCCCGGAATTCTTTTAGAGTCACTCGAATGAGTCAAGCCTGATTTTTACAATAAGCAATACTTACATATGTTGTTTAATAAAACAATAGCAGGCGTACGGAAATACGAAGGCCCTTGCGTAAATCGCTCGCTGGGCACAGCTAGTGGGCGAGGGTCTGATTATTTTTAATATTATTAGTAATATTTTCTCCCCTCCACCCACATGATGCGAAATCCCCCCTTGCCGAATTACCATCGATCCTTCCGCACGCGTGATCCATCTCACATTCACGGCTACCAGAAAAAAATTTCATATCTGCAGAAAACTTACAAAAATAAAAATATTTAAAAAATTGATTTTGAGACGTAATAAATGATACATTTTGGTTTTCGTTCCCTCAACGAGCACTACTTACGATGGTTCATTTCCTGGCTACATCAAAGAGGGAATTATTGTGGGATCACATTATTTTGGCAGATTATACCACTGAGATAAAATACGAGGGAGACAATTCCCATCACAGACAGATTCAACATTCCTTATTCCTCGAGGGATACATAGTCAAAACAAATCAAAATAAAACGTAATCATTCCGAAATTTATGATTAAAAAAGTAGGCGTTTTCACTCGAAAACGCCTACTACATGTAGATAGCCATACTAGGGATTGGGCGGGCGTTTATAATATGTATGCGCAAATATATATTTATATTTATGTATAAGTGCACATCTATTGATAAAAGCCGGTGCCCTAAAACCTCCCGCCACACCCCCTTGCGGCGACTTACGCGGCATTGCGGTTATACCATTTGCACACGCAGATTCTATATATATATTCTATATATATATATATTCTCACTAAACTTTCCTAAAATAGATAATTACGTCCTCTTGGTATCCAGCTTCTGTTACACACTTTTTAATCTCCTCTGCTACCGTCACATGGAATCCATCTCATATCGGGAGAGAATATTTTTATTTGTTCTAGTTTGTGCTTCTCGAGTTTTAAAATATATCACACCTGTTTGCACTGAAAGTAAAACAGGTAGGTGAGTGTGAGGCGTTGTTTATAATTCGTGCTCAGGATCACCCTCCATTATTGAAGCCTATTGCAAATATGAAGAGGGCTGACTCTAAGTTGACTACTCGCTTGGCGATTAGGAAAATAATGAAAAGCGAATTGCTGGCCTTGCTTTAAAAACAACACTACAATAAATTTTTCGCTTCAACTTTCACGAAAATGGATCCTCCGGAGTTGGAACGTCCCTCATCTCTATTAAATCAACCCATGAAAGAGTCTACATATAAGAAAATGCTTAAAATAGCCGATTGTAATCGAGGAAGTGCTCAATAAAGCATATGATCTGAGAAAACACGCGCTCTGAGATGATCTGCCGTGTTATTTTGTCTGAAACAACTTATCGCATTGCTCTGAGGCAAGGAAAAACAAAGGGGAACTCCTATTTTTGCGCAATTCCGAAAATAAGGAAGTATAAAGTAATCTTGAAATCCCTCCGGAGGAGAGATGGTCAGCTGAATAGGAGTATTCGCTTTGCAGCATGTTATTAGGACTCACCAGCGTATTTGGCTAACTTACTGGGAGTACGACAGCGACTGGATAATTCGAAAAATCGGTGCTTAATTCAAATATTATTTTTATTTTTAAAGATGTCTTCACTTTTTTCAAATCTGACGATATTGTTTCAGAGATTATTAACGATGAATAAACACGCAGGTCAAAATATGTTTTTATTAAATAGTTGATAGTCTGGAAATGCGTGTAGTATTCCTATTAACTTGGCCTCTTCACAATATACCCCAAATAAATATTGCTGTTCAGATGTCTTATATTATAAAAGTAAATGTAATTTTAAAGATGCATTAGTTTAATAACGTTTCCTTTAATTCACCGTCTGCTAAAAATTATATTCTTTTCATTGAAATTATTTAAAATACTCGAGGATTCTCCTGAGGAAAGAATTAGCACCTTATGAGATATCTATTCTCTTTGGTACTTGATGAGGTCGTGTAGACACGAAACCTTGGTCGCTAACAATATGCGATATACAGGTATATCTACTAAATACCAAGTTTAAAAAAAATGTATCATGCATTATTACAACAACTTCTTTTAAATCGCAGAATAGCGGATGAATCATACTGTCGGTGTCAATATTACGATCAACGGTGACAATATTTCGATCGAAAAAACTGACCCAGGAATTTTCAATCAAAAAATACTTCATAGAAATCAATTTTCCATCATTTAAGTTTAAAAAATATTTAAATATTAATAAACGTATGCGATAAAACTGATTTCTTGGATATTTTTTTTGCAAAAGAGCTCCTATCCAGCTATTTTCAAAATATTTTCTCATTCTCTTTCCCATTCTATTTTTATTCCATATTTAATTCAAGATAAACTTACTTTTACTACCTGTTGACAATCTATGCAACGTCTCACTGCTCAACTCACGCCAACTACGATAATCACCGTCCGCCATTATGAGAAAGTTTTTAATACTCTTCTTCCGTTATTCTAATTTACAATAATTTGAGACTTGTATGCGTCTTTGACCCTAAGATTCACAAGTGTAACCTTTTACTTTTCGACCAGAGGACTTTTTTTCCCCGAGGTTCAGTAATGGGTAATACTAAGCATATCCAATTAAACTCATTCGTAACCATTGCGGCAACTAGGCATGGCATTCTCACGTTCCACATTACTTAACTTTATCAAATTTTACAATTTCGATAAAATAACCCAAAAACTAAATCTAGGTGTTCATCCTGTTGTCAGCGAAGCTTAGAGTTAAATATTGTAAAGTGAAATCGATTTTCAATTAAACCAGAATAATGGTACTTAAGAGGGCTGGGATGCAGTGACTTCCGAGAAAGCCAACAGGAATCCGCAATGGAATGTCTAGTTTGATTCCGAGCCGAACTCGTACGCATGTGCCTTGAGTCCACCAATTGATAGTATGTAAGACCCCAAAGGAAGAAAACGGCGTTAAATCGATGCATTACCATATGCTTATCGATTGATTATACTTGTACGGTTTTGGCGATTTAATTTATGATACCGCTCATCTAAACTACACGGGGCACAGGGTCTTTCCTAAACTATTTCCCCAGAAAAAGTATTAAGCCAATGATTACTTACGTCTCTGGTGTTTGATCAAGTGGTAAATTGGATGCAGGGATAATAGACCATCTTATGATATGAAATTCAACTTAACTTTGACAATATAGAAGGAAAGAAGTGCATTTTTACATTACTTGAGGACCCCTTTCGGGGGAGAGAGTGGCGGAATGGAGAAGGGGACGGGATGAGATCACCGCTCGTCCCCCCTCCCCCGCCCACCCACAAAAATCCGTCGCCACATTCAGCTTCGCGGGCGGTCCACAGATTAATGGGCGAAGTGTTTCGGCTCCCTCCATCTCACCCGCTGGACCTTTATTAGTTTCTCTCGGCTCCGAACCGTTACACAAAACTCCTCTTCCACTTCACAATTCATTCGCCGGACATATTGCCCTTCATATGGCATTA
The DNA here is from genome assembly GCF_022747635.1 of Hetaerina americana. NCBI lineage: Eukaryota > Metazoa > Arthropoda > Insecta > Odonata > Calopterygidae > Hetaerina > Hetaerina americana. Next base: position 48,808,429 of record NW_027286069.1, read on the forward strand.
TCAGTTGTTTTGCATTGGCTCCCTCCAATCTCGACTCCTCTCTGGGAACTTTTGTGCTGAGCGTTATCAACGACATTCTCCACCACTGAGAACCCCGGATGAAGGGCAGCCTACCCGGCGAATGACGTCGGACGACTGGGCGTGGAGAACGTGAGACAGAAAAAGAAGCTTTTACGTCTCTGCTAAAATAAATAATGTGTCACGGCATTGATAAATTAAGGGCTTCGAGGGTACTTTATTTCGATTAGTTTGTTCATTTCTTATCGTCATTTATAAATAATCAATTCATACCTACAATAATAATTATTATCCACACTTGTATTGAATCACCCTTAAGTGGTTCGAAATAAGAATGCTACGTTTGAACATTTTCAACAAAGTATTTTGAAACTTAATGTTTGGACTCCGTAATATGCGCGTATCAGTAGAGGTTTTGTGACACCCTAATTGTTATGTGTCTGGAACTGTCCCCGTAAGTAAATGTTGCGCAGGATAACCGTTTATTTTGGCAAGGAGGTGAAAAGGTCCACTCCCCAATAATGAGACAGTATTATTTCGCGTTGAATCGTTGAATACTTTACAATAGCTGTCTGCAGCCACCAACCCTATGCTAATTATTATTTGGTAGGGTACACCGCTTGAAGTAAGTTATGGATGGACAAAAACTGAACGCCACCACGATTCCAAGCCTAACACGGCAATACCTCTCACCCTACTCAATAATAAACCTTTCTACAGTTTCGGAAACCTTTTACCTCCCTTCATTCTGTTCAACATGCTTACCAATTCTTTTCTTACCCTTACCAGAGCTCTCCAATAATCAGTAGCTTAATGTATCAGAGCATATTTCTATTTTAAGAGATGGACTAGTGATATTGCGTGAAAGATGTATTTTGTGGAGCTGGCATGTATGTTTTTCGCCCGATGAAACATCTCGTGGCTCCTTCATGCATCGGTAAATTTAACGGTCGGATGCAGTACGCATGCCGTGGTTCAAAGCATAATGCCTTAGGATACTCCGACAATCAATCGAATGAGAGCCAGAATCATTGGCTCAGCCCTGCCATCCAACTCGCCCCCTACATCTAAATACTACCCTGGAAGCCACAGTTGGAGATTTAGGGTGCGTGGCAGGGAGTGATTCAACATCATAAAAGCGTCCAACATTCAAAAGTTAACTATCAGTTTCAATGAATATATAAAACAATTGAAACGATATAGATGAGGTAAACTATAGGTACATGCATGACAGTATACTTATAAGAAAGAAATACTTTCCCACGCATTCTAGACCGGCTGCTAGTAACAAACCCTGATATTTATCAAACACCAATGAACAGATTTTCGTCAATTTTCAAGCTCGAAAATTTTCATTTCGCAAAAATAATAGCTTTCAACCATTGTTAGTCCATGGGCCAAAAATTCAATTTAAAAATCGTGAAATTTCTACATGACCAAACACCTTTCACATTGAAAATTGATTTTTCACAAAGAAACTAAAACTAGATGCTGTATTGGATTCACTTTTTACTGACGTCTTTCTCAGTGGTCCAGAATTGATGAATGTACATACTTATTAAAGAACAGATATGGTTGTCTTCCGCTCAGATCCTACTATTTCCCAGCTTGCTCTAAATGGGCAGTGTCCTGTATCACATACAAATGACTTAATGGAGATGGAAATCGTGTTTGTGTAATGATAGATTAGACAGTCGTGGTGACTTCAAGAGTGAGTGCTCTGCGTTTGCCGACAAAGCGGGATTAACACCCAAATTTGCTCTTTTAATACCCGCGAAAATTCTTAAGAAGGCAGGAGAAATAAGGACATGAATACCACCAGATGACACTGTAGATACCTGATAAAATGAGCATACTACAGACGAATTCTAAGCTCAGAACATGCTAAGCATAGTACACATTTTTAAAGGATAAAATAATGCTTTTTCGACGACTTTCATCTTTGTCTCATTTACTAGTAGTAGTAGTTCTGTGGAGGCGACCAACAGCTGAGGTCAATTGCGCCATTAGGGATGGATGGTAAAGGAAAAGGGTGGGGAGAAACCCGGCGTCGGCATTAGCCTACTCTTAACGAAAGGCGCCTAAGGGTCCGCAGCATAACGTCCCATCCGACGGACTAAATCCAAGTGCAAACAAGGGCTAAATTACTAAAAGTCATGTTATTAACAAAGGAAGGTTGAGTGAGGAGTAATTGGTCATTGATGAAATCAATACAGGGTCCGTACAATAATTATCGGGACTGGTTTCAAAAATCAAAATTTATGGGGATCGAGATGGTGCGGGGGCTAACGTACTGGCTTCCCACCCTGAGGGCGCGGGTTCAAATACACTTAGTTGCCGTCTGTAACTCGTCAAAAGCCCGCTGGAAGTCGGTTTCCAAAATACTGTTGAGGGCCTTCGTCGTCGCCGCTTGAACCGCCTCGATGGAGTCGAACCGATATCCTTTGAGCTCCTTTTGAGCTTTTCTTTGAGGTAATAACGCTACCGAGAAAATCTTCATCTTCCTGGACGCAGTCCAAAATTTATCGCGAAATTTCCACCTGCGACAGTTTTTGTTCTTCGCTCAAGACTTTCGGCACCAGCTTCGCGCACAATTTCCTCATCGCAAGATCCTCTGTTACAATGGTGTGGACGGTTCCGACTAAAAGGCCGGTCTATTCACTGATAAGGGCTTTGGCCTACAACCGATATATGATCTAAATCACTAGATAGTAGCCCTGTCTCCATATTTATCTGTAAATAATCTGTCTTCTGGAAATACTTTAAAATTAATACTAACATCTATATCTGCGCAATACAATGCAAGCCGTAGCAGGGGCGAGAGGCGGGGGGTTTAAGAACACCACCCGTAAAACAGAATGCAAGAAATGCTTGGTTTTCTTCTCACAGAGAAATACCTGTAAACCATCATTTTGTCCTAAATAAATCCTCAAAAGATATCACTGATGCAACTTCAAAATGTGTCGGAGAATATGAATGCACTGCACTAAATAAATTACAGCCTCGTTACTTTACGCTGCCTTTGAAATACCGGAATAGGAATACGTAAATCATCAATGCCCAGAGCTTAGGTCATTAATGCATAACAAGAAGAGTAGGGGCCCAATAACTTCCTTGAGGCACTCATGAAGTTACTCCTTCCCCTAATGAACTCAATCCATCGACGGCCACTTTTTGTTTACGATGAGATAAGAGTTTCCTAATCCAGTTTATCACTTTCTCGTTAATAGCATTTGCATCCGACATGGAAGATATTATCCAGACCCCTAATTACATCGTAGAAACAGACAATCGTCACAAAATAAGAGAGATTATTGTAGAGGAGGTTGTTGGGTTGCGTTTTGTTACGAGAAACAAAATATTTATTTGGCAGTTGTGTTCATCCAAAACCTACTTTAACTAGCAGATTACTTAATAATAATAATAATAAACTGCCGAAAGGATAGATTCAAGAATTCGTTTTGCTAGCGAACTATTCGCGAAAATGACTCAAGGGGGAAACAAGAAGACAGAAATGGTAAAAGCACTGGTGAAAGTAGTTAGGAACATACATATACAAGTACTTCCTCGCGCATCCCTGTGAGTTACATTCTCGCGCAACTCATTCATGATAGACGCATTAACGCGCCTTTGGTCTGGGTGGTAGGTTTTCACGTAAATGAAGTTGTAGAGCCACTGTATTTGTGAATTGCCCGTTCTGTATGAGAAGAATACTACCCGACAATTATTGACTACGTCGCATATGAGCCCACCCTTCTCAATGGGCCTCCTTATTTATCTTGTCAGTGTAGTCAGTGGCATAGTAACGAACAGTTCAATATTTATATTGTACCTAAAGGATTTCGCCCCTTCCACGCCTCCTTTCGGTGGATCGCGGGGTGCCATGTACATGTGGATGTAGTGAAGTAGAAATATAATGGCTGGCAATCTATCACCCCCTGAAAAACGTTCCTGCGACGGCTTTGTATTATGTAAACAGTGCAACGGCAGTGTATTGATGTAAATGATTGACAGGAGAGTTCTATGAATAGGGATGCGGAAATTGAGGAATGCGAGGGATTTAATTGAGTAGCAATGATTGCTCATACGGAGGAAAGGGTGGTAGTGAATTCACCCATGTAGTAGGCACGACAGGCAGTACAGCGGCAACAGGGTTACAGTGGCGGTAGATAACGTTTGTTGACGTGCAAAGGAATGATATTTTGTGCTGGAATTCTGTAGTCGGAGGGGTGGCGGGTCGGAAAGATTACAGCATTTGCGTGGGTGGTTTTATGGTCCAGAGAAGGGCGAACAAGAGACGGAGAGCGCGCTGGTGGCCTCTAAGATTAGAAAATGTCTCGCAAGTTTGGCGGCCGTTCAAATGAGACAGAGGAGCAATTCGGGATTAGAAGTAATGTGGACTTTTTTGTATAATGGGTTAGAGTTCGCGCACTATGTCTGATCTTGTGGGCCCCTGGGAAGAATCTGGTGATGTTATTTGGGAATTTTGGACGGTTTATTTTGAAACGAGGAGCATATTGCGAGGAAGGTTTGAGGATTTTGTAGTTTAGTAAATTTTCCGGGTACACATGCTTCTTGAATGAATTGTGTAGATGATCAATTGACAAAGAAAAACCGATACAGCGTTCTGTGTGTGATGGATGAAGCGTTGAAATGAAGGTATTGTTGGTGGTTGGTCGGTTTAATGTGGATTGAGATGTTAAATTTATTGCTTTGGACATGAATGTCGATATCGAAGAAAGTAATTCTGGAACCAGATAAAGAGGAAGTGAAAGCTACCGGGGAGTAGGTGTTGAGAGAGGAAATAAACGAGGATAAATTTTCACGTCCATGAGACCGAAGGAGGAATATGCCGTCAATGTAGTGGGCCCAGGAGAGTTGTTTGAGGGTTGGTTTTGAAGAAAGGTCTGTTTGAGTTTGTACTTGAAAAGATTTGATTATGTTGGAGCCGTAAGTGTATCCATGGCAGTGCCTTTTGTTTATAAATCAAATTTGTCGTTAAAGGTGAATGTATTTTTGCTGATAAGGAGTTCAGTAAGGTGGATGAGAAAATCAGTGGAGGGGTGCGTGGTGTGTCGCATGGGGAGAGGTAATATATGCGGGATTTTAGGCGACCTTCTGGCTTCTTTGTGCGGTATGGAGGTGCAGAGATAGGTGAAATCTATTGTGGCCATTTGGATCTTGGTAATATGAGGAATTGGGATGGAGTGTAAACAGTGAAGAAATTGGAGTGAATTTTTGATAAAAGAGGGGGGGATGGCGGCAGTGGGGAGAATGGACATGCCTGCGGGTGAGGCCTTTTTTGGGTCAAAATCTGGTTATGAAGGAGAGGATTTCCTTCTGGGTTAAAATCGTGGAGCAGGGTGGCATAACAAGATGGTTCTTTTAATCGGCGCAATGCCTCTGAGTCGCAGTCTTTTTTGTTGAGTCCGACTACGGATGACCCTTTATCCGCCACCATGATTATACGGTATGTCTTAATTCTACGCTAAACTTCTGATGGCGAGTGCCTCGGACAAGAAAATGGTGCCTGGAGGTTAGGAGAAAATCAAGATCTATAAAAACTGTACATTGAACTAGATAAAACCAAATTATTCCATCCTTAGGTTATTTGATGGGTGAGAATAGACCTCACCTTATACCTACTTATCCCTGAAAATCGGCGTGTGAAATTCACACATCATGGCAGGGAAGCCAGCTCCTATCCTTGTGCCGCCTGTGGCTTCCCAGGAATATTCTTCATTTACCGTTCGGTACCCGAAAATTCACAAAGCTTGGGGGAAGCTGGGATTGCCCAGAGGCATAACTAGGATTCAAAACCTGGACCTTCCGCTCAGTAGCCTAGCGCTCTACCCTGAAGGGCCAAAGCGCCCCGACAGTGAACCAGATAGAATGAGGAGGCTGGGTCGTCACTGAATGAGTAAATGTGTTATAAATTAATGACGACTGCTGAATTGTAATGAAAGGCACATTCATATCATTGTCATTTGATAGAGTGCGCTTAAGACTACAAAATCAGAAATATTTTTCCAAATGACATAAATCTGTTATCTCGACGCAAATTCCTTAACGGAAATTAAATGAGAACGAAGTAGGTGGTGGGGGCATGAATGGTGGATGATTGAAATGAGGAAGGCAAATAAGTTTCCAATAGGCAATATCGGTAGAAGACGAAAACAGAGGAAACCAAGAAAAATATAGTTAGGAGATGTGTTCGAGTTGGTGGCACGATGGAGAGCAGAGAGAGTGGTTGCCCGGGGGGGGGGGTTCACTTTCCCCGAGGTTTTTCCTGTGGTGTCGGATAATTGAAGTTATTTTTTATTCGCTTTTGGGATTTGGGAAAGGGATGTGATCCTTTTTAATGTGCTCGTTCATTCTAGCCCTTAATGCTATACTCAATATATACCCTTCTAATAATTGGCCGGAATGAAGCTCGTGTTAGTTTTAGCCAGTATTACCCAAGGGTAGAGCTGACATATTAAAGATGCGAAGATTAATTTACAGAATAAATCTCTTGCAGAAATTGGAAGGAGGTCTCTTTAGTGATAGTGGTGAAAATCTACTATTAGCCCCATCGAACTATGGTAGGCAAGATCATAGGTAGGTAAGACAAGAGAGATCAAGTGAAGAACAGATAGATTTAAGTTGTCATTTTTCCTACGAACGATAAGGGGACAGAATTACCGCAAGCGGCCGAGCTAAGGTGAAAATTTCTTTTTATAATTCTAAGTAGCCTATAATATTTTTATTATTACACCTTACCTAAGTGTATTGCCCCTCTTGTTACCAACAGCACCTCTGTATATTGAAGTGTATCTTACTAAGATACCGTAGTGCTCGCATCTGTATATATCAGTACTAAATTATTTGTATTTTTTTACACATTTATTGTAACTAAAAATAAAGAAATAACTAACTTTTGATCTTGCATGCATGGTGTTCAATCGCCCCGCCAATACACTCTAGAAGTGACTCGCAGGGTATTTACTATGCGTAAGTACCTTCATTTACCTCACAGTGGTTTGAAACACTTTTGATATAAAAATGACACGGCTACGAGCCTCTATAAAGACATGTATTAGAACTATTTTACTTGCGAGCTCCGATTCTTACCAGTAGTTCAGATATTATTTTCCTATGTCAATGAGAAGGCTGTTTAGTTTATTAAAGTGAGGAGGGCATACCGAAAAGGATCCCAACACATTCAAATGGACATTTTTACCTGGCATGCAGAGATAATGAATAAAAAGTCCCCAAACAGCAACTTGTCCTGACTTCGTATTTCCGCAACTTTAAGCTGTCAAATTCGTTGCGGATATTTTATGCTGATCGGAGTTTTTGGAGTGATTATAGGAAGTAATGCGAATCGTATACACCAGGGAGCGGAGGAGCGTGAGAGAAGTGTTGAGGGAAATCACCAACGACTTTAGCTTCGAGGATGATGGATGGATTTCATTAGGCAAATGAAATAATTAAACGATTTGAATTATCCATATACTTCCTCCATGAAAAGGTTTTCTAGATCCTCTACTACCCTGTGAAAAGATCTTAATCGGAGACACGAACGAGCGCGAGCGGAGAGACAATGCATCAGCGAGGAAGCGTGTCGCTCACCGCCGCGGGACGACGGAACACTCGTGCGGCCCGGGTTCCGTCCCTCACTGAGGGCGACAAGGCGATGAACCCCCTGCGCTCGCTCCACCTTGCCTTTGTTCCCAGTGAGGCCCTCGGAGATGACGGGGTGTAGAGAGAAGAGGGTGGGTGCGGATGTTTCCGGGAGTTTGGAAGTGGGGCGGAGGGGAGGAGTGAGGTAAACGGTGTGGACCGGGAGGAGGAGAGCGATGATATCCCTCGCGAGGGGGGCATCCCTTCATCCCCATTGGCCGGATCCCCCGTGGCGTCGCGAACGGGGCGGGATCACGGGGAGTCGACCGTCCAATCGGAGCGGCGAGAATGTTTGGCCTGCGTGCGTTGGAGTCGCGAGATCGGATGCTCGCGGTAAAATAAAAAGGAAAAAGGGGAGAGGGGAGAAAGAGGGTGTGGAGGAGGGGACAAAAAAAATGTGCACACTCGTGTGGTGGCGCTGCGTAGTGGCCAACGACGAAAACTTCCATTTGGAATGAACAAAAAAAATGTCGTTTCATTTCGTAGCCATTGGGTGAAGAAAATTTGATAACATTAAGAGCTGTCTCCAAACGCCTGCAAGACTTCGAGCGAATATAAATTTTGAGCCGCAGATGGCAGTCGCAATTTGTGCGTAATTTCTTCCCTCGCCAAGGGTCTGGGTTCGTATCCCGGCGGTGGTTTATTTCCAGTTGTTTCTGTTTGGCTACTATATGGAAATTATTGTCCGCTGGATGGGCCATTAAACTGCGAGAGCCTTTCTTAAGGGTCTCGGACAATACCGTGTATTCCCAACTATATTTTCGTATTTGGGAAAAGGGGGAGGATTTTTTTTTGTTTCCTTGTAAACTCTGGCCCTAGATGCTGGGTCCACCATGGGCCCTTCACAAGGTCCTCGATTTTTCAGAATAAAACTTGTACTTATTAGTTTCAGCCAGCACAGTGGCATGGTACTCTTTCAATTTTACAATGAACTATCTCACACTTGGAGAAATATTAGAAAACACTTATTTATGTACTCCGCACCTTTTCATTAGATCACATAATATATGTATTCCCCCACCAATGAGAAAGCTGCATTGGATAGGGTACTTCCGTGGGACTTTCAAAATGGAAATATTAGTACCACCTACCAAATTTTCTTGGAAATTTTATCTTGCAAGCAGAACAATAGTAAAATTTATTCTAAATTCAAATTGGATCCTCATGATGTTGAATTGATTGCCGAATTAGATGGCGAACAGCTTAAAGGAGGCAGATTTGTAAAATGCTGCTATCATAAGCTTTGTCTTGTTTAAGGACCGTTAGAGGAACTATATCAAAGAAAATGGGAATAACTCACGGAGCAAATGTCCATGACAATAAGATTAGAGAGATAAATAAAATAGTTTCCGGCGTCACTTGGTGGAAATTCTTCATATTTAACTTAAAATTACACCACTTGGCTTTTCCACATAAAAAACATTTATTTACGACCTAGGTTTCGTTATGGTATAACATCATCAGGTCAAACCTGATGATGTTATACCATAAAATAAAAGTTTTTTATATGGAAAAGCCAAGTGGTTTAATTTTAAGTTCAATTAGAGAGATAAAGTACGGAACTGGCATATTTAGGATTATATTTTTCAAAACGAACGATAATGGGGCATAATAACTGTAAGCGGTCGAGATGAGAGGAAAAGCATTATTCTGTTTCAATTCTAAGCATCTTTGTACGAGTATGTTTTCATTTTCTCATCTAACATTAGTTTATTGTCCTTTTTTAACAATATGTCCTCTCTTAGGCGTAGAGAAGGATATCTTACAAAGACAGTATTGCACGTATTTGTAATTTTCTTGATCTAAATTCTTCATTTTACATCATTGTGACTAAAAATGAAGAAAAATCCAACTTTTTATAATTTTTGCATGGTGTTCAATCAACCCCTGCCACACACCTTAGTGGTGTCTTTCAGGGCGCCCATTATATACTATTTTCTGCAATAATAAAGGTAATTAATAAAATTTGTTGTGGATATTCCGAATGATATAAACTTGTAAGTTTCGTTAAGTAAAATAACGGGAATCGAGTACACCCGAGAAAAAATGTTTGCTTCATTCAAACAATATGGGGCTGGTTTATATTTGGATTTAACATAGAAAAGCGCATTCCTGTGGCATCAATTATCCAATCTCACCGCAGCAGCATGTCTTAAGTCTTATTAAAGAGGAATTGAAGGGATGAAAAGTCACTATTTGCGGAATGAAGGGAAGTAAAGAATATGAGTTAATGAAGAGGGTTTAAGGCAACTTGTGGTCCAAGGGAATTTAGCGACGCGTCGAATAGGGCCTTAAAGACTGTCACATTACCGTTTATAATAAGAGTGTATGTGTGCGTGTATATATATATATATATATATATATATATATATATATATATATATATATATATATATAATACACACACAGAAGGAACTCATTCGCTGGAGAAAATTGTTGCGCCACCGAAAATCAAGGAATACGTATCCATGTCCTTTTTTTGCTTCTATTTTGGGAAATCATAGGCGGCACAGGGAAGGGATCTGATCCTTCTACCCTGATGTGTATGTTTCACACATTGTTGGGGTTAGCATTGGGTGAACTCTACCATAACCTATCATTCCGACGTTCCCGCTGATGACTGCTTTATGGTTATTTTAATATAAACGTATCATTCCAACTGGCCTGGTGTTAACCTTTATATATGCTTATCATTGTATGTGTACTTTATCCTTTTTCGTATTATATATATATATATATATATATATATATATATATATATAGTGACGTGTTAATCCAGTGAGTATGGCATTAGACAACAGATCGGTAACCCCAGATTTGATTTTCGGAGACCGCCTTGAGCACCTTCAGCTAGGTCATTTTTCGGGTGCCAGGATCTTCCTAACCCTGACGCGTGAATTTCACAAGCCGTTGGGCTTAGTATTAAGTGAAATCTACCCTATTTAGTATTTTTCTAGTATTCTATATTAACCTAAAAGCTACTGCTAGGGTGTGAGGCACGGGGTGAATACACAACAGATACATTTTGACCCGAATATGTTTAACCCCTACCGCGGTCGGACAATGATCCCTTATCGTTCGATCCCTTATTCTGATCCTAAATCGTTCATGGAAAAATTGCAACTTTAATCCATCTGTTCTACCCTTAATCTCACTAATTTTATTGACATGATCTCGCCTAACGTAGTACGCTGGGATAATAATACATTTTCATAGTGATCGCTAAAGAGATATCCTTCCAATTTATGAAAGATATTTAATCTAGTGACTATGTAGTTAATATCGCTAACGTAAAGTAGGAATAAAAGAGGTCCGATAACACTTCCCAGGCGAGCACTTGAAATTACTTTACTGCATTTCAGGTAACTCCATTTATGACTACTCTTTGTATTCGATAATTCAAAAAGTCTTTAATCCAACCCAGGATTTACTTATTTATGCCATATGCTTCTAGCTTTGCGAGTAGTTTACTATGATGCATGAGGTATTGTCGATAGCCGTCTTAAAAACTAGAAAAACCGCGTCTCTTGAAAAATAGCTACCTCCGGAGATAATCACCTATCGAGCCAATCTTCGAATTTATAACTCCGACTTTGTTTATAAATAAATATAGTGTGTGTTTATATAAATATATAATTATATATTTATTTGCACATGCATAAACACACAATTGTAGTTTGCGTACTTGCAATGAAATTAATATTCGGCATTCATATTCAGCAAAACAATTTTTAATTTCACAAAAAATATATTTTAACTACAGGACCAAAACTCGACACCTCACGAGAAATTCCAAGGATTTCGTCAAAACTGGCGACCGGCCTCCTCGCTCCCGAACCTGACGGAAGGATGATGCCGTCTGATGATTCCCTCAAGCGAACTGGGTCTAGGATTGAGCGGGAGAGGAAAAAGCAACAGATGGGGAGAGCGAGGAAGAGTGGTAGGAAGGAGGGGGGACTGGGAAGTGGAGGAAAGAGGAAATGGTGATCCCCCCCACTCGCCGTAAACGATGCAGTCCTTTGAGGGGCGGCGGCGTGTTCTTGAATTGATTCGAAGCGACCGAAATGGCGACCGTTTGCACGACTGGGGTTGCGGGCGGGGTTGAGCGGAGGCAATTGACGGACGCCGAGATTCCTCGTCGGATAATGGCTCAACCACTGATTGCCCGCCTGAGGGTGGAACGGAACGCTTCGGAATCACTTCTTGATCATCTTGAACCTTTAAGTTCAGCTTTGAACTTCGGTATCGAAATGGATGTTACGCATGAAGGAGAACACCCCCTACGAATAAGTTTCAGCAAACGAAAAAAGAAGAAGAGATAATAACTTAACCTACTGATGAAAATTTTACCACCTTTCTTGAAATGAATGAAGCAATCGGTCTCTCGTCGTTATTCGAGTAATCCAAAATTAGTCGATACCTAACTCTGATGAAAATAAATCTACATCCACTTAATGATTCCGAAAAATACGCATGCAAATTTAATCAATTAATGCCAAGCAGAAGTGAACGTTTAGTTGTCATATTAACACGAAGGAAGCTAATATTTTTAATGTGCATTAATTTATAAAAAGCTTTCTATGCATGTATATTTTTCAGAGTGTTACCAATTTTTAAATGAGGTGTTGGGATTGCTTCTTAGTGAGGTGGAGAGTGAGGTAGGTGTGGTTTGGAAAATCCTCTTTTTTCAAACGTATAATATGAAAATGTAAACATTATGGAGAGTAGATAGAAGTACTAGCATTTTTAATTTGGTGTGTGTGACGTTTCCCATGATATAGGATCTTATTTACTCGAGAGAAGGAACGAGATTTTTTGCAACAAAAACTACAATACCCCCATGCAAGAATTGCAGGAAGAAAATAAATGAAATTGATGTGAGTCCCTCGTAATTCATATATGGTTCCTCTGTAGTAGATTCACGTCATCGAAATAAATATCAACTAAATTATGGAGCTCGTATCAATGAGAATTTAATTTAATAATGAGCGGTCATAGTTAAAAGTTACCTCAGGTTTTTCATAGAGTATAAGACGAAAGAGAAAGAGTAAAAGAATGCAAGAAAATAAATTTAACACCCACATTCCACGTACCCTTTATCCATCACCATTCAATAGTAATGGAGAAGGCTGGATTGCTTTTCCTCTCTCTGATTTAATTAGAATTATTCGCTACTTTTAAATTCCCTAAGGTAGGCAGAAATATTCTGGAAGTATGCAAGCGTTCGAAGAGGAACAGCTTAAATTATTAACCCGGACCCACGAGCATCTTCTACTTTTAATTTTTTTAAAATTCTGTATGCACAATTCTGTATCCCCATCTGGTCTGCCATCATCTGGAAGGGAATGAATTTCACACCGAGCGGGAAATTCATCGTCACCAAATCACACATCGCTAGTAGACTTTAGCAGAACCCGTAAAATGCATTCCAACCAATGGAGAACGGTCGATCGGAATCGACAATGTTAAGCAAACATCATTTTCAGTGCATCCACATCCACACAACCCCCGAAAGCCGCCAATAGGACGTGTGGCAGGGGGTGTCGGGCCTTTAGCCATTCTACTGCGGTTGCCCACATACTCATGGCATTAGGTAACCCATTAAGAGCGGCAGCCTCACACGCAACTTAGTCACTAATTACCAGGTATTATTCTAGTCATGCACGACGGACAATTTACAAATACATTAGATCTACTCTTAAATCTGCAAGACACCCCTCCATCAAGCTATTGGCGTTAATGTCGTTGACGATTGAATTAGATTATATTATAAATTTAGTTGACATAAACCTAGATGACAGCATTGCTAAGGAAATTATTCCACTTATCCCCAGTGTTTCGGTGCTTGCTATTTTTATTAAAATGAACTCAGTACTACGCTTCAGCCATTATAAGCATTTTTTATGGAAATAATTTTTTTTTAAACTTTATTTATGACCCCACATAGAGAATATTCAGCATTTCCTTCTTAGTGGTTACTAATTCCTTTAAGAGTTTCTTACTTTAAGACATTTTCGCGTACATTCGTTGCGAAAAAATCAAGAATATTATTTCCTCTTGCTGGTGAAGAGATAATTTGATTTATGGAGCTCAACGTGATAGAAAAATCCAAGTGACTCGCATTTATTTGTCTTCACCGCCTGATTTAAAACTATATATGTTCTATATTCTATTGTTTCAGGCTTCACTTCGTGGAAGTAATTAATATCCATTATTAAAATAGAAAGAAAGACTCGTACTTTTCCACAGATTTGTGGAAAAGTACGAGTCTTTCTTTCTATTTTAATAATGGATATATATGTTCTGCTTATTAGATGGGTCAATGAAATCTCCACCGACTGCTATATCTCATTCGTTGTTTTAGCATGGGAAACTTTTAATTTGCTTGTCTAGTTCTATTTTTGTATTCTCTCTACGTCCTAGGGCCAGATGCATGCGCCTGCCTAGATTCTTTTCGATTGATGATATCTAATTGTGCTGCATGTTCATGTGGTGGTGGAGTGTCGCATTCTTTCTTGTTGTGTCCTGGCTTACGTGTTGTTGGATGGCTTTAGTGCTGCATCCTGGGGTGCAGTTGTTTGTTGGTTTAAGGTATATGTGTTTGCATGAGTTTTGGATGAAGGGTTTTTGCATGATTGTGTGCGCTGCTGTGGGTGTAGTTTTTCATGTTGTTGTCTTTGCATGTGGTATTGTTTCTTTTTACGGGTGGCGACCTAACACCCCCGCCATACGCCCTTGTGGGGTATTATGTAGATGTAGATGTAATTGAACACCAAACACTGAACAAACCGTCATCATCTCAGGCCTGCTGACGCAGAAGGTTTTAACTGTGATAACAACTCCTCTCCGATTCTATTTACTTTTGCCATTTCCGTTAACTAGATACAATATTGGGTTAATTTCACTGTGTGCGATTTCATGGGATAACCAACTTTCCGTTACAATAATTATGCATGCGCCTGATCTTTGAATAAGGTGCAGGTTTTCTGGGATTTTATTTTTTTTAATTCGGCGGTCAAAAATACTACATATATATAGGACTTGTTCTTAGTTCGGATGATATACAGTCATAAGAAAATAGAACACAAATTTACGAATATTTTTCTTTAAAACACAACGTTTAACGATGCAGACAAACACGCTCATTATGGTGAGATAAACACCCACAAACAAGTGTGTGTGTGTGAGCAAAGTACCAAATGCCCAGATTCTTTGGCCGTTGCATTAACCCCCGCAGATTTCAATGCACATTACTTTTCCTCGATAGCTCAAGTGGTTAGTGCATCGGCCCGGCAAGTCGAAAGATCCGGTGCTCAAGTCCCGGTCAAGGAAATATTTTTGCACTTGTGATCTGCTCGATTCCGCCTTCCCCAAATCTCATGTGTTCGTCCTTATGCCCTATTTCCATTCAGTTATTTAAAAAATCTTTGTTGGGCGGTGAACTTAATATAATAACATGCTGATTTTTAAGCTATTTACCAGCTTTGGGCACCCGCGCATGAAGTGTAAAGAATGTTCAGGGCGAAATGAAAAGGACTCTCGACTCAAATGTGTCAAGTTTGGGTTTCCCACCGAAACATTTAGGGAAAATGTGGATTGTGTACATGTATATTGGGATTGGTGGTTAGGGGGAGGGGCGGAGGGCGCACAGGTTTTGTTATCTTGCAATGGGAGGCGCCACGCTGGTTTCCTCGTACTCCGCAGGTCCGGCGGTTCCCCTTGTGGTGTCATAAATCCCCCTTCACAGACCACGTGTTCGCCTCGACTGCTGTAAGAACGGTGATTGACCCGCTATGGGACAGGCTCACTGCTGGGGGAAAACCCTTCCTTAATAACAAAGGGTGCTTTGGGGGAAACCCGGAGGTAGGCACTCCATCCCAAGAGACCTCAACCCCGGCGGAGTCGCGGAATGCTCAGAGGCGTGTGCCAAGAATGTTTGTGCAGGATATACTCCCGGGTCGCTGCGCGGATTTCTTTCGCGGGGAAGATCAAATACAATGCTTCAAACTTATTACCGAAGGAGATAAAGAAATAAGCATAGCTGTGAAAGTGGAGGAACCTCAACGCTCGCGAGAAAGTTCATTCTACGCATAATCTTCAATTTTTTACACTTTTTAGTTTTCGCAGATTAATTAATTCCCACTTCTTCCAATTCTACATCATGCCCTGGAAGTCACTACTACAGAGGGTGGCAGGGGGTGATTCAACATCAGGCAAGAAACACGAATAATTTAGGTTTTCTTAATTTTAATTTACAATACATGAGCGTACAAGATTCAGTACTGACTGTGCGGCTGTATTTTAAAAGAAGAATTAGCGGAAAAGAGTGATATCAAAACGTCTAGTGAATAAAATAGATTCGTGGAAAAATCCAGATTAAGGGTGTACTAACTAAGCGCAAATGGTTCTGCAACGATTGCTCAGTGCGACATGATCGCACAGAAACTACCATCTCAAGCTGGTCGTACAGTTAAAAATTCAATCGTTCGGTGTCCACTTCTGCGATGGAGAAGATTTGTGATAGTAGATTTGCCTTTGATAATGATCAATAGAAGACGAGAAGAAAGGAGTTAGAAAACAGGTGACGTACGTGTCACCAGTTTTCCAAAGGTCACGTATATGCCACCAGTGACACATACTATGTCAACTCATGGAGGGACTACTTCCATTGGTGTACCTCCTCAAGTCAGGCCTCATCAGTTAGAACAATTACGTGGACATTGTACCGCGGCGATTGCGTAAGTGGGACCCGTGAGCGAGGACTGAGGCGCACGGCCGTGCTGGGGCAAACGGGCGGTGCCGCCCGTCGCCATCGGCACCGAACTGTTCCGGCTCTTTCTAAATTTAAGAACCATAGGGATGAACGTGGGAAAATGCAATCCCTTCTCGAAACGCTCGAGTATGGGCGGAAGACATCCTCGCCTTGTTTTCGAGCAAACGTTGACGGTAAACTTTAATTAGCAACATACGAATCATGCAGGAACAAAAAAGCATCTCGAGACGATGCAATAACTTGCATACAATTTATTTCAGAAGTAGCTGATTCACAGGCGTGGAAATACTTAAGAAGCACTCAAGATATTGATATTTCCGTTTTCATGCATCCTCACAAAGCTGCAAACATTGGTGAATACATTATCCAAAGAAATACGACACAAACTATGAAAATCACATCTTTTCATGAAGGCGGCGGACTATTCATATTGACGGCTCCAATTGAAGAATTCCAAGGAGATTTCAAAACACTCTGGATTTGAAAATGGTAGTCTCTTCGAAATAAATAGTCTATGGGTTCAAATACCAACTGCAGTCAGATATTCCAATCAAATTCCTTGACTAATTTAATGGAAAAGTAGTATAATATCAAAGATAATCTTGCAAACGCTAATAATTTCAAAAATTCCTCTCTTCCTTCAATAACATTACGGGCTGTCAAGAGGTTGTCATTCCACAAATCATCCTAACCCTTTGATTCACTTCTCATTTCTCGTGTCTACTAATGCCATTGCCCCTATAAAAGGTTGTTTGTAGGATAAAAAATATAGGAATTTCCGTTTTGGGAAACGAGGAATTACTGTAAAAATCACCTTGAAATACTACAATACTTCTCCCAAGAGAAAAGCTGTATCGGCTGTTTTCAGCGCGATATAATTCTAAATTCTATGAGAAGGCCAACACAAACGGATAGGCATTGTCCTCTTGCGGGCCACACATTAATGAGTATCGGGTCAACGAAGGACGTTTAATCGACACAAAGAGAGTGCAAGCTGCGTATTCTCCTAATTAGACCGATGTCGCACGCACCACCCACCGGCAGGAATCGGAAACAACCAACGAGACAGCGAAAACAAATACGTGTCACCGCGGTGCGGCGCGGGCGGGTGTCGCCGATCGCGTAAGGAATCCAGAGCGGGGGAAGGAGGGCGATCCGGGCCAAGGTGGGCGCAATTCGGGGGTGTCGAGGATGGAATGCTTTCCGTGGGACTGTCCGGGTGAAGATTCGACGGCGTAGCGCGACAGGGGAGGAGGGTCGTATGGAAGTGGGCGGGGTGGGAAATGAAGCGAAGGAATGGGCGGGACGAGAAGCCGGCGCGACGCACCGCTCAACTGCCGAGAAGCATGGCGGCCTCATACGGCAAGGGAGGAAGCTCCAGGCCTGGAGCGTCCTCCATTTTGTGTGCTCTCCCCACCCTTTTCCCATGGAGCCAACCCCCTCCCCCGCCCCTCCAGTAAACCTCAGCCCTCCCATTTAAAAACCTCTTCTCCCCGAGTCTTCCCCTCCACCTCCAGAGCTAGGAGTACTACCCTCCCCATTCCCCGTGGATATCCCTTCGTTCCCACGCCCCCTCTCCTCTCATTTTCGCCTCGCCCGCACGGTCGCCACCGTACCCCTCCTAACCTCCCCCCATCCGTCTCCCCCTCCTGCCTAACCCATCCCCCAACTCGCACCCCCCCCCGCCGCCATTCTCCAGCGCCTCTGCCCTCGCCTCCGTACCCTGGCTACCTCACACATACACACACACTCGAGTGCCACCACCCCCTCCATTACCCCGCGACTGCCTCCCGCCGCCCTCCTCCAATCCCCCGCCCAGACACGGACAGACACACGCACCGTTCATACACAACACACACACACGCCCGCACAGATCCATCGCCACCTTCGACAGTGCATCTTCACGTCCCGTCGTCTCCTTAGTCGCAGTGGAGAGCGTCTCTCGCCATCTCGTCCTCCGTGACCGCGGGCCGCGCGCGCGCGTGCCGATTTTGTGGTGATCCTTTCCGTTTTATTTATTTTTTAAATTTTCGCCTGTCCTACTACTATCACCACCTTCTGCTCGACGAAACTCCAAGGAAGGATTCTTCTCACCGGCCACTCCTCGCGCACTCTCCCTCTCCTCCTGCTTCCCCTAAAGGGTCCGTGGAAGAAGAGAACTCGGAAGAAGGAATAACACTGGGAAATAGCGGTGAGTGAAAAAAAAACCATCCAAGAGTCCCGTTGACGTGATCGTCTTCCGTTGGTGACAACTTTCAATTTCAACCCCCCTCCCCGCGGGGCGAGTCATGGGAGAATGGTTCGCTATTTTGTCTCCTCGTTAAATCCATCCCGCCCGTCGAGGTCATCGGGATGGATGGGATGGATAATTTCATGTCGGGGCAGCCCAATCGCCCTGTCGTTCTTCGCGATGGTCTGTTGGCAAGTTGCTTCCGGCAGCGTGAACCCCTACATCCAAATGTAGACCTGACATACGTTGGGTGGTTGTTCCGCGAGAGAGAAGTGTTATCAATCGGCTCAGTGAAAATTTAGTGTGTCCAATGTGTTCGTATGTCCAAAATAAAAGGGGCAGTTGTAAGTTTCGGGGGAGCGGAAATCTCGAGGAACTTGCCGGAGATGGATTTGGTGCATCCTTTTTTCCCTTCATTAGTGGTATGAGCAGCTGCATCATGACGGTGCTCCATGAGCGATTGTGTCAGGGGGTGTGAGGACGAAGGGGTGAATGAGGAGAAAAGGAATCCGTGAAAGGTTTTAGTGCGTCCTTTGGCTTGTGTTTTGGTCGCTACGGAAGGATTCCTTGTGTCATTCATTCATATGTCGATCTCTTATGTGTTTTGTTAAGTAACTGTTAACCGATCTGCCGAATTTAGTGTAGGGCCCGGATTACTTTATCCGTGGCGCACGCTTAATCGCACATCGATAACTTTTTAATGAGATAAATTTTTCCGTTCAGTCCTCGTTTCTCCGGAGGCTCCATCCCACACTGAGTCCTCGGACCGGAATTTTGTCAATTGATTTAATCAGTTTTCCTGGAACGTTCTCCAAATACCCGGTATAATAAAAATTAGATAATGTATGCGCTTGACAAGCGACAATTACTGTCCTTATCTTAGTTCCTTCCCCGACTGAAGGTTGCTTCTGGAAGATAGTCGCGCTCCGTCATCCCCGCCCGCCGGCGAAACCCTTCACTCCGCGCGAGAGAGCGGATGGCCGGCATCGGCGTTGGGCGACGAAGCACGCCCACCTCTGTTGTACCCAGGGATGACGTTCCAACGTACGGAAGGGGACGGAAATAGATCGCATTGCACCCCGTCTTCGGATCGGGGAAGGGATGGCAGAAACAGATATTACATCGCGATCGGTTGACGCGGAAGGCATACGTAAAACAGCCGCGTCCAAAATTTTGAACTGTGTCCCGGCCGAGGAATGCGAAAATAAATTAGGCACGAGAATTCAGCACATTGTCATTTCACGATTATTTACGGTCAGCGTGGTTCGTGCTTTCTTGGTTTTACTACGGCAATAGGATTTTTGTCGTACCTTTGGAAGTTTCAATGAATTCCGATCCGCAATGAAATTGCGAATCCGGTTTTTTATGCCCGCAACTTCGGAGAAGTATGTTTTTGCATTTAAAACCGGTAATTGCATTGTTTTGGGTAGAGTAACTTTCATTGGTTATCACCAACATTTTATACCTGCGGTGATTACTATAAATGATGTTCTACATTAAATCATACCAGAGTCTCGGTAAAGGGGAATGATCTTTACACTCTGATATTGTTGCATTGTTACCCACATCCAGCGGATGACTCCGTTAAAAGTTACTGCCGCAGGATCTCCCACGGTTTCTTGGAATTTGTCAAAGATATAATACAAGAGCTTTTCCAATGGGACAATTTCAATATGGCAGTTGTAAACCACAGCACTTAATTAATTCAAAGAACACAGCCTGGATGTCTCAGTGAGGAAGTGTTGATATCCTCAAATTTCACGTTAAGTGCGTATTTAGGATGTATTTTTATTTGCCTTACATCGAATGTCTATCTAATTTTATGTAAAATATTTACCAAGTAGCTAATATATTATTTTTTTGTTAAGAACAGATAGTTGAAGTTTTAGGCTATCCGACGACTGAGGTCAGTTCACACTTTATAAAAATACTCAGGAAAGGCTTAAAATGCAGGCCTGTCCCCAAGATCTTTTGATACTTCCGACCGATGCCAGTCATCACAGCACCCATACCATGGGCGTACCGCGAGACCGTCACCTTCGGATAAATTAATAAGAGTGAGGGCAGAATATTCTAGTAGTTTTGTTGTCTTCCATTTCTGGAACTAAATCTGCCACCGAGATCGGAAAAAAGAATACAGGAAGGATTAATGGGTTTAATAGGGTACACTTCCCACGCTTTCATGAAAGCAGTAAACGTAGCGCTAGCACGGTAGCATCAATAAAAAAACTCTCGTCGTGACTTGTAGGACGGAACTATCTGCAAGGCATTTGAGAATTAGTGCGTACAGGATTTGAAAAGTCACATCACTGAAGGGAACAGCAGCCACCTTGGGAAATAGTTGTTTTCGTCCTTCTCGGACCTGTTCGGATTAATTCTTATTCAGTGAAACCATAATCGGGTCGTGTTGCTATTTGTTTGTGTGGCGTCAAATTGGCGTAGGTGGTTCGTGCGTTTCCATTAAGTGCGAAAGCGTTGTCCTGCAGCGGTTCAAGCGGAAAACAATTACTTATAGAAGAGGACCCAGTACGTCTCTGTCGACCGGGGCAATCTCATGGGAGCACCGACTTGAACAAACATCCGACCCGAGCTCCACCCCATCGGAAGTGCGAGAATACGACACCGGGGTCCGCAAACCATCGTGATGGTTTCGGTAGGCAAAAACTCTCAGGCAACATGTTGGGTGATGGATATTCCTCTAATGGTATCGCCAATCTCTTACTGAGTACGAAATAGAACATTCACATGCACGTATTCTATTATGGAAGGTCAAAATAAGTAGAAGGTGCCGTTTACATATATTTGTAACATTCTGCACATTTCCTCCCCTTCCCTCTTTCGGAGGTTGTAACGTGACTAAAGATGATAGTTGGACACGAGAGGGTTCTTCCTACCTGTTGTACAGAACTTTTCTTGCGTTTCACGAGATATCATAACAGGTTTTATTGTCCTTAAATATTTTTGTTCCCCCCTTCATAAGGCGGCTTTGCTAAAGAGTCACGGTATTCAACATTTCCACATGAAATTGCAAAACGTTTTATCAAGGTTTTTTCCTACTTGCTTATATACTTTGTTTAAATGGAACACCATGTTACTCCCAAATTTCGAAGGGACCGCGTTGACATTTGAGGGGCGCTTTCATAACTGACACAAACAGTAGTATCGATATTTCAGTTAAAAATTATTCGATGGCTATATTTTGAAGCGGATTCTTTCAAGTATATTCTAATCATTTCCATCAATTTATTCTCGACAATAAAATCTCCCAAGTCATGACTACATACTATATTCAAGTCCTAGGCTGAGATTTTACTTTATTTCAATGATGGTGTTCGTTCGTCCGCGTCGTAAAACGTTTTAGTAGGACAAAATATAGATCATTCACACATACGGACGGTGGATACATTTTTTTAAGGATGGTGCGAAATTTGAGCCAGATTAGTCGTCGCCTATTTTTTAAGCATTAAACATTGATATCTGAATAATGCCACGTTGATGTTCGCATGCATAGCACGAAGGAACTCTTGCTGAGCTTTTCCCTTGACCCAAGAAGTATTCATTGAGGGCACAGCTATCGAAACACCACACTGTCGTTCGTCCCAGGTGCTAAGGGGTTCTAAAAATTTCCGATCCGTCAACAATACGCAAGAAAAATAACAACGGCCATTCCCCATTAGAAAACCTACAGCTTTTGGATTAGCTGACGAGTGAATTGTTTACGGCGCTGACCCGGCGGCATTGTTTAATTTTTGCATTGTATAAAATATTTTATTTACATTTCTATCTATTTCTTGACTCAGCACTTGCATACTAGTGAATGCATATTTGTGGTTTCATAATAGTTTTTTAAAGGAACAAGTTTAATCTTTGGTCGGCTGATGGCATGAAATTCTACAGTACAGAGCAAGGAGTAATTCAAACCTATGACTCGCTTGGAACAATTATCACCTGAAATTTCAATCTCATTGGTAATGAAAGCCATTGTAAATAATTTGTACCAATAACTTAATACGCTGGAAACATTGATCATCAAAATCATTACAAGAGTAACATCAGATCCAAAACATGTTGCGGAACCAACAAAAAATACTTGGTAAAATGCACTACATAGCCTTAAATATAATATAAATTCTTTTATTTCGCAGTCATGATTTTAATAAAATGTTTCCTCTTGGAACTGTCATCTTATTTGACGTCAATTAATCGGTGAAGAGATTCGGGACATTGAAACTAAAGCCGCGAAAATAATAAATTTACATTGTGTTTCAGAAAGTATATTTCAAAGGGAAAGCAAAGGGAAAATTCTACCAACTCCCTCCAAATACTGTTTTATTAGTTTAATTTCGATATTAAAGCTGCCATATTTCGTTCCTTCATACATTCATCCTTCGCTTGTAGGAATTTGGGACATTAGATAGGGAGGGAAATGAATGGAGGGTCTCCTTCAGTACCAAAATGAATTTTAGATTGGTAGCCAAATTTGTATTTCATTTTTGTTTCATTTATATGTTTCATTTCCCATTCCTATGCCTTTGAGTTAATCCAATGACCATGGCCGTGTCAACCCACTTATTCTTGACAAATCCCATGATGATACATGAGCCGTGTTATTGGTTCCTCGTCCATGATTCAAATTCTTGTTTTGTAAATTTGATAATTAGAGAATTCATAGAGCAAAGACTGCACTGGCAAGTACTCGTATTACCGTACTTGAAAATGTGAATGGGCAACCCGAATACATGTTATGACGATAAGAAATAATTATGAAATTTAGATATTTGGATGATGCGAAAGCACAGTTCACAGTGCTGGGAGGGTGAGTTGTAATTTTTTTGGACCCCACGGTTTACTTGACGCCATTTTTTCTCGCCTGGCGAAAGATTTCACTATCCGCGTGTCGGCAGCGTGTCGGCCGTCAACCGAGCCCTCCCGCAATCCGCGCCTTCTCCACGCCGGCTATAGCAAGGACTCGCAGACGTTTCTCCCCGAAAAAAAGTGGATTTATTCAAAAGACAATGTTTTTTTCGCCTGGAACACTTTTATTTCTTTATTCCCACCGTTAATGTTAATAGGACATTATAGATCATTATCTTCGCATCCTTCTGAAACGAGAAATAGCCTGTCTTCCAATCCTTTCTATAGTATGAAAGAATATTTCCAACTCCAATTAAGAGAGTCTTATGTTATAATTAATTACATGGACCTGTGTAAGAATACATAAAATATGTAGAATTGTATGTGCTTGTCGTTTATTCCATAATTGCAATTACATTTCTCTTCGAATATTAATTATGTAGGTTATTTATTTTGTTGTGAAAGAAGCTGTAGGCACATGCTTCTTGCGCTACATATGAAGTATATTTTGAGTATATTATTTTTTTGTAAAACTTTTGATATTACCTATTCCATATAATGCCGACTAAGCAATCAATAAATGCATTTTATTATTATCATTTGGAAGTTATGAGTGTCATTACAATAAAGCCATAGAGCTGCAATAAAATAATTAACCCAAATCGAATAAAAAGTTAAGGCGCCGATAAAATTCAAGCATAGTAATAGGTAATGACTCCTAAGCCGGTGCGATTCTCATTGCAAAATGAAATCCATTTATTCAACCGCACGAGGGAAATAAAGAGCAATAGAATGCAAAGGTTTATGACTCAAATAATGCCTTCGATCAAATTTACCACATTTAAAGTTATTCGCATTGATTACCCAAAGAAAACAGGTACAAGATAGGCGAAGGTGGAATCTTTTTAAATCAATAACGAAAATGTTACATAAAAAATGAAAAAGTTTCTATTTAGAATATAGAATCTGATCTTCCTCGGACCGAAAAACATTTCAACGAAGTGGTCACATTTGATTACAAGTTTCTTCATTTGGATTGGGAGGTCATACCCTTACGAGTATCTGGGAATTCTGGCGTGAGAAATGGTATTATCGGTCATGCTCACACCTCAGCTTAGTTTATTTTACGTGGTACCCTGCAAACTACCGCTAGGGTGTGCAGGTGATTCAAAACCAGCCACTACCATAAAAAATTGTTTCTGGCAAACGTTTGTCTTAATTTTTAGTCAGATTATTTTTCTGTAAAATAATTTAAATGCGTAAAGCTGAATTATTTAGCACTAGCGACTTCATATTTTCAAAATGGGTTGGCCAGGGCTTGAGTTGTTCGTAAGATTATTTGCAAATATCAACTGACTTGGAATGGCCATGAAATAAGGATTTTCTCCCTCTCATCAAATTTTTAAGTGTTTATGAAAGAAATCTTCTTGATATAAAAGAATTTCCATCAAAAACTTAAACTGAAACGCCCAGGATAATTAAGCCTGTCCACCCTCTTAAAAATATAGCTGCATAATTATTTGAAAGACCTATTCATTTGGAGGGAAAAGTAATTTAGAAAGGTACACCTCACCCTCCGCCTGGGATGTCAGTACTTAATCGAAGAACCCATAGAATACACGCCAATTATAAATATATAGACCATAGCATTCATAAACCTTGGGCATACTAATCGAATCATAGTTGATTTCATGCATATTACAAGTATTTGGCACATAATTTTTCTGATTTACCGATGGGATCACCAAAATATTAGGATAATCTTAAGACTGTACGGACGTGATTAAAATTATGATGACAGAATTAAAGTGCGCGAATCAACATGATGAGGTACCTCTTCATAAAAAATGTTTCAATACTTCCTTGGTCTCGGTAAAACGCTATGCAAACATGTCTCATCACTGCGATGACTCTGACACTTGAATATTTTGCGGATGCAAAAAGAAAGTAGAAAAATAAGAAACGAGGAAATGGCGAGACGGGAACGCATCTGAAGATGAAGCTTGGAGATTTCAACGCATGGTCGTTGATCTAGAAAAAAAATTGGATTAGGTGAAAATTCAAACGCGGTGACGAAATGGACTCAAACGAAGTCTTACCATATAAATTATTATTCCCAGGATTACGATCGTTAAATTCTAGAAACCGGGACACAATGATTTGTTTCGTTAGTCTCACTATCACGACTGCCTCAAGGATTGGCTCAAGAAAATTTAGTCTTCCCTCAGTGTAAACGTAGCAGTCCAAATGCAATACTTTGGTGATAGGTACTGCTTACTTTATTTTTTTTAAAGCAAATAATTGTTTAGCACTAGAAAAAAGAATTCCTACTCTCAAAATGTTTCGTTTGTTAATGCAAAAACAAACTAAAAAAACTAACACACCCATGGCACTATTTATGCGATAGGCAGATAATACGTAATGCTCTGAAATCATAAAATTATTTGAAACATATAAATTTGGTATCAAACTTAAACAAAGATTTTAAAATTATTGCAGTCAATACACGAACATCGAAATTCAAATGATAATAATTAAGTCACTGGTTATTATTATGCTTACTGGTTTATAGGGAAGTTTTTTAATCCAAATTTGCTATGCGTAACACAGTTTTGTACACGATAAGTCTGAATTTAAGATATAACATTGAAAGTGTATTAAAACTAAAATTTAGATGCCTAGATGTGGCAGTTGCAACTTCAAAAAATTCATAGGCACTATACTTTTGAGCGGCAATCTCAACTTTGTTCGCGGCACGTCAACGTGTGAATAATTTGGTTATCGAAAAAGGACCAGAGTTCCTTTCAAATTTTGAAAAGCAAGCCAGCTAGTGATAAGCTTATCACAAATTATGAATTATAATATTATTAAAGATATTTATTGCCTTGCAATAAAAATTCTTAAGTCCAGTTTGTAAATGTTGTCCAAAGACACATTCTGATGGATTTGAATAGCTTAACTCTATAGCATGAATAAATACGTTTCATTAAAACTGGAAAAATGACGACCTTTTTTAACGATAATATACAATTTTATTTACTTTAAACAACGAGATAGGGTAGGTTAATGGACTAATTAAAATTCATAGCCTTGCCAACTTCGGGCGATTTTAGATAGCAATTTCCTAGAATTTTGGGGGAGGAAATCGTTCACATGCGACTGTTTAAATTCTAAAAACCCTCGATGCAGGTGATAGAATATATCGAGATATGTTCCCTTACATTGAATATCATATGAGTTTTTCAAGAGACTACGTTAAAGTATATAAATATTTTAAGTGTTAAAAGAAACCTTTACACGAAAAAAAAGCCTCGATCGATGATCTGATGTTTCCTTAATTAGAAAAAAAGATTAAGCAGGAATAAAAAGTGGACGATGAATGACACGTTTACTTCGCTAAATAATAAGCATCTTGAAACAATGGAAATAATTTCGAGTTGAAACAAAAAGTTTAATGTTTAACAGTTGTGAGTCTCGATAACTTACATTAAAATTTTTAAGTCATATGCATAATTTTCTGCCGATATGCCATCTCATATTAGTTAAGCGATTAAACTTTAAATATTGTTTTTTCATATTTTATTTCCTTCATAATGGCTGCCGTGTTGAAAATTCGTCATTAGGGCGTCATTGGAGGGTTGCCTCATCCGTGCCATATCGCTCTCAATGATTCACTTTGATTCTTGTTAGCTGCTACAAACTCCACCTATGAGTAATCGGTACACAGTCATCAAATAATACAGGTAGGAAGGGTTTGCGCAAAGCATTGAAGAGGTATCCAATAATACAGCTTGACATAATTTTTCTCACGATGTAACTTCATGAGTTGCACATTTAACAATCCATTAGTAGACGCACTTCGTTAATTTTTAATATTCACTGTTTCATACTAAGTAAGGTTTTGTCCTAGATTTTCATAATGAAATTAAAATGCATTTTCAAGATCATTTTTTAGTGCCAAACAAAATGCTTTCACATAAATGAGTCTTTAAGAATGACACTGAAATTTGGTGAACTCTTTACATTTTACCATTTTAATAAAATACGTGAATACAAAAATTTCACGAAAAATCGTGAAATAGGAGACAAATCATCCAAATCTGAAAACTGGAAACAGTTTTACTTAACACCTGACTTAAGTGACAATTTTAATGAGCATGAGTCCTTGGCTCTGACGGAACGTGGGCAAGGCTACCCAACCTCTTCCTTTGGCAGTCGCAAGCCCGTATCCCAATTCTTGAAAATAAAATTTACGAAATAATTTTTCAGAACGGATCCTTAACTATATTTGCCAATTACTATTTGGTTTTTGAGACTTAAAAGTGGCGGAATTACATTACCGTCAGGCAAGGAGCAGAAAGAGGATCACTTAAGAAACTTTGGCCGAGGAACTTCTACCACGACTGCCGATTCTGCAAACGCACTCATGCTGATTATCCCACATGCCACAACATCTACAGAGACACTTACAAGGAAAAATGTATTGATGTTGCTAAATCCGCACCTCAGGCAGGCAATTATCTGATATTAAACAAAACAATAATTTATCAGTTTATAGTAGGTGTTGTATGTCTTATGTAGTAGGCGCGTATTTCGTAGAGTTAATACCAATTATATGTTTGGCTCTAATTTGTGACATTAAGCAAGCAGGATTCAAATGCCATTAAATCACAAGGCAAAGAATTGTTTCGTTGAGAAGGCAAAAATAAGGAATACGAGAAAATAGAAATCAAAAATACAGAATATGCAAAACGATACGAGTTACAATTTGAAAAATAAATATGTATGTAGGCAGTAAATAGTTAAACAGCCAAAGTAATCGTTCAAGCGGGATTATAGACATACCTTAAAGTGGATTTTGGTGGGCTAAAAAACTCAAGCTGGGTGGTAGTTTCCTTACATAGAAACATAAAATTGAGACTGCAGTGAATCTACATGCAAGGTTCACTTTATTAAAGAATCTATGCAAGAGGACACCTTAAATATTTAAGAAAAAATGTCAACATACGTAAAATTCGCTAATACTACACATATTAACGGTACAGTTTCGAAAAAGCATTTACAGATACATATGCATGGCAGAAGTTATTTTGAAGATTATTTAGCATTTATAAGCCATAATAAACTCGAGACATTAAAAAATATGTATATTTTTCCAGAATAATATGCATTTCCCATATTGGCGATACAATTTCTAGAAAAAACTGAAATAACTGAGATGAGGAGCATATGTCAAAGTTTGCCTATCTGGAATAACGGTCGACGTCCCCACCCTAAAACATAATTTCTAGGACCGATAAAACGATGGATAATTTAAGGAGTAAATAAACATTGCTCGATAAACCTTTCCCGCATTGTCACCGCAGGATTTAAGAAACAGACGCGTGGTGACCTAATAGCTAAATAGTTCTACTACAGCTAGGCAAGTCCTGATATCAAATCCGAGTGTTCCTTCGTTCCTGCTTATCTCAAGCTGTGTACTTACCGCGTAATAGGACTATCTAGGAGCAGAAGCAGAGACAAAGGCAAGGGAGAGTGATTACTAAAATCACTCCCAAATTAAACCGAGAACGTGCGCACTGAAAACGCTGTAGAACTTAAAACTCATCTCGGTGAACTACACCCTCAACTACGATATTTCATAGAACTTCGGATCTTTTCATCCGATAAGAAGCTGTTGACTATAAAAAATAAAATTCTTGTTCTTTGAACAAATAACAGGCTAAACAAAAATAGCCCGGATGACAGTGATGACATGTAATCATTTTTTGCGCAGCAAAATAATTCCGTCCGAAGGAAAATCGGTTTTTCTGTTCAACGTGAATGTAAACATAATAAATAATACGAGATATATGACCATCATTTCGCATTGACGGCATGAAAATTGATGAGCGGCAAATAAGTTCAAACAAGTGATTTTGATTTACATAAACACCCCGTGATCCACCAAAAAGGTAAGTGGCAGGGGGTGCAAGCACCAGACTGAAAGGACGGAGGATGAGGAAGAAGGCGATTGTTAAAAGGGGTGAGGGGAAGGGTAGGATGCTGAGGAGGGACTAAAGGTTTTTCGATGGACACAGGCCGTACACTTCTACATTTCTTAGCCTCGTCTAACAAGATAAAACCAGGCACAATACTGTTCTTCAATTCCGCATACTTCCTTCCGTCTAAAATGCCTATCCATTCCTCCCCTTACCTCGCCTGCCTGACGCTCTACCCTAAATCACAGCTCTTTACATGCCATTTCCAATTAAAATACTTTACAATCAATATTACCGTCTAATTTGGATTTCTCTACAACCATTTCACCTTTTCCATCCTTCTCCAACACCATACGTAAGTACCTCCAATCTTACGCCTATATTTTTGTTTCAAGACCATGTTTCCGAACCTTGAAAAACCACAATTCATACTGAAGTTTTCACTACTGTTTTCTTAACCTCCTCTCTTCCATCTCTCAACTTCCTGCGAAAGCTTCTTTGCCTAATGAAATTCTACTCTTATATCCTTACCACTGTGATTATCTTAGTCCAGAACAATTCCAAGATACGTTAACTGTTCCATCTGCTCTAGTTTTTGCCCTCATATTTAAGAGATTATCTTAGCCTTCCTCTTTCTCGTCAAACTCGTCTTTGGTTTTGTTTAAATTTATTTGCATCCGATAACGATCAATCTGATTTTATAATGTGCTCGGTAATGACTGTGACTCGTTATTACTAGAAACAAAATTAATTAGCATTTCTTATGCCAAATGGATATTCTAGCTCCTCTTAATGGAATTCGCAAAAATGATGTTTTGAAGTATCAAGAAATTTATGAAAAGCGAAGTAGCTAAATTACTTTATTCAAGGGTTACCTCCAATCACACACAATTTTATAAAATTAAATCCACCGAAAGATTCAACCTGACATCCCAGCCAAGTAAGCTTGCCAGTAATAATATTCAGTGCATGTGTATATGGAATAACCATGCCTAAGTACTTTAAGTATGCCCAAGTAATATATATATATATATATATATATATATATATATATATATATATATATATATATATATATATATATATATATATATATATATACATATATGCTTTAGGCCTTCTCTGAGGCCCTCTTCAAGTAAGACTGCCAGCCAGTCTTACATGAAGAAGGCCGAAAGCTTAAACAATCATCTACAATGTGTCCTTTTAAGTGTTACTATTTTATTTGTGTTATACTGTACCGTCCAAATATTATACTGCTCGTGTGAGTGTTTCTATATCATCTATACTATATACGAGGTTCATCCGGAAAGTAGTACCCGTTCGTGAAATAAAGACACAAAAGTAAATATTAACAAACATAAAAAATTTTATTTGAAAGAGGATACTTTAAACTACTTCTCAACATAATCTCCAAGCAAATTAAGGCATTTGTCATAACGTGTGACAAGTTTCTGTATTCCTGCTGCATAGTCCTTCGCCGCCAGCTCATTGAGATACGCGAGGGACCCATCTTGCACAAATTTTTGCATAATGCAGATGGTGTTTAACAATTTCATGAACAATTGTTCGAGAAACATTGGGAAAATGCTCACAGATGTCATCAATTGTGACGCGCCGATCGTTCCTCAAGAATTCGTCAACTGAGCTCACCAGTTGGTCTGTAATGACAGACGGTCTCTCCGAACGCTCATCGTCGTGTGTGTTCCCCCTCCCCATGTTGAAGTTGCGACACCACCGCCGAACAGACGACTCGTCCATTACATTGTCTCCATACACCTCCTTTAATTGGCGATGAATATCACATGGGCGAACGTTTCTTGCATTGAGGAATTTAATCACTGCCCTCACCTCACAACTGGCGGCGTTCTCAATTTTTTTAAACATTGTAAACAATCACAGAAACAACACAGGCAATGCTAGCGTCACGCAACTTGGCTCAGAGAAGGCAGACAAGCCACTGAAGCTATCTGACCTCGTCCAGCGGCTACTCGCGTCGTCAGCACTTCATGCGGCACGAACGGGTACTACTTTCCGGATGACCCTCGTACATATACACACATATACACACACATACAAGGTCTATCCCAAAAGTAGTAGTACTGAGTCGATTAAAAACAATTATCGCCGGAATTGATTAATTAACTCAATAGTCTTCGAAGTAGCACCCTTGCACGCTCACACACCGCTACCAGCGGGTTTTCCACGCCTCGTACGCCTCCTGGAAGGCGGCGCCCGGGATGCTGAAGCTCCCTCGTCACGGCCTGTTGTAACACTTTCATCGAGCAGTGATGAGGTCCTTTCTGCACGGATTTGAGGCGAGGGAAGAGGAAGAAGTCTGTTGGGACGACAGAGCTCTAGGGTGTCTGAGGCATGGTCGAGAAGCTCTTGGCAGATCCGCGTGCGAGTTTCCTTTTGGACGTCCGGGAGCGCTCACGGCGCCAACTTAACCCACACCTCTCTCATACCCATGTTTTCGATCACAAGTCAATTCACATCACTTTTAGAGATGCTAAGTTCATCAGAAACTATGCGAACACTCAATCTGCGATCCCTGTCCAACAAAACATTCACTTTCGCAAGATTTTCGTCACTTTTTGAGATAGAAGGGCATTCTACATATTCGGTGCCTTCAGAATCTTCTCTACCCTCCCGAAGCAATCTGTGCCACTCAAAAACACCCGATCAATCCATGAGGTTATCACCATAAGTAGTCTGAGCATACAATGAGTCTCTTTCTCGGCTTTGCCTAGTTTTACGCAAAATTTGATGGCATAGCGCTGTTCCAATAACCGGTTCATGATAGCGCGACAAAGTCACGTTATAGGGGTTTTGCAAATGAACGATCCGCACTCCACAATGGCTGGGAGCCAACTGTCACCGGCCATCAGCCTTCCCAGATACTCCCATCCCTCGAACCCAGCCCGTCGGTCCGTCAATCCGGGAACAATTAAGCCCAACTACTTTTGGGACAGACCCTGTATGTGTATGAATGTATATACATTCATACACATATATACATTCATACATATATATATATATATATATATATATATATATATATATATATATATATATATATATATATATGTGTGTGTGTGTGTGTGTGTGTGTGTGTGTTGTGGTAGTCCAGGGGTAGAGCGTTGTACGATAACCGGGCAAGCCTCTTTTGACACCATCAGCTGAACCCAATCTGTGTGATTTTTCAGGTACCAGATCGTTCTGGGAAACCACAACCTGCGCAGGAAATTGGCCCCCCTACCCTGATGTGTGAATTTCACACGCCGTCGGGCTTAGTACTGGGTGACATACCGGCTTCCCATCGAGAGGGCCCGGGTTCGAATCCTGGATGCAGAATGTTTTTCAGTGATATCCCGATCCCTACTTGAGGTGCTTTGTGGAGAGCATTTTGAATGAGTAAGCCGTCCGTCCGATTGAACGTTAAATTGCAGACCACTTGGCACGTTTCTTTAAGAGTAAGCTAATATCGACACCGTATTTCCTTCCACCCTTCCTCCTTTCTCATCCATCCTTAAATGCGAAAAGGACCTTACCTATCAGCCGCCTTCCATAAAACTGCTATATTATAGTTCTTATAATATAAATTATTTCCTTTTAGTTATACTCCTGAACTCCACAGCATTCTCTTCGTGAATCCTCAGTTGAGATCAATTGCAGTCGAAGCTGAAAGAAACGCTTTTATTTCTTAAAAAAATATAATAACCTTAGACTGAAGACTGATGTAGGCAAACACTTAGTCTATTGGGAATGTCTCTGACTTAATTCAAAGATGGGTAAGGGAAAAAATATAGATAATATATACAAGGATTATTATCGCCAAGGTGAAAATATTATGATCGCCTTTGATTTTTAATTTTTATGTATTTACGAAGGTAGGTAGCGAGGAAATAAAAGGAGTGAACATTTGTGGACACTTGAAATGGTGTTTAACCTATTACGGCGAAGGTTTTAGTGCCAGGAAGAAAAAGGTTTTTATGATATTAAGGGTCAACACAAAGAATGGAGCAGATGATATAAAAAAATATATTATGAAAATTAAGAATCCTGAAGCAGTATGCATTGATATTCTGGTGAAAGGAATTTGGCAATATGCCGTTAAACCAAGAAGCAGTTACACATGTAAACGCATTTTGTGGATACGGGAGAATTATAACCAGCGATGGAACTAAGTGATTGTAGTTAGTAAGTTGGAAAAAAAGCATATAAAACAACCAAAGAGGTATACTTGCCAGAAGAAAAAAAATTATATGATGAAGCTATAGTCGAGCCATCACGAATCATGTCACTTCATTTTATGAATATTAAGGTTAGTGTCATACGGATATACGATGTGGGTGACACGGACAACGAAGGAAAAAATATTAATATCTGCAGATGATGGACGGTGGAGACCGTGGCGTAGAATTAGAAAGAAATTCTTCGATCAGAGTCAGATCGCTAGGTAAATACCAGAGTCATATCAAAGGGGTAAGAGTAAAAAGCGAATTCAAAGAATACTTTATGTAAAGAAAGAATATTTTATGGAAAAGTCGAATGACCTCGATGATTAAGTCATCTGACTACTTACCAACAGGCCACAATGTGACAATAAAGGCTAAAAATTTCATAACTAACAAGTGATAGGAAGGCTTTGAAATTTTAATGGTCATTGTAATAACTGTGGTTTCGAAACTAGATCTTGATGAAAGAGGATGAATAGAAATTGGCCCCGTTTTTGGTGCGAGCATGGAAAGAATGAATAACTAAGCTATATGGAGAGTAATTCGAGTGAAAAGTATTAGATAGGCTGGGGATGAGAGAGTAAGCTCGTATTCTAAGAAGAAATGTTGATAGAAGATACATCAAGAGGTAGTGGGAAGTTGAAGTCTGTCGTATTTGATAATGATTGAGAAACGTCTGAGGAATGGAAAGGGAGGAAAGAGAGCACTTTAATTTGCATGACGGGGATCAGAAAGTGGAATAACAGAATAACGTAGGGTAAGCTGACTTTAAATCGAGAAGGAATTCTTTAGAATTCAGTGTAGATGTAAAGTTCAGGGACCGTCCAAAACTGACCTTTAATCAGTAAAGAACCTGTGACGATGATGAGGGTAGAAAAAAAAGAAAACTGTGATGGCGACTTAAATATCCCTCCTCCACACTGGCAAATGACCCCCAATCGTCTGGAAAGCCTCTCCGTCTTGAACAAAAATACTAAAACAAAGTCGGTGTTCAAATTTAAACCTGATTGCCAGGGAGCAAATATCGCTTGGAGAAAAAGAATAAGATTGATGCGAAGGGAACATAGAGAGAAAGATAAAGGAAGAAAGTGAAAGATGGGGCAGTGGAATCCGCAAGAGGCGTGGGAGAGAGTTGGGAGAGAAAGGATTCGTTCGGGAGTGAAGAAGTAGGGGAATAAATGGCGGGGAAAGGAGCGGGGACTTTTTGGGGAATCCCAGGGCTGGTGATGACGTCGAGTTTAAGGGTTTCGAGGATACGAGGATCTTCGGTGGGAACGGGAGGGGAGAGGAGAAGAACATCGCTTTGCCCACGGCCCCGAGGGGCGGGAGTAGTGGCCCTGGGGTCTCCCGACTGCTTCCGTCCGCGCTAATTCCCTCAATCCCCTAGAACGGGCAGGGGGCGGGGAGGGAAGGGTGTCGTCGAAGGAGGGATGATCCGGCGGGTGGGTAAGGGGAACGGGGGCGCCCGGGAGAGGAGAGCGCAGCTGTGCTCGCGGCAGAGGAGGGACACACGACGTCCAGGGCGAAGGGGGTGGTTCGCGCGGCACCGGGATGGGTGTTCCGCGGGTGCCGGTCCTCTTGAGGAGAAAGCAACACGGGGTCTTTGGCCGCGTAAAAAAGAGGAACGCGCCTTTATTACACATGTGTGCACGCCTGCAGGAGGGCGGAGATGGCTGCGCAGGGGAGAAAACAGTTAAACAGTTTCCGGAGCGTCGGAGGAAATAATCAGGATTCGTCACGGCGAGACTCGCGAGCAGCATCGGCGAGTTCCACCCGTTTCGGAAGAGCCTTTCATTTCTTTCGCTCGCCCTTCGGGAAACGAAGGGGTTTCCTTCTCCTTCTTAGGGCCGTCGTACAAAGGATTGTCGTCAAGGAGATTGGGGTTCGGACGACAGAGGTCATTTACACCGAGTGTGGTTGGGCAACCTCAAGAGAGAACATGAGACTGGGAGGATATCCCGAATCAGACTCAGGCTACTCTTCACGATAAGCACTAGACAGATGCAAATGGGCGTCGTATTCCAACCAATTTAAAGGAGTGAAACGAATTACTAAAAGGCTAAACATTATATTCACGTCACTTTCAGAGTAATTGCCAATAGAGCTCAGTGTGACCAATAATCTAAACTGACGGACATTGAAACCAATACCACGTATTATCGTTTTCAATAAATAATCGCTTATCTACTTTGACTCTTAGATAAAATCTGCTTCCATATAAGAAATAGGAGTTTTTTGCAGCAACCAAAGAGGACTCAGACAATATTCATTGGTAGGTGCCCTTAAGAATGCACGTAATAGAGGAATGGGTACAAAATAAAATTATGCATTACAATGAATAGGGTTGATATCACCACAGTGTACTGAATGTGAATTTAAAATAATCGTTATTATATTTTGCAAGACGATTTTTCTATGATTTAGGAACAAAAAAATATATACCATACATTACCTAGATTTACATCGCCTATATGCCCATGAATTTTTCCAGATAAATGTTCCCGTTGAACTTGAACAACCCGATGGAACTTTTATTTCTGCTTTATTTTTACTTACCTTAATTCCCACGTTTGAATGGAAATAAAATTGTTCACATGGCGCAGTGAGAACTAATTATTATGATTTCAATGCGCGATATACAAATTTCGCTTACAAATGAACCTCAGCCGTAAGAGCAATTTACCACCAACCACAGTAATCAACCCGAAGGTTGACGCGATAGTTCAGGGTAGAGCTTACCTAATAATGAGTCTCAGTTCGCGTGTGAAATTCACACTTCAGGGTATGGGGATCAGTTCCTGACCCCCGTGAGGTTTCCCAGAATGGTAAAATATCACGCAACTTGAGTGAATCCGAGGGTGCCCAGAAGCGAATTCGGGCCATCCTATTAAGTAAGTAGCCCAACGCTCTACCTTCTGGACTACCACGCCTCTATTGAAGTGCAACTTCAATAAATAAAATCGCGTACCACTACCCTCGTTCGGAGCGCGAGGGAAAAAAACGCACCGGACAAACCCCTTTTCTCCTGCACACGAAAACATCCATCGTGCGCATAACTGTGGTGTCTCGTCATCATCGTCCCTAGAGGAGGGGCAGAGGGATACGGAGGGGGGGGGAGTGCAGGCCGAGCGGAGAGATGGGGCCTCCGCTTGCCCAACGCGCACCGAGCGATCTCGGATGCAACCACCGGTGGAGCAGCCAGCACCTGCCGTGATTCCGACATCTTCTTCTCCCCCCCCCCGACCACCCCCTCACGTGCACCACGGGCAGAGTCTGCGGGCGCGGTTCGTGACATATCGCGGCGTACGTGACTCCGACGCCTCGACTGCGGCGGTGACGACGCCGCTCCACCCCCTTTCGCCCCCCGGCGGACGGGCGAGGGGGTGGAACGGTGGAGAGTGTGGAGAGAGGGCGGAGGGAGAAAGAGTGGAAGGGTTTTCGGGAGCGAAGGGCAACCGACTGACTGCCGCCGTGCCCTATCTCTCACCCCCTCTCCCGACCGCCCCGCCCCATCCACTCCGTCCGCCCGTGCGTCTCTGTCCGCCTCGCTCTTTTTTATGTCCCTCTCCCCGACCTCTCTCTCCACCCCCTTTTCCTTTCGCGTCATCCGCCCACTCACCCGGCGAAAGAGAATAATTGCACGCGCGACGACCGTCAGCTCTTTAAAAATAAAAAAAAGGAGAGGAGGAAGCGAAGAAAAACGAAAAGCGCGGAGGTTATAGTGTTTGGCGTTGCTTAGCACGTACGTCCGAGCGTATAAACTCATTACGGGAGCAGAGGGGAGATATATATATATACACATACCCGCACGCACGCGAGCGAGCACGCACTCAAACCAAACAAGCCTCTTTCTTTCGGTTCGCTGGCGAGGGCGCTTAAAGTCGGAGAGGCCGAGAGGGACGGCCGAATGATGACGGAATTCCTCTCCCGCTCTTTTGAATGTGGGGAGAAGCCAGCGCATTTTTCTCGGATGGAAGTGTTCCGCTTCGTATGGCTTCGTCCGCGGGAGCTTCCTGTGCCCTATTAATCTCCGTGTTATACCGACTCGGAGACGCCGTTGCATTATCATGGCGGGCACAGTAAAATACTAAGGTGCCGCTTTAACAACACGCGAAAAGCTAATTAGTAATGATGACACATCTGCCCCAATTATTGGGATGAGGGAATGCGAAAGCAGACGGGGGCAAAGGATGGGGAATAGAATTTAACCTTAGATAATGCATACTACTACGATGGTTTTCGATAGTAAAGAAAGTGAATCAAGTATTTGTGGACAAAAAGGACGGGGTTTCACTTCAAACGTGATTAAAGTAACTCCGATAACCTTCAGTGCGAAGAAGACGCTCTCACGTGAAGTCTTTAATAGCGAGCATACACACATTAAATTTTCCTTTTCATCTTAATAAATATGGTTCAATTTAACGAGTACAAGGTAAATATGAAGAAAAAGTGAAGGAGAAATGCTATTTCACATTAAAGAGTTCACATTCGATTACTCTGTTAGAATTTTTTTGAGAACCATAACAGTTATCAAATGAAAGAGTAGAAAAATGATATTCAACTGCTTAGTTGAATGATTATGTTTGTCGTCTATCATTCTGCTTCACGAACACTTGATTATTGAATATATTTCTATAATCGAATCATGATACATATTTTTGTTTGGTTCCCCAACACTGCCGCGGATGATGTGACATAATGCGGAGCTCGTATAAAACACGTACAATATTTTTGCGAAGCTCAGTAAAAGGAAATTAATTCCATCAAACGAACAGTGGGGAAATATGCGGTTGAAAATGTTAACTAAGTTTACCAGTCCGCATCATGTAGACCTTATCTTGGGTACTACTGGAGTATTAGAGAGCCTGCAAAGAAAGAATTGGAAACGAAAGTCGTCTGAATTTTTAACAAAGACTACGAAAGAATACAAAGAGCACAGATATGTTAGAAAACTCAAAGATCGCACGAAGTCCAATCGTCTTGTTTTCACGGCTGGCAAATTTATTTATTTTATTTATTTATTTTTTATTTATTCAGAATAAGTCCGAAAACAGCACATTTTGGCCTTTACATCGAACTATTAACAACGATAACAATGGACACATTTACAAACACCCAAGCCCTAGATGGAGGAAAACTCACCCAGGCGGGAATCGAACCCGCGACCCTTGGAATGGCAGACGAGGACGTTACCCCGCCACCACCGGGGTCGGCGACAAATGTCACATCTGAAAGCCATGGAAAGGTTAACTTCAACGTAATGAATCGTTTTTATAAAATTAAACTATACTATGAAGTGAATAAATGGAATTTTTCACTTCCCTTGTAATTACGACGACTGGCAGACCTTTGAATGCCGACACATGTCGAAAAGGAGTCT
This sequence comes from Hetaerina americana, assembly GCF_022747635.1. Taxonomy (NCBI): domain Eukaryota; kingdom Metazoa; phylum Arthropoda; class Insecta; order Odonata; family Calopterygidae; genus Hetaerina; species Hetaerina americana. Next base: position 48,847,571 of record NW_027286069.1, read on the forward strand.
TGAATTGACACGTACTGGCAAGAAATACTCGATACAATCGCATTATTGTCTCTGCACTAGCGTACTGGTTTATTTTTCGTATCCTTTAATATTGGAGAATCAAATATTAATACTGCAACGTGATAATGATAGATCTATTATATATTTTTAAACAAACGACTCCTTTCCTCTTCCACTGCTGGCAGTAAGATGGCCTGCTCAAGGGACCGACTTCATAATTTTTTATCTGTAGCTGTGTTTTATCGTTGAGAAACCCGTCGAACGTATCTGGCACTCAACTAATGTATGCACCGACAACAATTAGAGTTGTGCGCGTGCGCAGTATTTCCATCATGGAGTCGTACGGTTGGGGGAGGTCAGTTTAACATCTAAAAGCCACTGCCACAGCACTGATGCAATCGAAAATATCACCGAATACCATATAAGCTGATTTAAACTACTTCACTGCTATTCATACATTGTGATACTGAACATATCTATAGCTTAAAAGACATTATCTTTACAGAACACCGTTTTAAATGGGAGTAACTCCTGCAGATTCCGTCAACCACCAATGGAAATTACTTCGTTTAGCGTTAAACATTACCTATACTGTGTTTTGCTTGAAAGAATTCTTTAACCCTGGAAGGTCCACTAAATCAATATATTTATCATTATAAGTACCAAATTTATACAATGAATTTTTATGCTGATATTTTTTTGAATGGGCAAAGAAAAATGTATCAACAAACCAAATTACGCTCCTCAACACAAGTACATCGAGAAAATTCAGCAAAATTTACCAGATACTTGCATTCAGTACACACAAAACATAAATTTTATCAGGCATTGTTATAAAGTTAATATAATCGGGGTTCCAATTTGCCTGAATTTGATTTGTAAAATCTAGTAAAAGGTTGCCATTCTATGCAGTGACACCCTTATGTCATACCACACCGGTTTTCGATTAACCCATCTTAGGCAAAAATCGGATATGAAACCGTAACAAATAACCCAAGAAATGAATAATTTTACGAAAAAGGCATTGTTTTCCATTCGTAACACTCAAATCGAATATTTTGAAAAGATGAAGAAAAGTTTAATTTTTCATTCTTTGCTTAGTTACAGATTTCTCCATATACTATTTAATTGAGAGGGTTTAGATGAATAGACATTATTTTCTATGGGCGATGTTTTTCTTTGCAGTAGTCTTTCGTCCATTAGTTTTAATAAGAAAATTAACGCATTTTAATCTCGATCCTCAATTCATTTTATCTTATTCATTTCTTAAATGCTCTTAAACCTGGTTAAAATATATGGTTATTTCATCTATTCGCTGGAGGCATCATACTATTAGCTCGAAGAGCTTAAGCATAATGAGAAATTATCAAGTATATAACTCTTCAATTATCATTTCCAAATTAAGCATGAACTGTTTCGTGATTAAAGTAATAATCTTTATATTCCTGCTTCCGATTCTTCATGAGACACTTTTCCGGAGACGGAGTTTACATAACTGTCGCGCTGAAACCATACCGGACACGTAAAGTTTTATGCTACCTGGCTGGGAGATGATCCTTTGGAGAAAAGCTACAAGGTATCAACCGCGCCACGCGTTAAAATCACCGAGAATTTGATTCAAAACTTCCTTAGATTCTTTACGAATGATAAAGTTTTGATGTTCCGACATATTTAACGATTCAACATTCCACACGAACGCGGGGAGACTAAGCTCAAACTAATTTTTCTGTAGTTCTCATATTTTAGAGTCGACGGGCTTGCTCGGTTCAGCTTCATTTATGTTTGAGTAGTGTGAGAGGTAATTGGTAAAACAAACAGGGTCGGAGAAAGCCTCGAATAGTCCCCGAACACATTCGAGGGAAAACTAAGGAAGGTTAAAGAAGGAACTTAAGAAGAGCTTTGGTGGAGGGAGTCCATTATTGGTGCTTTTTGGAGATATTCCCGACCATTTGAACGCAGATGACGCCTTCTTCATTATAAAAGCTTCTGGGAGGGCGCATTTTATGTCCTCCCATGCCGTAAGCAGTAATTCTCTCCCGTTACTCGAAATGTGGATACTAAGGGCAATGAAACAGAAAATGAATTCAAGACTTAAAGATAGACGCAGATGCTTTATCATATTGGTCTGAAGTGAGATCACGTTTAAAAATGGCTGCGACTCCTCATGTACTCTTGTCCACGTTCACTTCGTTTTAAGGTAATGGTGAATGACACAAATTCATCATTCATTGAGTAATCAGCCATCTTGAAAAAAATACGCTTTTGTTATAAGTCAAAGAATATAACAACATAGAAAATTGGAAGCGTTAAATCTCGCGTTTAAGCATAGCATCGCCATTAAGTCTGTAATAATGAATGACGTAGCACATGTATTCACTCAAAGTAAAATTATTATATTTGGTTGATACAGCGGATAGTATTTGCTCTGTTCTTAATGAAAGTGTTGGTGAATTAAGCTCGAACAGCGTATGAATTTCAGAGAGTTTCAAGAGAAACACTTTATTGTCAATACAAGGTTCGAATGATTTTTCAGAGGAATTCTTTTGTTTTTTCGTGAATATATTCAAGTAAATTAACACTAATTTCGTATATCTGAACAATTCTTATCCTCATGCATGCTTATAGCCATTTCATGAATATGATTAAGCTATAGAAGATAGGATAAGGATCTATTCAACGTAAATGTTGAAAAGGACCTAACAATCTTTGAGTAAAATGTTTACCGAGTCTTTTCGATGAACTTATAAATCAATAATAAACACCGTATTTGTAGCACCTTTACCACGATACATCATTTTCCAGCATGTTCTTAAACTTAATACTAAAATAGAGTGAAAATAAGTTTGAAAGTCGCCAATCTTAATTAGTACCTACTGAAAATCGAAATAAATATTCATATTTTTCGACCGCTAATCCCTTAAAATACAACGAAAAACTTTTCGAGATCACCAAGAAGTGGTCATTGAATAATAATGTACATCTCAATAAAACGTCAGACTCATTGCATAGAATCTTGCCTATGCGACACATAAAACGGCTCATTCTTCAGTCATTAGGTGACAGACGGGGACCAATAACACAGAATTTTGAATTATCGGAAAATTACTTACGAGCACATACAGATGATTATGGCACCACACAACCCCGAATTCTAATATTACATAACCGCAGTAACCTCCAAAGCCATCGAAAACAAATCATATGATAGACAAAGTTTGATACATATTTTGGAATTATTTGAAAGTGCAGCGTACTTAAGCTACTTTGATTCAAAAAGTTTAAGCATTACAACAAGAATTATGCATTGTAATTTCCATAGGGATATACGGCAAGCAAATATTTTTCATTCAATGCTATCACAGAATTAAATATTTCATTAAATTTACATCTAATTTAACGGTTATTATGAGGGAGACACCTCTATTCAGTGTCCAAGATAAGTATATTTTAGAAAAAATGTTTTAACGGACGGAAATTTGTTTGTTTCAATTCCCGATTCAAAAACTTCAATCTTAAAATATTTTGGGCAGAGCAAGCAAAGGCAATATTCACATATCTCTGTGGGATTGAATACAAATATGTTATTCGAGTCAACCCTGTAGGCAATCGTTTTGAAAACACAGATTTTTGGTATCAAAATACTTAAAAATTATGCAAGGAAAATCTTTTCTCGGTATTAAGGTATAACTAACCGAGCCATGTTTGAGGCGCCAAACGCTTAGCAGCCAAAAGTGTCACAGAGAAACCATTTGCATTGCAGAATATTCGCTGACTCGATTGATAGGTCCTGGATCGATGATTGTTTAAAATCGAATGTTCGATTCCATTGCCCTCGAATCAATCGATGAAATGACTTGCCATGTTTCGGAAGGGGCGCAGATTGACGTTTTCGGTAATTACTGACGGTTCCCAGGCACAATTTCGTCGAGCGGTATCGAATTTTTTTCGATGAAACCAAGCAATCACGGGGGGTTCGCCGGAAAATCTCCCGGGCACGCGGTAGACTTCACCGCGAGAGAGCGAGAGGAGGGCAATCGAGGAGAGTCCGCCCCGCGGATCCGATCGATTGGCGTCGGAGACTGGTAAGCGGCGATGCCGGGGGGCGGGAGGTTGGGTGGGACGGTGGGGGATCAAAAGCTCACGGGCGGAGCTCGGAAAACAGGGGAGCGTGAGTGAAGTGGATGAAGGCACGCTCGCTGCCGCCAAACAAAACACTTGCGACGGAGCGCGCGCGGAAGGCGGCCGTTTGAGGGGGGAGAGAGAGAAGGGGAGGGTTCGGGGTGGCCCGAATGGTCCCGAATTATGTGAGATTACGGGATGTCCGTAAAACGGTGGCGGTGGAGGAGTGAAAAAGGGGGAGGAGGTGCTCAGGGCAATCGCCGTTTCCGAGAGCGCGCAAATGGCCCTAATCCTGTTGACGCATCGTGCCGCGGTGGGGGATGAGAAGAGGGGAGATCCAGCGTTGAGAGAGGGTGGGGGAGGGATTCGCACGGAATCCGGGAGAGCGGGCTTCCCTTTATGAGATTCACCCTACCCTTCTCGCATGACCCACCCGCGCAAAAGCTTTCCGTGCTTACGCTATATGACGGGTCGAGTTTGATTTCCAAAAGTGTCGGAAGGCAAGATGGCGGAAGTCGACATCTGGAGACGGAGAATCTGCGTATTCACGTCGTTCTTACTTTCCGTCTTGCCCCCCCACAGTCACACACAGTTCCCCCACGGCATATATAAATCACAGGACTGATCCTGAGTCATTTGTGGGAAGGATCTGAAAAGGGGTCAAGCCTGGATTCTCTCAAATTCTCACTCCTAACAATATGAAAGATTCTTCCCATGCCTAAGCTTCCTTTCTTCCCCAGATTATTTTTCGCAGAATAAGATCCTGAAATATATTGTACGCAAAATATTGCACATAGTTTCATAAAAACTTACTAACATCGAAATAATATCAACCGGAGAGTCTAAGAGGGCTATGGCGTTATTATTCTAAAGGAGAGATGCAGAAATGAAATTTGGACTCGGGCTCAGCGACGATACAGAAAAGCATTTGTGACATCGGGGAAAAGAGGAAATTTCATCGATTTCTTGAACAGAAAATTACTTACTGGTATTAATGAGGACTCTCAGATTTATACCCGATACCAAAAAAATGCACAAACAAATAAATATTTCTATCAATAAATAGGTCTAAACCATTTATTGTCGTTCTTAATATGGCTATCAATATATTCGGCTTTTTTATATTTTTCTCTCTGTCATTACGACAGTGACTCTTGCTTCTAGCTTCCTTTATTTATATTTGGTATTTCAATTAAATTTTTGAACAAAAACCACGAGGGCTGACGTAAACAAGCAAGACACGTGCAGGGAAGCATACCTAGGCGGGAATTGAGCCTTTGCCCTCTGTGTCAGCTAGGAGCCGAGGACTTTACCCCGTCGTGCCATGCTCTTTATTTGATTGAAAATGCAATAGAGTAGTAGTCATTGCTCTTAAACATTGAGATATCCTGCATAGTGTTTTAACTTAATTAAAATTAGTTTCATCGATCAATATCCTCCTTAAGTTAGTTATTTAAAGAGTTAAGCATTTACATACTGTATAAATTCGTGGTAGCACCTCTTATTGTCATAATACTCATTGCAGCAATTATTAAATTGGAACTTTCTAGTATATGCCTTCCCTTGCGAATAAGAAAGGAATATTATCAAAATATAATTCATGCTATTGGATTTGAGTAGTAATAATAATAAAACGTCTACACTGGGGAAAGATTAAAACTAGGTTATTTACATGCAGAAATATGTAAATAGAGATTACAATTAGGCGTGTGTATATTATGATAGTGATCATAAAGGAAATGCGAAATAAAATTAAAAAGTAGGGCCGAAAATAATTTGATAGATTGTAAAAAAATAAAAGCATTGGTAGTTTGTGGAGAAAGCGTTAGGATTGAGTACTGATATCCTAGATGAAAAAACTTACTGCAGGAATCCACCCACTCAGGAAGGTGGGAATGAAAAACCTGCGAAAACTTCTGAGAATTGACCGATGTGTGGATGCTTAAAAACAGTGAAAGGGTGATACACATAATGAGAAAACTGAGACAATTATACAATATATGTATATTTAAAAAAACGCAGAATAAAAATGTAGAAAAACTAAAGGTACTCATTTTCATATATTCGTGAATAAACAGGAGTATGCATAATATACATGTACATACTACCTTGATCAAAAAGTTCCCGGAATAACCACCGTGTGGCGCTCCCATCGTTCCGATTTGAGTTCTGTTTTTTTTTGTTAAATTGGTACATCTGTTGTTGATATTCCCTTTAAATCTTAGTGTCATAACTTGACATTTGCAAAAGTTACGTAGCCAAGAGTACATCTATCTCTGTGTGTGTTGGCGATTTTTTACAATTTCAGAAATGGATTTAAATTTGCAACAACGAACTTGTATTAAATTTTGCGTAAAAAACGGATTTAGTGGCGCACGGACGTTGGAAATGTTGGAAAAGTGTTTCGGCAACGATTCTCTAAAAAAAACGGTCGTTTACCAGTGGCACGAGCGGTTCAGAAGTGGTCGTGAGTCAATCGAAGATGATGAACGCAGTGGCAGACCATCGACATCGAAAGTCGGTGAAAAAATTGATAAAGTAAAAGAAATGTTGGTCAATAACCGCAAATTAACCATCAGAGAAATAGCGGAGGACTTGAACATTGCCTATGGATCCGCCCAAGACATTGTGGTTAATGATTTGGGTTTCCGTCGTGTAGCAGCAAAGTTGGTGCCAAAAGACCTCAATTTCATGCAAAAAAGAGACCGTGTTGACGTCGCAAAAGACATGATTTGCGAGGCTGAATCCGATCCCACATTCATCAAAAGGATCATTACTGGAGACGAGACGTGGGTTTATGAGTACGACACGCAATCCAGACATCAGGCAAGTGAATGGCGTTCACCAAATGAGCCGAGACCAAAAAAATCACGTCGTTTTCAGTCAAAAAAGAAGGCAATGCTGACGGTTTTCATGGATTACAACCAACGGTGTAGTGCATCATGAATTTTTGCCAGAAGGCCAGACAGTAAACAAAGAGTATTATTTGGGCGTTATGAGACGTTTGCGTGAAGCAATTCGCCGAAAGAGACCAGAAATGTGGGCAGAAAACTCGTGGATTTTGCACCATGATAACGCACCGTCGCACAGTGCTATCATTATTCGTAATTTTTTGACGAAAAATGCAACAAATACCATCCAACAGCCACCGAATTCACCTGATTTGGCTCCCTGTGACTTCTTTCTGTTCAATCGAGTTAAAAAACCATTACGGGGAACGCGTTTTAGCAGCCGAGAGGAAGTAATGGAAAAATCGCAGGAAGCACTGATGGACATACCGAAAACCGAATATAAAAAATGTTTCGAGGATTGGATCAAGCGCTGGCATAAGTGCGTTGCAGTCGATGGCGATTACTTTGAAGGGGACAATATAGATTTAGATGAATAAACTTGTATTTTTAATTTTCTGAATAAATTCCGGGAAATTTTTGATCAAGGTAGTATACAAGTACATTCGTGAATATACCTGCATGCGTCTAAATGCTGACGTTCGTGGTCACTATGGTGCCTTCAGCGGAGGATTTAATGTCGTCTTTGTTTGCGGCTCGCATATCTACGTAATGGTTTTACGATCATCATTAATCACTGCTTCGTAATTCAACTTTATCTCGTAACTGTACGAGACTTGTTCAGAAAACAATCACAATTTCTAAGCGTCAAGCGTAGCGACTACCGAAACTACTGAATGGGATTTCGGTAAAATTTGGAATTAGTTCATTAGTCCTGAAGTGTAGGTAACGAACCAATTATAAGGTAGAACAAATGCAGGCAAATACCTGTATACAAACAGCTTCTGTAGGGTGAAAATCAAATTGGGTTAACTTTTTAAACAACCGGAAACTTCAAAGTGGACCATTATTTCTCACCAATGCGATTCAAGAGTAAGATGGTGATTCTTCGAAATCAGACCAAAAAGACTATGTTTATATGGTTTCTTCATTCAGTGACGGCCGTACACAAAGTATCTCAAGTATTTCCAGTTTCAAAATTGCGTCGATTCTACCACGAAACACATTATTTTTACCAAAACGGCATTGGAAGGAACGATATTAAATATTTGGGTCTCCACAGCTTCGAAAAGGACTAAAATTTTTATTCCTGTGGGACGAAAGGTGCACTTTTTAAGGATAACACAATGATTCTTTTTAGTAAAAAATATATTTTAACTATCTACCCTCCATTATATACAATCGTTCCTTGAGAGGAGTATGCGAACGCAGCAAATTCCTGCCTTTCATCTCTACTCGCTCCTCGGCCTGGAAACGGACAGATTAGGACTATCTAAATTGTCTAACTCGCGCAGAAGAGAAGATCAAGGAGGGTGGGCGTCGTGAGACCTCGGACAGTGTGGCTCTCACACTCCAATCCATCCCCCGACGCTCCTCACGCGCGCAATCACTCCAACCCCCGCGATGGGGCCTATCACCCTCTCTCTCGATGACGGCAGTCGGTGGGACCGTTCTCTTGTATGTCCAGCTGCTCTCACGCACTCTTCCATCTCGTGTGGCAAGATCACACTCGGATCCTCCCCACACCTCTACCACTCCTCCGCCCCCGAAGGCACGCACACGCCTTCGACCCAGCCACCCCATTCAATCCCCTGGAAAACAATGGCACGGGGAAGAGGGGAGGGATGAAGATGGCGACACGACGCCCGGCATCCGCCCCGCGCCTATTCAACCGATGAGGGGAGCAGTGCCGCGGACACGCGGGGCAACGCGCGCCGACACTCGACGATGGGGGGGCGCGTCCGCGGGGAAGATTGGGGTGACGAGGTGGGAGGGTGTTCTCCACGCACGCGTGCGCCAAACGAAAACAGCGCAAAAGGGATAGAGAGAGAGAGGGAAGAGCGGGGGAGTTGGCGGAGTCCTCGGGGCGAGACTGCGGGGCGTGGTGGTGTTGGTGCGAGCGAGGGAAACGCTGCCATAACTGGAATTACCGTCGGAGTCGCCATCCATCCTCTCTCCCCCCAACTGCCGGCACGGGATTAATGGTGGGGAGGGAGGGACGACGGCGGGTGGCGGGAGAGAGGTGGTGTGGGAGTGAGTGAGTGGGACATGTGCTAGGCAAGCACTCGACACCCGCGCTGAGAAAACAAAGAAATGTGTGTTTGCGGGAGGGCGGGGGGGGGGGGGGAAGAGGGGCGAGTAGGAAGCATCCAGGGGATAGACGAGAGGGGCTTCCGTGAGATCCCGCGCATCCGCACCCTCTATCACTTGTCACCGACCTCCGCCACCCAACATGGGAAGGAGAGGGTGCGGAGGCGGCGGGGACGGAGGGAGGGTGCGGAGACGACGGGGGACGGAGGGGCGAATAAATTTAAGCAGCGAGGTGGGCACCGTCGGGCGTCATCCCCGCGCCCACGCCGCCGCTCCCAAACGCGCCGGACGGAGGCTGGCGAACCCTGCAAAACGAACGTACGGAGAGGGCTCAGCGTCCTTCCTGCGCCATCACTCCACTCTCTTCACATGAATTCGGAGAACCTTTCGGGAAGCTGTCTCCCACCAGGAAATCCAAAGTGGACGATATCAATACGTTGCTCGGGACCGAACTCTAGTATTCTACATCTACTACTTAATACCCCGCAAGCCGCCGCAAGGGCGTGTGGCGGGGGGTGCTAGGACACCACCCGTAATTTAGAAAAGAAAAAGAAAAAAAAACCGCATGCAATAACGACAAAATCATATATAAAAAAAAACATGGCATACATTCATGCATGAACACTTACACCCCACAGTCATGCAAACACTCAAACTACCAACTAACATACACATGCACCTGAAAGTATACCTAACATCTCTATAGTGTTTAATCTTGTTCCGACTTGTAAATTCAACGTTTTTAATATTTCTAAAGTGACTTCGGTTTCTTACTATTATGATTTCTGATTGTTCGGGGAAAGAATGAGTATTTGTACCTATCTGTCCTGGAATCTATCTCCCTTAGTTTATCTTTGTGGTCTGATCTACCTAAGTAGTGTGGGGCCATTATAATTCCTTCAGTGTCATAGTTAAACTCGTTTGTTCTGAACCTTTCTAAAAGTCTAAGCCTCGCTTGTTCTCTCCGCACTTCAAGTGGTTCCCAGCCTAAATCCCCTAAGAGACCTGTCACACTTGTGTTTTTATCATAACAATTTTTAACGAATCTAGCGGATTTTCTCTGGACTTTATCTAATTCTTTTTGCCAAATTTTCTCCCACGGATCCCAAATACTTGCGGCATATTCCAAATGAGGTCTAACTAAAGCAAAATAACACCTCTCTTTAACTTTTTCATTACATTTCCCCACCACCCGTTTTATGAAGCCAAGTTTCTTTAAAGCTGATCCGCATATTGTCCTGATATGTGCTCCCCATGAAAGGCGTGGTGTTAGAACAACCCACAAATATTTAACTTGATTTGCCGTAGTCAATACTGAACCCTCTATTTTGTAGTTTATATCCTGTTCCTCGCTTCCTTTATTCCAAAATTTCAAAATTGCACATTTATCTATATTAAGTGTTAATCCCCATTTATTGCACCATTCCGAGATATTGTCTAAGTTTCTAGAGAGTAGCTCGCGATCTAGTTGGCTCCTTATTTCCCTGTATATCACCGTGTCGTCAGCAAATAATCTTAGATTGCTACTAACGTGTGTGCTTAAGTCCCCCAGTCCCAGTATTAAGAACCCCAGAGGGGATCAATGCCGACGATGTCTGATTATATCAATGGACTCCATTCGTCATAGAAGAGCCATCATAAAACCTTCTGAGGTGGGACTCTGGGACGGGACGGGGAACTTTCGATGCCTAATAGAAATGATTATAAGTCCCGAGTTCACAGAGGAAACCTAAGACAATGCGTAAATTGAAATTTTCATTCAATGTTAATTAAGCTCCAGCATATAAGTTCATGGAGGTTAGATAGGCTATTGAGTACAGCGTTCGGCTATTTACAGGCAGGGCTGTGCAAGGATCTCACTTGGTTGTCAGTATTAGCTTTGATGTCAACCTGTCAATATTGACTTAAAGATTTATTCGATATCGTCGGCATTACTAATATCGACTTCGATATAGAAGTCGATATTGATGGCGGAGTGAAACTAATGTTTTGGGCTAATGGCGTGGGTATTGGCATCTGTTACGATATATTTCATAAGTATGAGAAATAAACAAACGGCGACCTATGCTATAGAGGTATACAGCATATTTGCCACATATTAATACATTGCGCCTAACGATCGAGGGATTGATTATACGCACGTCTATAATGACTCTTGAAGAACACAATGTACTTTTTCCACTGTTCTATATTTTGGTTATACTAGTATCAACGCTTAGGGGTCATCATCATGTATCTGATGACAACACCTAAGCGTTGAAACTAGTAGTGCCACAATAAAGACCAGTGAAAAAAGTACATTGTGTTCTTCATTCTAGGACCATGAACTTCCACAAAGTTTAGCCAGAAACCATCGAATCACTCTTAATATCGATCAATCATGTCATAGAAAATCTTACACAAATACGATATGTTGTTAGTTTATGATATGGTACAAATATGACATGCAGAATATTAGTTTTAAAGAGCACTTCTCGTCTAATCTCAACTTGAGGGAATCATTTTGGAGTGGGATCGGACACGTACACAATTCCAAGTTAAATTCTTCTATGATGGGTTAATCACGTCCATTTGACAGGCGAGACGAGAAGTAGATTGAGCAGTATCGACGCGATATGGGTATCGACATCGACGTAGATTTCGACCCTGTTAACATCTCCATCGCCATCATCGACATGGTCTATGATGTTTTCGACATCGACATTGCACTGATGACGAGTCATGGTATCAAAAAGCCGAATTCGCACATCCCTGCTGACCGGAGGGTTCGAGTTCGAATCCGGTTGATGCTTCTGGGCACATTTAACCCACCCATATAATGTGAATTTTCTGGAACCAGATATTCCTGGGCACACACGCCACAGGAATATTGATCCTTTTTTCCCGATGCATGAACCTCATCCATAGTATCACTAGTACGACTTGAGCTATACCCATTTAAGCAACCTTCGGGTTGAATTTCTCGAGGATTGGTTATATCAAATCAATTTTTCTGATTCATTGATTGGTTCAACAACGTCCACTAAGCTGTAAAATGGCCGACTGCGCCAAAGGCGACAATGGCGAGATGACACGAGCTCGAGGTCTTAAAGGAATCTGGGAAATGAATGCGTGACATACTAGTGGTAAGGGCTATCGTCCGCGTCATGGCCACCAGGTTGCACCAGTTAGCGCATTTATTGCACAGACCAAGTCCTCGTGAATCTTTTAGGACGGTTATGCTTAATTTAAATAAAACGAATTATGGGTAAGTAGATAAAATTAATCTTTTCTGGCATATAATCGGAACAGGTAAACGTGAAAAAAATTCGACACAACGGAAGACATACTCATATGTTTTGCTGATTTTGAATGTGGTTTCGTTCCCTTTTACGGGTAGTGACCTAACAACCCCCGCCACGCGCCCTTGCGGAGTATTAGATGGATGGTCGAAATTTGTGGGTCGCTACTCCCTTCTGTGCTTCTTTCTATGTTTTCACAGAGCTCAATAAATAACGTTTCTATATCATTAGAAGTTTATTAACAGTAAAATAGGCACTTCGATTGCGATGACGACTTTCGTCGATACACGAAATTCGGAAGGTGTGATATCGCTAACATAAGTTAAAGGATACAATCTAGACATACTACTTGCACATGCTGTTGACCAACTGAAATTTGTCTAAATTCCTTCCAAAGGTAAAGGCCGTCTTTTGAAGATAACCGTCACTACATAAAATATGCCACGCCTTCACAAGGTTCAAAATAGTATATGCATGAAGTGGTTCCGAAGCTACGACGGCTGTTAAATAGCATATTGAGAGAAAAATTAATAATAATTAATCCCACACTGATGCTCATGATCCTCTTGCCCTTAGTACGGTGTTATTTGGTTGTGTCCCCCTAAATTTAGAATACTGTTCACCAATCTGTTCGACCGCCTCCCCAACTAATTTAGAGTTACTCAAATACCTCTTTATTTCTTCATTACCATTTCCCGTTATCGCATCCATTCGTCCAAAAATTCAACCCGGGAATCTCTTGGTATTTCCCATCTCTACCGCCGTCGATTGCTATGTGATATGAAATTCTTATGCAGCATCTTCAACGGAGCTCTCCGTACCAACTTCCTTCTTCCTCTATTCTCAATCCGTGTTTCCCCTCGACCAACACGTAACTTCATTCTGATTCAGATTCCAAATCTCCATCTCTCGATCTGTCAACGTTCCCTACTCCATCGACTCCCCGCTACATTTAATTTCCTAACCATTCAGTATCCTTCCCTGGACCTCTCTTTCTCACTCGCCGCTTTCGCCTCCTTCCTTAAACGCCTGATAGTAACTTAGCCCTCTCTGCTTACGCATGTGCTCTCCTGCCAGCTTATAGCCACTCTCGACATTTATTTTGTTAATTTTTCATTATTGTTTATTACTCTTACCATTTCTTTTTCTCAATGTATATTATATGTATCACCTGTCAGCCAATGTAAAAGCCTTTGTACCGTATTTGGCTGCTTTGTTAAATAGATGAATAATTCATTGCAATGCGGAAAACAATCGTGCCAGTACTGAAAAAAGGACGTAAATGATGAATGGTTCCCGATGCCTCATTTCAGAATGTGCTGGGGCTGATTTCCACGCAACCTTCGCGGGTGAGAGGCAATCGATCGACTCGGGAAATTTCAGAACGTCTCCTCGTACCACTAGGCTCCAACACCCGTGCCGAATTTCTTCGTCTGCCGTTATTTTTAGCAATTCCAGCTCAAATTTTTATCCCGTAAGCCGCGAGTACTACTCCTCGTTGTTCCTGCTGCGGTGTCGCCCTAGTAAGTCCGTGATGATTTAATGTTGACCCTCTAGGTTTTTACACGCTCTCACTGCGTTCGTTCTTCTTCCTCCGCTCCCACATTTATTTTTAAACGATGTTTGGTGGGAACACGCACCTTTTTCACACTTTACGTGCATCCCACCACTCGGGTTCGCGGAAAGCGCAGATGGAGAGATTCGAGACGCGGACCGGTGACTCCCGCTCGCGTCAAGATTATGTCCGTGCGCGCAAAGGGGGAAATAAGTACCTACCACGTGCATGTGCGGTCGTAAATTAAAGATAGCTCCGTCCCACCCTTCCAGCCTTAATCCCCCTTCATTCTCTCCTCGCATTTTCGCCTTCTCTTTCTCTCTCTCTCTCTCCTGGTCTGGAGAGCTCTCCTCCGCCCTTTTTTGCAAACTCGCAGGGGGGGCTCACAAGAGGGGGGGGGGCGAGATCCTGGCTCGCGCGAGGGAAGCGGGTTTCCCCACTGCCCTCCCTCTTCCACCCCGAGCGGCCGTCCCAGGAGCTGGGCTCCGGGGAGGGAGAAGAGGAGGAGAGGATTTGTGATTTTCGGTCTGCAAGGGGCGGGAAGGGGCCGAGGGTGCCGTAGGGTCTGGGTGGGAATGGGGATTTTGTGGTTGAGGAGTTAACGGCCCGGGGTGTTGTTCTATGGCGGGGAAAACCCGGACACTTGGGTGGGGGGGGGTGGGAGGCAAAGGAGAAAAGGGGGTGGGGTCAGATAAGGACGTGGTCAGCATTTTCTTCCCGGACGCCTTGTGTTTACTCTTGACTGTTGCACTCGCCTATCTTTCCCACGGCTATCACACCCGTCTCGAGTTCCAATAGTAAAATGAGCAGCACTACTCCGCTGCAGTGTGCAGTAGATTGCCTAAAGTAAGAACATACACCTTTTTTTTACTTGCGAGTGGCCATCGGAATTTCTGAACAGCATTACGGGCGTGGTTTGAAATTTACAATATGCATATTAAACCAGTGGACATAGCAGAGCGGAAGCACATTAGACTGGGGAGTGCAGGGTTGGTACCGCTCTCCATCATGCACACCATGACCGCTGCAATCGAGGAAACAACTGCCCACACTTTTGATACGAAAAAGCCACGAGGGCACTGAAACGGGATATTGCAGTCGTTGAAATTTCTCCTGGCATTCCCTTCGAAATAGGTTTCCACCATGATTTATAACATATTTTATCTATTAATTTATTCGAATACGCCCACTGTGGCTGTCAAGTAGGGATTTCCTTACTCGTAAGTCACAAGGTAGACACCGACTATGTAATCGATAAAATTAACATTAGATATTGAATTATTTCTAAGGTCAGATTTGATCCCACTCATTAAAGCTCGTAATGTAAATGCTATATATCTCTCAATAAGTAGTGCTCTTCATAAAATAAAGAAATTTCAGTAATTCAGAATAAATTGAAAATTAACAATGATGAATAAACGGTAATTACGACTTTTTATGTAATACTTCGTGTAATTAATAATCTTATGCAAGAGAAAGTACTGTGAAAATTCTCCTCTATTCAGTTTCGGCGTTTACTATTCATTTCACCGGGTAAAGACGAATTACTGCCAGCAGACACATAAAGGAAAAAAATTTTCCCAATGGCATTTCACACTGCTCTTCAAACAAAAATATTACCTGAGCAACACGCAAAAACTTAGAAATAATAGAAATTTAATGAAATATTAATAATAAATAAGGTGAGGGACATGGAATACTGCAATATAACTGAAGAGACAAAGCGCCCTCGCAATGTCTCTGCAGTGAAACGTCCTCGAGCGAAAGAAATGGACGAGGTTAGGGATAAAATCAAAATGAGATTAGGATGTAGCTTACAAAAGGTTTCGCACGGAATGTGGTACACCAATATCTTGCTCCGCTTGTTAGCACGAGAGCGCGAGGCAGGGGGAAATTCCCTTAGCTGCGTGTGAAATCAAACTTAAGACCCTATAATGTTACATACTGGTGTTCTTCTCTTTTTTGGATAAGAATCAATACTGATTTAATAAAATATTCTGTCCGAAGTCTTTCACCACAAATACTACGCATTTGCCCATGTTAACTTAAATACAAACCAAAAGGAATTTCGTGCATCGTATTAGGAGGTAAGGACCAGTCAAGGGGTATGGCATTGGAATACAAACCGAAGGGCCCTGGTTCGACTCCTGGGAAACCATAGGGAATGGAACTGGCACAGGGAAAGGACCTGGTCCTCTTACCCTAATGTTGATTTTCGCACGCCTAAGGGCTCAGTATTGGATGAACTATACCGTTACCTATCAAACCGAACTAGTGTATTAGTAATAACTGTATTTTTGGTTATTTATTAGTAGTAAACTTGAATAATGATGGAAAAATTTTAAGTAAATATGGAGATCCAATGGAAAGTAAGTTACCGATATGCGAAAATTCCGACTTGAAACATTTACGACTTCAAAAAGATGGATGAATCGAAGCTAGTAGCCAGAGCAGACTAGGAAATCGTGGAATAAAAAGGAATTTCGTCCCGAAAAAGTAATAGCAAAATAGTATGTCTGGAGTCGAAAAAGTTACTGGCTGTATGGTAAAATGCTGAAAGGAAAACACGGTGGGGAAACAAGGCCCGGATATTTGAGACGAGTGTCACCGCCTGATGAAGGTTGAGAATGATGAGAGGAAGGCGATCCTTGGGGGGAAGTGGATGACAATATGCATACCAAATGCATTTGGGAATTAATATTCATATCCATAAGGCCCATCCACAACACAGCGAGGTGAGTGAAAAATGGTATTCTGAGGTATCGCGATGTCCACACGTGCCCACAACTCGAGTGCTCTGAATTTCGCATGCATGATTCAAGTAGGCTATTCCAATTATGCTCGTTCGGAATCATGAGGACGTATTGTTTACGAAGAGGGGTGATGTCAGCTCCTTTGTTAAAGATGGTTCGCATTAATAGTCAGGAAAGGACTCTGTGCCTATATTTACTAAGATAACCTGTGCGTGAATTACAAGGGACGAATCAACGGAACGCGTCTTTTATTATTTTGTAAGTATGGGCAATAATTTCTCTTGATGCATGATGTTTTTACATTCTACGTCATAAATTCTAGCTTATTGGTGCACAAACACAAGAAAAAGTAAACACCAGGTACAGGGTCGAGCATTTTGAAAATATAACGCTTCTTAACAATCAGTATAGGTAATAGATTGACATTAAGAATATGTAACATATTCCTTGAAACGAATCAAGTCCTTTGCATTAAGATCTTTATATTATTACATCAAGATTCCTTCTCTCGATAAACCAAGTATTGAAACAACAAAATTTCGTTGGCAACTGATAAAGTCATCGGCAATTACTCCTCATCATTATTTATATAATTGTTTTTAAGGTAATCTACCGGTTAAGGTAGGTTTTTGGATGGACACAACTACCAAACAAACATTTTATTACTCCTAACAAAACACAAAATCCATCATCCTACTCTATATCAGGTCCCTCTTCATCTCTGAGTACTTTCTTCCTCCCTTCATCCCGTCCAACATCCCTATCCTCTTCCTTCCCTTTCCTCTTTTGCCCAACATTCTCCCCTCAATTACAGTCTTCAACATCCCACTACCGGTCAACACCCCCTTCATCCACTTTTTCTGCCTCCATAGGATTTCTCCCAACAAACCCCTCTCTTCGCCCACCATACCAAGTACTTCCTCGTTTGTTTTCTTCTCTGTCTATTTCACCTTCTCCATTCTTCTCCACACCTACATTTCAAAGGCCTCCAGTCTATGTCTATCCTCCTGCTTCAATGACCACGTTTCCGCGCCGTACATAGCTACGCTCCATATACAAGTTTTTACGAGTCTTTTCTTAACATCCGTACTCAACGTCCCCGTCATCAACTCCCTCCTCCTTGTGAAAGCCTCTTTGCCTAGCGCAATACTTCTCCTTACGTCCCTACTATTTTGACCGTGTTGGTCCAAAACACTACCGAGATACGTAAACTGTTCTACCTGCTCTAGTTTTTGCCCTCCTATTTTAATGTTTAGCTTAGCCTTTTTCTTTCTAGAAAATCGCATAACCTTTGTTTTATTAATATGGATTCTCATCCCACACCTGTCGCACTGAATTTCCAATTCACTCAGCAATGCTTGCAACCCCTTGGCTGACTGACAGACTAAAGCTTGGTCATCAGCAAACCTAACTGATTTTACGTATTCCCCGCCCACTTTCATTCCTACCTCCAGTTCTTCCCATGCCTCTTTAATCATTTAATCTGCATACAGGTTGAACAGCAACGGTGATAATGGGCAACCCTCCCTCACACCTCTTCCTAAAACTGCCCATCCGGACTCCCCGTTTCCCACCAGCACCTGAGCAGTCTGAGACATGTACAGGTTGCGGATTAGCCTCCTTTCCCTCCAATCTATTCCTATTTCTTCAATATACTCATTAGTTTTTCCATTTATAAAATATTGAAGCTTATAATCATTAGGGATCGGATTCATCCTTCATTCATATTTCTATGAGTAATTTACGAGCTTTCAACTTAGTAGTAATCACGGAACACTCCTCATAATCAACGATGATAATAAAAACACGGAAACCAGAAAGACGATTCCAATCTGCAACTTTAGGTGGGCGAATACACACTCCTCATAATCAACGATGATAATAAAAACACGGAAACCAGAAAGACGATTCCAATCTGCAACTTTAGGTGGGCGAATACATAGAATGATAATACCTTAATTTTCAGATTCATATCTCTTCACCTCCTTCAATGCCACTATTTCAGGACTGACCAACGATTGAAAAAATATTTAGAAATTATTTATGTCTTAATATAATTAAATCTACAAATCATATAGCTCATTGAAAATAGAAAAGCATGTCCGCAGTAATCGGCCTTTGCCCACAAAGAGTACCGAAAATTGACTAGTGTACATATTGTCTTGCATCCGGATCACTGCAAAGTCCTAGTATTTACACAATACAATGAGTGGCCCACACTTTTAAATTCATTCTTCAATCACAGTTCTGATTCAAGTAAATTGAACATATTGAAATGACAACCACTTAATCATAAAATGTTTTAGGAATCTGTTAATTTTGTCTTTAACGGCGTTCTATATGAAATCCTCCATTTCTCATGCCTTCGTGAAATCATGCAAGGGCACCTTCTTGCAAGGCTCGTGATTTTGGAAGTACAAGTACTATTTCACTCGTGAGCATTGGAAGCCATCTACAGCTATAAGTCACTGCCAGGGTGCATGGTAGGCGCTAATTCCACTACAATCATACAAACAAAAAAATTAACTGTCGCTTAAATGATAGAAATGATTTTTACAACAGCTACATGCTCTAAGTCATAGAGGGTAAAATATTCCTTTGCGCATGAGAGATGATCTGGTAATGAGAAGAACAATGAAATAAGTGTTACATAATGTAATGAAATGTCGCTGGCAATTACATACATCCCTTATCGTTATCGGGATAAATGACACCATTAATCCATCAGTTCTACGCCTAATATATCCAGTATTATTTTCAGTGTTTTAGCGAATTTTAAATTAATCTAGCTAAGCGAAGCAATAATTAAGGAACCCTGTTATAAATGACCTCAGCTGAAATCATTACTGAAAATTTGTTAATTATGAAACCTTAATGTTTTAATCAGTGATTAAATTTTGATATTTTCAATTGCAATCTTCAACCTATAGGTATCAGCAAAAAAGTACGCCAATGAGGGTCGTTTTCACGCTCATTTCCACTTGTTTGATCGTAAAGCGTTTGATTTCCGTCCAAACCCGAAGGTATGTTTCCAATGCCGTGACGGACGGATTCCTCAGCTCGATCTACCGATCCAGAGTTGTACGCATGCGTAATCGATTACTTCCGAACGGCTGCACGAGGGGAACAAAATGGCGCTTCCAGGAGCAACCTTTGCCTCCCCGTTTTTTTTTGCAACCGTGCGCTCTTGAATCCGAAGGGAAGAGAGGCTGGCGTGGCTTTCGGAGTCGTTTTACCATCTTTGAAACAAGTCATCTCGTGAATAAGTGGCGCATTAAAACGTTCCTCTGTCATCTTTTGTGATCAAGTGAGGCGCTTGGATAAACAGGGATTAAGTCTTCGTGGACGGAATCGTATTAAAGGAAATAACTCGGTAGAAATGGATGAAACAGCAAGCGTTTTCATAGCTTAAGTCAAAATTTATGGTCGTCTCTAAGCATTCACCACTAATTTTAGGACGATCTCAATAGCCTTTTACTGTAGTGATTGGATAATTTTCAGAGCACTCGTCCGAATCAAATCACCCTTCCTATTGTTGCAAAAACCTTAATACTGCCACCGATAACACCTAAGTTGTGACTCCTGCTAACGAGAAAATTTTAAAGCTCCTGCAATTACACAATACCCCGCAAGCCGTCGCAAGTGCTTTTGGCAAAGGAGTTTTAGGACACCAGCCATATATTGAGAATCAATACTTAATACGTTCATTTGAATAAATGTTAGCTCACATACAACTTCCATGCACATATATGGCTACATTCATCTTGCAATAATTGTTGCGCTAGACCAATCAAACCAAATTCTGGTGCACAATTTAATTTGATTTTCCGAGTTCCGGGGTTAGATTTTGTTATGATTGCGTATCGTACGAGGGAGGAACGAGCTTGAATGCTTGAATCTATCTTTGGCGGTATCTATCAGTTAATCAATTTAATTTGGGGCTATAATTATTCCCTCTGTGTCTCGAGAAAACTCAGGTTCCCATTATTTTTCTAAAAGTCTTGCCTGCTATCTTCGAGAATCAAGAAACTCCCGGTGACGTTAACTCGCTTCTCGTAACATTCGGAGTGATTAGAGTGTTCAATCTAATATTAGCGCTTTCGCTTCCTTTCCCTGCAGCTACTCCAATGCCACTATACGAAGTCAAATGGAAATATTTAAAACTAATTGGAATTTTAGCCCGCACTCGGGCAATTCACTGGACGCCGGATCCCCGCGAAAATATCATATCACTTAAAGGTGATGTCTGTGTTCAGTATCTATCAAAGAAACTTAGAGATGAACAGAAAAGATACCATATCCACTCCGCAAACGAGAAGTCCGATCTCTGCCTATAGAAGTAGTTTCCCCTCAAAACTCCCTCTCTTACTTTTTCTCGCGGTCATAAATATTCCCAATATTACGGTTAAATTTTAAGTGATGGTGAACAGATCCATTCATAATTATTGTGAACTCATTCACAATACTCCGGAAGAATCATATATCTCATTTCGATGCCTCTTCCAACTTTCTGTTGTCTAACCTGCCATTGGAAATAGCTTAAATTATCGCTACGAAACCACTCACATTTTTATATTTTACCTACATCTACACAATGCGTACAACTCACGTGCATACTTGTACACGCACGCAAGCAACAGCAAGGGCGTGTGGGGGTGGGGGTTAACGCACCAATCTTTTATGCATGAATATTTACTTTTACCAAAATATTAATACGAGCATATGTGCGCATACCATGTACGCACCTATAAACCCGAAGTTCAGTTTGTTATGTGCTCAAACGTCACCTAGTACAAAGCCCAACGGCGTGTGAAATTCACATATCAGGGTAGTGGTTCCCCAGGAATTTCTGGTACTGGAAAAAATCACAAATCTCTGTTTGAGGGTTCGGAGGCACCCTTGAGACATGACAACCAGAGGTATGCCCGAGAATAGAACCCGGGGCCAGTCAGTAGTAAAACGCTTTACCTCTGTACTACAAGGTCCCTTCTATTTCAGCATACATACACATATAATCCTTGAACTCGTTTAAGATTTTTATCTTCCATCAGAAAAGTTTAACGGAGATTCTTTGTACTACAATTCCGGGAACTATTCACCTTTAGAGACGTCAACATTTTCTTAAACTGCACCTTTTTCAAGCGGCCTATGGGCTTGGAACGTATTAAATATTATTAAAGGAATCATCTCTGATTCACACCCCTTATTCATCCCCTCCACCCTTCTCTGTCTCCCGGGAGCATTAGTGAGAGCTCTCCTTTCGTCCACGCAGGCTTCCCGGATCCCTTGCCACCCTCCCGCTACGTCCACACCCTACTTGCCACTCCTCTCGCCCCCTTCAACCACGCGAGCACTCTCTCATACGAGAAAAACACCTCTCCCAGCCTCCCTCCACAGACACACGCAATACTCCCACGCGGACGATCCCAATGCCAGGCCGAAGCGCCCGCTCCCCGGTGGCGAATCCCCCCCCCCCAGGAACCAACCTCAAATGCATGTTCCCTCGTTTGTCCCTGGGCTGTTCGTGTACGGACGGCGGCATAAATAACGGCTAATGCAGCTGCGGGGAGAAGAGGCGGAGGCGGGAGAGTTTCCCCCTTCGGAATGCGGGGCGAGAGGAATGGGGTTGGGAAGGGGGGGGGGGGGTACGTTGCCTGTCCGCGTTGCTCGGGAGGGGGGGGAGTTCGGGAAATGGATTTAAAGGCGTCGGGGGGTGGAGGGGCTAGTCGTGCATACGCTTGTTCCACCCCTGCGACGCACCCCTCTCTGCCTCCTCCCCACCTCACTCCCTCGCCAACCCTTCTTAAAGGGACTCTCGTGTCGACTAATGCTTAACTGCGCGAGCGGGATGAAGTGTTTTGAGTCGAGTGCGGCTCCGGGGGTTGAGGGGGCGGGGGGTTGGAGGACCTGAGAAGAACCCCGAAGCGGTGAGAAGGGGGTGAAACGGAGAGGGAGGAGTGTGAAGCGCGGAGTGACGGAAGAGATTGGCAGGGGAGGGTGTGAATCGCCTGAAATTCCTCTCTGTCGAGGTACCTACCTCCTTGTCACAGGAATCCAGACTGACAGTGAGGGGTATGCAGATATGCACGCACGTGTGCGCCACGAAGACGACGAACAAAACTTTCTCAATAATTATTTCCGTCCAATTATCATTATGGTATTGATGCATATTGAGCATGCATCTCATCAACACGGTGTACGATAAGCTCTTCAGGAAAAATTTCATCTTTCAAAAGGAGGATGGGTATTGGGGGTTGTGAAAACAAGTGAATTCGAATCGAGTGAACATTTCGAAGACTAGAATGAGTAGATGGGCTATTCCAGGTCTGTGAAAGAATTTCGAATGTGGAGAATCATTGGGATTATTGATCCTTAAGTAGAGGTGTAAAATTCTTAAAGTTATACGAGTATCTTTTTAAAAGTTTTAATCATTCAATTGCGCCATAATGATATGGTTTTAAACGAGGTTATTAGATGTGGACTCCTAAAGTGCGAATGTTACTTCTATCTGGAGTTGGGAAAGCACCCTAATGTAAAATGGGTAGGTACTTAAGTTAGGTCCGAATCGGTAAGCGACAAATAATATGGACATATCAGCGTAACATGTTACCAAGCGATCGATGCACAATGAACGTAATGTAATCTAGGCATTAAAATTACAAGATCAATGCGTTCACATAAAATAGTTTCACAAATAAATATTTTTTACAATGCATTACAAACATTCTTAATATTAAGATAGAAGTAATGGGAGTTCCCGAGGATTTCCATGGTTGCATTTCCAACTGTCAAGGACAAAGAGTCAACAAAGATAATATCTGGAATTGGATACTTATTGGTCGACTAAATGATGATCAGCGAAATTTTATATTTAAACCTGGCAGTAGATTCCTAGGATGATTTCACACGATAAAAACTGTATTAACTGGCCAAATACTGCATTTGAAAATTGAAAAACACAACAATTACACAAATAGTCTAGGAAATTCTCAAAGTTGTAACTAATTATGGACAAGCATTTGGATAGGAGAGACGCGTTTTGACTTCCACATCTCGTTCTACTTTTGATGGAGCACATGCAGAACTGTTGTAACTCACTCTCTAATTCACTCTTTGATTGATATCACCTGAATACAAAAACGCATCGCTTGACTAATCAGATCGCGGGTGCAAACTGTTTGTAAACCTTTGTTTCGCAAACGAACTAGCTTCCGCTGCCGGGAAGTCAAACCGTCTTCCCTGCTAGCAAAGTGGGTTAGAGCAGACGGGGAGCAATGAGGCGGACAAAGGAGGATTTATGGAGGAAGGGATTATCGGAGGACAGAGAGGGATGTAGGAGTGGTCCGGGGCAGGGAGCGGGGGGGGCGACTAGCTAGGGAAGGGAGAAAAGTCAGAGCACCCTCGGTGGTGCAAGGCGGACGGTGCGGGCGGGAAAGTGTGGAAGTGAGGATGGGGTGGGTGGGCGTCCCCCACTCCCCAAACCCGCGCGCCGCTCCGCATTCTCCGGGGGCGAAAGGGGCAGAATGGGGGGAATCCGGCCACACTCATGGTGGCACTTAAAGTGCTCGGGGGGGGGCGGAAGGTTGAGGGAAGGGGGGCATGTGTAATTGCGCGTCGACAAGGACTTGGCCTCATTCAACCACTCCCCTTCCTTCCGCCGCAGCTCCCTCTTCGTCCGAACTCGTCCGCCACGCCCCCTTCTCGGGGGCGGAAGGGGGAGGGAGCGGTGAGGAAGATGGGGTGGGAGGATGCAGTGGTCCACGTGATGAGTTCCACAGAACACGGAATATGGAGCTAGCCCCCTTTTCCCGACACGGAGAGCCCGCCCTCCGAGGCGACCCTCCCGCTCCGCCTATCCCTCCCCCTCTCACAACTCCAGCTTCCCTCGGGTCCGCACTCGCACCCTCCCGTGCCTATCATTCTCCTCCGACTGGGGAGAGAGAGGAGGGTTGTCTGGTATATATTCCGTTTCTTGGATACTCTGCGCCGCTTTAACGAACGGCGTCGGGGAATCAATTGCTTTTCTACGAATATCTTTTAACGACCGCGTGCGGAACTGGCTGGTTCCCCTCCGCTCGTATCTGGAGTTTTGGCATGCCCTGTGTTCCTTCCGTCCGGATACGTAAATGATTCCTTCTTTTCCTTGTCTAGTGCATTCCTCGCAATCGGATAAAATCAAATGCAAACGGTACAGAGAATTACTCCAAGATATTTAAATAAGATTAAGCTTATTGTGAACCCCCAAGCAATGTTATTCCTAGCGCGAGACAAACTGCTTGATCGCGTATGTGATTTCCAATCGGCGCGCTTTTGTGTTTTTATCCAAATTAGAGCCCCCAAGCCACCAGCATGGTGTAAGGCAGAGAATGCATCCACATGGGTCGTGCATAGGACGCGAAGAGTTGTGGTCGAGTTCAGTAAATGAAAGGTTGAGAAACCCTCCAGCACCTTAGGCAATGTAAAAATGTGTGTCGGATTCGTCGGAAAACTTCCATCACTTGTAGAGATATCATGCAAACAAAGACAAAAAAGTGTTATTAGCACTTTGCTTACAGATGCATAAAATTCGTTAAAAATTTTCAAGATATTAATGCTTAAAGCCAAAAAATTCTTCCAAAAAATCTATAACATTTGTTCACAAGAAAATTAAAGCTTAGCATATTCAGTAAACAAGGAGTCATTGTTTATGACCGTAAATAAGTGGGTGTTACAAGTAAAAATTGTCGGATTGTGTCTTTAAAATTGAAAGTAAAAAATATACATATCATCATGTGTTATAATTTCTGACTTCTGGTCACGGTTTTCAGCTACGGCATGTTCTCACTTTTTAATTAGAGAAGGGTCGTCCCAATTTTTATAGAGAAAGGTCGTCGCCGTTTCGAGAAATTTACACGTCCTCTGAAGAACAAACACGCTAATTGCCACTCTTTATTCTGGCATCAGGGTGGAATGATGTAATTGGAATTCTTTCCTATCCAAATTTATTTATTTCGTCCCCCGAGAAACCAAGGCATGTACATCCCAATATTTCACCGATGTTTTAGTAGCATTTTGCAGCCCGTTTCTAGAATAATAGTACTTTATCACCGCCATTACGATGTTACCTATCCTAACATTCCTTATTTCCACTTGACCCCCTGACTGGATGTGTTGTAGAAAGAAGAGGTGCATGACTTCAATATTATAGGATACTTTTTATTTGTGTTATGGACGTAATCCGTACGAGAGTTCGGGAGAGACGGAAGAGACTTCCTTCCATCTTTCAATTTGATCGTCAATCATTATAAATTTGTTGCTATTAAGTTACTGGCCGATAACTTTGTTTATTCCATCCTTAGCACAATCACGACAACTCGATTTTTCCTTTGATAGCCTTTTCAATAGTGTTAATGCAACATTCAGGAGTCTTAGTTTTTAGAAATAGTCCAGGTCAGATTGCTCAATATTTGCATGACGCTTTCAGTTGGTCCATAGTGGCATGTTTTTCAATTTTTTCCCCTTCCGAATCCTTCACTCTGCATGAAATGTATTACATATCCTTGTAGGATTAACATTGTTTTCATACATCATTCTAAGTGGCTGGAAACAGCTCACTGCTCGTCCATAGGGGTAAGGTTTAGATCTGGGAGTCACAGCCTTCACTTATCGGAATACATTTCGTTTTAAGGCAGTTAAACTCCAAAACCTCCGTCACTCAATGATCACTGGATGGATGAATCTTCGGTAGCAGTAATACTTAACTCAGTTCGTTAGCTACGGTTTAGTATTCGAATGTCGGCTTCGTGAAATCGTTAAAATCTGCATTCACATAGTACCCCGCAAGCCGCCGCAAGGGCGTGTGGCGGGTGGTGTTAGGTCACCACCCGTAATGGGATAGTTTTATTGGATTGTGTCGTCGTCTTTTTCAGTTAACCCGGTTATAACCAATTATCAAGTTCTTTAAATACTCTGTGACGCTCCATTAATCTTTAATCATTATATTTTATCACTTTGAAACACGCGTATTAAAAGTTTTCACTTATATCGCAGAATAAATAAATTATTCAGTATTACTAAGCCATCCCTCGTCCATCGTCGCATTTCAAATACCATGACGGCAGAAGTGAGAGGGCGCCATACTAATTGCATTTAAAATAAATAAAAAACATACTACGTTGCATAGCACCATCGTATACTCTCTGGAACTTCGTGATAACAGTTCTTCAATGCGTTGATTGTGCGATACGATGAGGACATTGGTGAAGGATACTTCAATTGGGCTATGGCAACACGTCCCAAGGACTTTCTCTTACTAAGTTTATTCATCCCGGTCCTATCAGTATCAGAGTTAGGTACGAGAGTTTTAAATCTTATTGCTTACTTGCCTCGTGATATACTTCGTGTTCATCTTTAGCGGTGCGGGTACGGTGCTCACGCTAATTCTAGCTCACATTGACAATTATGATGAGGATAAAGAGCTATGAGAGACAACTTGAAATTTACCACATTAGAATTTCCTCCATCTAGCAAAAGTGAATGGGAGGGATTTTGTCAATTATTTATGTCTAGTAGAATACAGAAACAAGTCGACTAAAAGCCATAATTTAACAATGTACATCAAGCTTCGCTTCATGGAAGTATTGTATATTTACATTAGATAAAATTGAAACGCACCTTCCACAGAATATTTCTTTAGAATAGTGCGTTTTAATTTATTTATTTGTGAGGCATTAAAAGTTCAATTGAATTCTTTTATTCTCTACTTCCAGGACGATTTGGGAGTATAGGAATCCATACCGTTCATGGCTATTCAAGTTTGTAACCAACAATTTAATCCAGAGCGATGATCAAAAGGAGAAACAGCATCAAAGAGAAATTTAATAAAAGAAGATAAACTGGTGAGTAAAAATATGCAAAATTTTGATTTCATTCTCGAATATTTCAAAACGGAAACTATTACTGGTGTTTTAAAGATTTAAACGGCACAATTTGTTACAAAATCCAATTGTAAATGCAAAAACGTTACTATTTCAACGGATTGATACATTTTGAACTCGGTATAGGTGATAACTGCTTCTAAAGATGTTGATTCTATCCCATTGAAAGCTTGATTAGATCCTATGTCATTGGTTATTGTTAGCATATCATACATTTCTAAACAACAAATTTCGATATTTCTTCATATTTAACACAAAGAATTTACTCGTACTGAACTGAACTGTAACGAACCCTTAGCAGTTGCATGAAACAGTCAAAATAATATGAAATACAAGAGTAAATATAATTTTCTAAAATTCATAATCCAAACAATATTAAAGGGATAAATAGTAGCCATAGAATGAGGACGATGCACACATAAAATTAAACTTCAGGCCAATCGGATGAGGAGATAGTAAGTCGGCTGAGTTGATGACCGGCATTGAAAATTCATAGGACCTCCACAGGGCCCTTCGGATCCTAATCTACCCACTGCTGGGTTATTTCCCAACCCATATGCTTTAATTCATGTTGAGTTGTACTCTTAAAACTCCGAATATAGAAATATTCGCAGTTTTTAGCGCGATGATCACACAAATGTGTATGATAGTTTCTTCTCGCACTTATTTTCAGCAGAATTTGCTGTTACGTGTGACATATTATTTATTTGTACGAAGCAAAACCGATAGGTGACAAGTAATTATTTAGAGACGTAAATATTGACTCAAAGCTGTGTTAAATTGCGTACAGCAAGGATAGTCATAAACCCAATGGGCGGCATGATATGTATCAGGGCCGGCTGCGTACTCAGTTCTACGGCTCTATTGTGACCATTCATTTTCACTTATATTGCATCGTTGAAAAACCTGCCTCACTTCAGCTCTCCATTATTTTGATCGATGATCGGACCAGGTGGGGTAAAATCGACGGCTAAATGAAACTGATACATTTTTTATCATCTACGGCTATTGCTGTATAGTTCTGGAACTGAAATAAAAGTTGTTTTTTGGGGAGGCTATCCAATTCGTATTTCTTATCACACGATTTCGATTTTGCTTGCAGCAATATTCGAGTCCAATAATCATTCGATTTTTAGATTCTCCCAAATGAGCCATATCGTCGTATAATCCGGACACGTGCTTCACTGCTACTCAAGACAAAAACATCACCGCAATTCATATTTAGTTTCAAAATAAATTACTGAATTGAATGAAAGTTTGCACTTCGTCGATGTGCGTGGTAGCCTAATGGGTACAGCGCTCGGATATGGACTGATGGTACCAGGTTTAATCCCGGGTGACGCCTCTGGGCACCCTCGGCTTCACCCAAGCTGTGTGATTTTTCGGGTACCGGATTTTCTTCTGAAACCACAGGCGGCCAAGGGAAAGGAACTGCCCTCCCCCATTACCCTACAGTTGTGAATTTCACACGCCTCAGTATTTGGTGAGCTCCACCCTCACCCATCAAACCAACCTATGAGTTGATTACTGTGGTTGATTGCATTTCCACTATCAAAGGAGCCCGGAAACCTGACGTTTAAATACTTGTTTCGACCACCGGGGGGAGTCTCAACAGTTTGACACATCCCGGCATTGATGGCTTTGAGTGAGGGTAATTATCCCTCAAGTATCGGACACTGAATCAAACAATAAATCTCGTTCCTTGCGTGGAAAGTGTTCAACATGTCTGATAAAACTCATTTAATTAAAATAATATTTTAATGACATTCTTTCGTCATTAGTTTCTAATCATGCACCACACACAAGGTGGCAGACAACTCTTATGGTCTGAAAATCTAAGCAACGAGGCTAAAAATACCAATTATCAGGATATCGCGATGCATTTAACATTCTGAAAACGCATTGTAATTGAATCGTCACTCTACCAACAAATATCATCGACACATATTTCTATATCAAACTCCATCTTCCTCTTACTGATTTAAATGTGAACGAAGGTACTTAATTTTCCATTCATTCAAATTACACGACCAACCCTGTATGGAGTTCATATCCCCGAGGTTGGGAGAGGTGCCCCTTGATTTCGCTGTCTGGCTACCGGATCCACACGCACACCTGTAACCCCTTTTGATTTACTCTTCACCCGCAGGGAGGAGAGGTAACCGGGCGGTCGGCGCATTTGGGAGGCCCCAAGGAGAGAAGCGACCGAGGAAGGGAAGAGGGACGGGCAGATCGGGCCCGGGGGGGGGGAAAAGAGGGTGGTGGGTTGGGGGCGGTCGGGCCGTAACCGCGCACTGGGCGACAGCGGGGGCAGGAGGAGGTGGTGGGTGGGCGGCCGTGCGGGACAGCGATGAAAGAGAAGAGCAAGAACGCGGCGCGGAGCAGGCGGGAGAAGGAGAATGCGGAGTTCCTGGAGCTGGCCAAGCTTCTGCCGCTGCCGGCCGCCATCACGAGCCAGCTGGACAAGGCGTCCGTCATAAGGCTGACCACGTCCTACCTCAAGATGCGACACGTGTTCCCGGACGGTAAGGCAAACAGACCAGCCGTGAATTCTTCCCTTCCCCTCCCACACCTCTACCCATCAGTTCCTCGCGATTCGTGACCTCCTTTTTTAAAAAAATAAATAAATAAAGCATATTGCGCGTTCTACCGGACGTATTTTCGCTGATTATGCTTGCACCCTCGGTGGGAAGGGACAGCGCGCGTCAATTGTGAAATCATTCGAATCAGATAACCTTCTCTCTTTTAAGGGCAAGTGAGGAAGGCCGTCTGAATGAAATACGGCAAGTGCAGGAACAAGCAAGACAACAAAAATCAAACGTCGCTATGGTCACGAAATTAAAATTTGTGTATTTTTCCAGAAGTGAGTGAGACTTTGGTAAATAAATTCAGTCGGTACTACGTTGCTGGGGGAGAAGAGAGTTCAAATGTTAGTCCTAGTTTGTCTTTGATACTGTTAGCGCTGCGTAACTCCCTCCTTGACCAAT
This sequence comes from Hetaerina americana, assembly GCF_022747635.1. Lineage (NCBI taxonomy): Eukaryota > Metazoa > Arthropoda > Insecta > Odonata > Calopterygidae > Hetaerina > Hetaerina americana. The sequence continues at coordinate 48,878,281 of NW_027286069.1, forward strand.
ACCTCAGTAACGTCCTTCCGTTTTCCCTACTCCGTGTGCGACCGTGGGAAGCTGGGGTCACCGATTTACCCCAGAGGAGTGAGCGGGAAGCCAAACAAGGATCCACAGCTATTTCCGTATCGCACGAATTTCGATTTGAAAACAATCCGACCACTTTTTTAAACGTACCATTTCCGGAGATAAGAGGGGGAGAGGACATAACAGAAGGGAAGGACCCAAGGTTCGGTTTTAGCACCATAAAAAGCGACCAGGATTAGAAATTCTTAATAAGGATTAAAATATTAAATAGCTTATCATAGTTCTAACTATTTACTTCAAAACACCTAATAGTATGCTAAAATCTCTCAATAATATTGCACGCTTCATTTTGAGAATGATAAACTCAGACCATGCCTGACCCTCCAGTATTAGTCAAGAATAGCTTTAATCACATAACAATTTTATTTATTATTTGGGTAGAGTGTGACCACAAACGTTTCATTTTCCTGGAGAAAGTTCCGTTTTGCTGATCAGAAAAACTAGAAAGTTTAAGCTTAATAAATGCGCTAACTTCATGCAAATGTAAAGCTAATTATCCCATTACAACGTACGATTATCTCACCTACATAATTCATTCGTCAAATGTGTGCTGTATTGTGCTGGGACCATATAATATGCGTTGGAAAGATTAAAGCAAGGACTAATTTAATTATTGCTGTTATTCAATTAATCGGCCACTCAAGCTTAGCATATTTCCATTTAGAATGCGCCAAACCATTTTCCATAATTCTCCTGAACTACAGAGGGCAAGTGATTAATCTTCTTGTGATTTAACTTGACGAGAAATGTGACATTTTCATCTTCTTGAATTAACTCTTCATTTTACCGATATCCTCGCGAAGTAATAAGAAAATGCACCCATATACTGATGGCTGGTGGTCCTTTAAAGAATGTGATTTGTAAAATTTAACACTAAACGACTCTTTACTTATTCCCGACTCATTGTCCGCGGAGACGCTAGGTAGCAAAAAATGGAAACTCTCACTTTTAAAAATTCCACTGGCGAGAGCTACGCTAGCGCTCTGTTGGCAGTTAGCTCGTTTCTATGTATTCTCAAACCTAATCACCTCGGTAGGTGTCATCAAAATCATCCAATTAGGGCATGCAAGTGGGATGATTACCTCATTCCGCCAACATCACGCGCCATTAAAATAAGCAAATATTTGTGAATATATTAAAAGATATCGCACATCAAACAAATGGTGTCATCACGGTGTGTGTATAACCATTAAATAAATTTTCTCTTTCGTAAATAGCGCTTAATATGACTCAGAGAATGAATTACCGGCAGGGATATTTTGTTCGAATATTGTCACCGTTCTTTGACATAAAATAACCAACGGAATGGCCAACCATAACGGCTAGTTTCGCCCGACGCTGTTAAAATGATTTTAGTGCAATGACTAGCGACGGCGAAATCAAATAAAGCACAAAAATAAACACAGCGTGAAATGCAAATTAAAACTGTATAAATTTAAATACGAGATGCTAATTCAAATCGATAAAAATATTAATTAATAAGTGTTACCTTCTATCTTTTCACGGTCCATTTAAAAAAGGGAAAAACTTCAGTGCATCTAACTTTCGATTAAACGGGCACAAAGTACCATTTGACGGGAATCATTGTCAACAAAAGGAAATAATGTCCTTTGTAAATGCAGGTAAAATATCTGTAAAACAAGTTTTCATTTAATTGGTAATCTTCCATAGGGAAAGGGACCAGAGTTCTCTAGATATGACAATTATGATATGCTTTTCAACAAATTTTACGCGTCAACATATGCTAATAATCTTGGGTTAACCTTTTCCAGCAAGCCTTAGCTAATGCATTGCAATTATATCTTCTATTTTCTCTTTTCAAGTTCATCTCTGATAAAATTTCCCATTGGGTGTGCTAAGCCCACGCAAACTCTTCTGCTTCACGACATTTCCGAGGATGTACAGGACATAAATACAGGACCTGTAAATTCATTAGCGACAATTTAAATTCATTCTTCATTATTTACTCTACATATGTTTTAAGTTCCTTCAACCTTTCATTACGTTTTAAAGTTTTCTCCCTAGCACCGTATAGGTACTCAATACTTAAGGTTTTCTCTCGCCTGTGGAGGGCAGCGTCTACCCCTACTTGTAATAAGAGTAGAAATACGTTCTCTTCAGTAATTTATTATTATTAGGTTCGGGTGCGCTAATTTGAATCTACGTTTCAACTGATGGAAATTCCATATAAAAACAAATAGAAATAGTTACACATGTATTATAGTCCGATGCAGGCCTTGGCGCCGCTTTTGCCCTCCAGTTGCCGTGCGGCTCTGTTTATCGCAAAATACTCTTTCGGTTACACCGTCACAATTTAAGACTGCCGACGAAATGAAGTAAGTCGGTCGACTGCGCTTATCTAATAGTATATTAATTTGCCAAATAACATTTACCATTTTAATGCTCTCTCTGGAGCAGGCATGTGCCGCATGAAAAGAAATTATAAAGGAAATCTTTTGTCCCAAGAATGCTGTCTTAGTAGCCCAAAAACGAAATCTCTACTGCTATTGACTAAAAGGTTCCATCCATGCATGCGTGACCCAATCATTGACTCTAGTATGAGTGAGCCATATTTATGTCTTAAATACTCTATATTCCTTACGAAGGTGAACTAGCTTGGTGGGTAGAGGGCTAGGCAGAACGAGAGAGTCGTGTTGTTCACATCCTGGCATGTGCTTTTGAGTAGTCCCATCCAAAAAACCGAATGGTGAGCTTTCTGATGGCAAAACCTCGGTGGAAAATAGGGAAGGGTGAGAATGGGCCTGAGTAACCTGAATATGTGAATTTCTCACGCCTCTAGGTATAAGCTAGGGAGGATAACTGCGGATGGTTGGCCGAACGGACGCTCTTCCCCTAGAAATTAAAGCGACGAAGCAGCTTTAAATATCCTCATGCGAAAATATTTTCAAACGGCGATAATACCTTAAAATAATCTTTAACCACAAAACCAATATAACAAAACAAAACAGGAAGTAATCCGCAGGTATTGTGTGAAACGCTGAGTGGTAAATATCATTATTACTTTCCATTATCCTCCCTCAAGTTGTTGTATTGCACACCCATGCGTGGACCTTTTTCATTTTCAATTTCCAGCCACCTTCGGTTCATAAATTTACATTAGCAAGGCGGTGTTAACGAATTTAAAGCGAAATTTAAAAAAAATACTCGGCGACACGTGGTTTTCGACAGACGAAGCATGACCAGCCTCCCATACTCTTCGGCTGCTGAATATTGATGAACGAGCAGGGACGAATCGTCCGCGCCCCTTAGGACTCGCGCTTTACGACAGACATTAGACCGTCGCGAAGTCGGATGGCAGGTTCTGAGCGGGAAACCAATACAATCGCGGTAAACTAACGGCATAGCACTCTGGGAACCGAAGAGAGGAAACAATGGCGTGGCCCTTTTCAAAGGATACTCAAACCATCTCCCCCAACCACCCACGCACACCTCCGGTTTCTTCTTCATTGGCATGACGGAATAAAAGCATCCTCGAAGGCGGGATTGGAGAGAGAGAACTGCGAGAGACGCGAGTGCGTGTGGGGAGGGATATGAGAGAGGTCGCACCTCTGCCGGCGGAAGTGCCAGCGCCGTCTCTCGAGGACAAGGTTAAGGAGGGATGCGAGGAGCAGTGGTGCTCATATCCCCAAGGCATTAGGATCGCACCAAACTGTCCCTGGGACTACATCTATAACGATATCATCAGAATGTTTCACCATCGGGCATTGGTCTCTCAACTACATCCAGATGTAGACCACATCCACGTGACTCTGCAAGCCGTCACGGGGGTCTATGGCAATGAGTGTTAGGTCACCAGCCTTCAGAGTAACTTAAATGTCGTGAATAATGAATTTATTGCCGCGAATGGCACTCTACTTGGAGAACCAGGGTTCGATTCTGGGTGACATCCCTGGGCATCCATAGCGCTACCCATGCCGTGTCATCTTTCGGAGAAACCAGGGGCGGGAAAGGCCCAGCCTACCAAGATGCGTGAATTTCACACTCCGTGTGGGGCCTGATATATACCCTCCGTGGGAGTATATATATATATATATATATATATATATATATATATATATATATATATATATATCTGATACATTTACCCACCTATACCCTCACCTATCTAACCAACATTCGGGTTTATTACTGTGGTTTGGCGGTGACACGCTTTATCGTGTAGACCCCAGGCAGTTTGCAGAGGGAAACAGTGATGTTTGTTCACTGACGAGCGGTTGTACGTATTTAATACACTCCATTTGACATAACAAAAGGGCGGCTGGTGAGTTAATTATTAGGATAATCATCCGAGGGTCGCGTATTCAATATCCCGGATGATGATTACGAGATAGCCTTGTTTGAAAGGTTTGAAGCGGTGCTTTTTCTGGGTACCAGAACTCCGTGAGAAAATACATGCTGACATATGGAAAGGCAATCCGTCCCCATTCCCTTCCTTCCATGAATACTTGAATTCTACAGGGCTTGGGACTGTAAGCCTGAGGTGAACTCTGCCCTCGCCGATCGAAGTCAATCTCGGAGTTCAATGGTGTGATGATGAATGGAGTGAAGTGTGTATGGGATTTAAAAGCAATAAGGTTGGTGAAATAATGAGATTTCACAGCGGGAGAGAGATAATCCTTCATTTACTCATACAAGTATATGAATAAGTGGAGCGTGCCCCAGCATTCCCTACCACGCAAACCCTCACGTGTTTGTACACGTTCGTAGTATTGCGTGGTTCGCGAACAGTTCATTTTTGGATACCGTAGCATTCGAATTTCGTTCGCGCACAACGATCGCCGCTGCTTGCTGACTTCCATTAGAATTTATGGTGTCGAATTTCATCTCGATATCATTCTGTCGCATTCCACTTTAAAGAAATGCTTTCACCTCAAAGTTAAAGTGAAATGGGCACAGCCGGTGTAAATAATACAATTTAATCATGCGTTATTTTATTATACTAGAGTTATAAGCTAGAAAGAGTCTCGTTCAAGCTTATTTTTTATTCCTGTGGTTAAATAATCCTGACTTAAAATCGATGCATGCGTGTATGAATTAGCTATTCAAACACATAGTTTTGAGCCGGGGCCTTACCGAGGCAAATCTGATCGTCATATTTAACGCTTAAACTGCTGAAATATCTTTATTTTCTTATTCGTACTAGTCCAAAACGTCAATGAGTATCCTAACTTTTACATAGTAAATCATATTTCAGGTTTGAATTATCATACACCCCCGTAATTATCGTACGTGCTCCCAACGTAGGCGGGGAGGCGTACATTTTTTTCAATCTCGCATGCGAGAAAGCGCACCAAAGCTACCTACTTGCACCCCGTCCCGCCCATCGCCGTCGATCCCGACGCGAATAATGACACGTCTACTCCGATTCGAACCCACTTCTTCCCCCCCTCCCGACGCAACACCCACAGTCACCCCTCCGCCTCCATTTCCTTCTCGACTTTTCGTCAGTCCTCTCCATCCGTATTCAATCCGGCATCTGACTTGTCACGCTAAAACAAGTGTTCCTTAAACTGCGTGCCACTATTCCACTGAGAGGTGCTGGAAATTGTAATGCAAACAGCTAGTGCCGAAAAATAGATAAATATATATATTCACACACGTATATGTGTGAATATATTCTTTACATATTATATATATATATATATATATATATATATATATATATATATATATATATATATATATATATATATATATATATATGAAGTTAGCACTAGCGAACAAAGACAAAAACACAGATACCCACAAAAAGAAAAGAAACTCACACGTTTTTGAATTTTCGGTGGTACAAGCCACCTTTCTCAAAGGAAAGAAGGAAGATTCCTTCCTTCTCTTATTAAAGTTTTGCAACAAATTTATCAAATAAATTGTATATCAATATCTTTGGAAATACTTCACTACTCAGTAGGTAAGTATATCGCAAAGCAGGGCAGAAATATTTCGATGACTCTCGGTGATACTCTTGCGAAAAAATCGACACCATGGTCATTTTAAAAGCATGATTGATCGTCTAAAAAATATATCTACCTAATACAATAATGTGGATGAGGTATTTGATGAAAACCACGATGATGAAAGATTATTAAGTATAAGGCCAGACTGATTAATTCTCAAATTCATATTTAAACGGGATTCCAAATAAACTGTTTAGTTCGACATACAGTAGGGCATTGAATTGATAGTTGCGATTCATTGCGCAATTTTTGCGAGCATTAGTGACCCGAAATCATTTCCACTATCCGCAAAAATGATCTTTACCATAGCGGTTGGTGATTATATTACAGAATATTTAAGTTCAAATAATAATGAGGCTGAAAAACAGACTAAACGTTTGGTTCACTTTCGAAAACATTCCTATTTATGCTAATACTCTGTGGCACAATATGATTTGCTTAAGTTGGGTTAATTAAAAAACCATGGACAAATTCGGAAACTAATATCGGCATAAATGATATTCCGGAGAGACTAAACGTTTCAAAAAAATGTTGATGAACATATGTATCAAAAGAAATACCATTATCAATGGATTTTCTTGATTAATTTTTAAATACGCTTTTTTCATAAATGATATCAGGTTTAACTTCGTGGAAGTCACTCATAATAAAAGACAACTTTGTTGGAAACATAGAAGTTATTCTAAGCTATTCAACGTTCAGTTTAGATTAAATTGTGTGTTTTTGAATAGGATTTTTTAATCTGTGAATTATAACCTAATAGTTTTAATTTCAATGATTACACCTGCTCAATACAGCTATAAAGGTTCACAGTAATACATTCTATAATGAAATGACTTTCCAATGACTCTTAGTTTCGTAATTCTACTTGTTTCTCAGTAATTTACGTGGGTTACCGAAACGGTTATTTTGTCTCGCGTAATTTAATTAATATAATCGTAAACAATTTATTTTCTACGAGGACGTCAGATATAATACCTGTTATTGCTCAAAAATATCCCATGACCCTAATGACTAAAGGGTTAACCTGCCAAGAATATTAAACCACATACATTTTGAGTCACAGCCCGACTCCGCTCCCCCCACTGGGTCCCGCGAACAGTTCCACTCGTATGCGAGCCAAATGTGCGACGACTCAAGTCCTGAAAGTGCCGTGGGAATCTTCGAGGACGGAGGGAAGGTGTGAAGGGTAATCGGTTGGACACGGCTCTCGTAACTCGCTTGGGCAAAGGAGGGAAACGACGAGAGGGAAGTCCTTGGTTCGTGGGAGGGAGAACAATAGACCCAGAGGCCGCGGATGTTTATTGACCAGTTGGAAAACAGCGACACTTTGCCCTCGAGGTGGAGAATAGAGGAATAAAAAACAAATATGACTCCGCGAACGAGAACACGAAAACATCCGCAGGTGCGCACAACATGACAATCTGATACCAGCTGTTATACATTTTTTTAGTTTATTTTGATGAGCTTTCATTCACATTGACCTTCGAGAGCAAATTTCACGAAGCTACTAGGCTAGCCGCCTAGTTTCCCGAACCATTCCATTGTCATCAGAACTTGAGTCAAAACAATGAAGCCGATCAAGATAATTAAATTATTAGCATTGCATTGGTACGTAGGTCGTTCTCCTTAGCAAAAAATAGATAAACAAATTATATTGGATGTATTTTTTTTAATTTTTCAACGTTATCTCATTTGAACTGCACACCTTTCCCCAACGTTCATCCAACTTTTTAAAGCCGTCCCAATAGTAGGATTTCGGAAGGTCCTCAAAATAGTCAGCTATGTTGACGATGAACTTCTCGTTGGACGTGATTCGGTTTCCGCTAAGCTTTTATTCCATAGTTTTCGCCATCGAAACTAAGCAGATGTGCACCCGTGCGTTGTTTTGATGGAAGAGAATTTTCCAGTTTTCTGCATAAACAAAGGTTTGTCGCTTCAATCGATCATGAAAATGAAGCCACTTGATGAATATAGCTGAAACTTGAACAGAAGTCTAATGAGAGATGAGGATTACAACAAGCAAACCTTTTCCGATACTACGAGCGCCATGGAACTTTTGGATTTTCTAAGGAATTGACTCACTTAGCAGTGTTCACGGGGTATCTCGGCTTCTAGCATGAATACCGCTTGAATTTCTCCTTCATCATTGGTTGCTAGTTGTTAATGTGTTTCTTATTTTTGCTGGGAAAAAATGATCTTATCTGATGAAATTCCGACACTTCTAATTCTGCCAAATACGACCCGAAGAAATGTAAATTTTTTTGAATGTATTGCGTATAGGTTTGATGATAGGTTAAAGAGTCTGGGGGTATGGATTACCAATCGAGGATTTAGTGCACCACCTCGTTCTCCCGTCACAAAAGGTGCTTAAATTATTGTGCGCAAGCAGCAAAGAAACCACTTTTGGCACGCAAAAATATCTGTTGTTTACGCAATCAATATTAATAACGATTATTAAAACATAACAGAAATTATTTTTACAAAATGATTATTTTATATGGGTTCAAAAGTGTATAATTCATTAACACTGAGCATAAAGTTGGAGCAGGTTTCATGAAAGAAGTTCTTACAATTCTACAAAGATTGGTAATTTGCTCAGCCAAATATTTAGACTTTATTTAATGCGGTAATTATTGTCATTTTAAAACTTTTTGGCACATTTTTTACAGTTTTTATCTATTTTTTGTATTTTGCAGCAATGCACGAATTGTTTATAAAGGTAATATCAACACAGTTTTTTTAGAGGCTAACTAAAACTTCCGGTTGTTGTGCGATATATTGTAAATATTGTTGAAAATTATTATTTTACATTATATAGCATTATTTCTACAAACATAGTTCGCGTAGTAAAACATAAGTGTTTCCTAAACTCATTTTTTATTCAATATAGACTCATTCGTAAATTTGGTAATAATTCATAAGAAAATATCTCATATGCTTTTCGGAGGCATCAATTGCAGAATTTAGGCTTCGTAAATTAATCAAAATCGTTTATCCCCTATTCCCTTGCCCTATATAAGTTGTTTACGGTGCTTAGATGACACCCGTGAATTAAAAAAAAACAATTCCGATATTCTGTTAGAGTTACTCATAACCCCTGGTTGCTCCTCAATGTATACAAATATCTTTTTACTGCATACAAACTTAACATCCTAGTATAATTATTCTCCCTCAAATACTCGTCATTATCAGTATGTTGTATTGGTACCAACTCCAAACAATTTCGGAAAGGTGGACTACTATGATTTAATGACCATTGAAATTCAAAATTGAAAAAGGGGGCTTCAAGAGTAGAGAGGATCACCAAAACTGTGTGGACAAGAGAAAATTGTGTGTATTTGATTAAGGATTCATCTTTCGGAGAATTAGTTCGGCAGGCAGATGGCACTGGTATGTTCCTTATAGCCAACAACTGCCTCTGAATAATGAATCTGAATGAATGAATGAGTCCAGCGGTGGTTGGGGACAATTTAATCTTATATTCCAATAAATTGCGCATAATAAAAATCTCATGATTAGCAAATGGAAAGGAAGTGGTTGTGATGACAGTGCTGATTTGATTTGACTAGTCACGCTGACTCGCCCTTTTTTGCTGAAGTCTTCGGTCGTCTCAGTATACTATTCTGTCTGCTATTGCTCATTATTTGGCAATGTCTCGGCGGAACACAAATTAGAATTTTTTAAATTAATATTGCTAACGGATCAGGGTAGCTGGGACGCAGGGATAACTGGTATTTAACTAAAACCATATTGGCTGTCGTTGTTTTAACAAATAAGGTATCACCTGAAACCTTTCTTTAAAAATGGGAGGATTCTGCACGATCTCTCGTATCCACGGATCATTAAAATTCAACATCAGACGTTTATCCTGTTGGAAAAATCAAAGCCTGCACCCCGTCAAATGTTGACTATGAAATAGAAACGACTGATATAAATAATACTGACAGGCTCTCTGATTTGTGGAAATAAACCATGTCATCAAATAATATATCTGTAATTGTCCATAATGATTTATTTCTTACAATGAATTATTGTACCTGATTATGATTCATAAGCATTGTCTCGTGTTTTATGGAATAAATAACTGCGTGAGACTGTAATTGTATTATTTTGGAAGAGAAATGAAGAATTCCGAAATTATTCCGTTCCTTATCAGCTTACTGTGGGTCGGGGGCTGACCGTCCACAGGTGCGCGGTCCACGATTTAAGAAACTCCACTGCATTGGAAGTGAAGGTGAGAGGTAGAGAATTAAATATGGACTATATGCTGAGATAAAAAAGAAGTCGGTTAGTCTTTTGAGTCCTGTCTCTTGGATGTACGCGCGGCGGACGATAAAAATCAAAGATCTGGGAAGAGCTGTGGTGATTGGGGCACCAGAACAATTAAAATAACAGACGGGCAGCGGGATCGGAGCGGATGAGGTTGCCGGGGGGGGGATTATATTTCTCAGAACGGCGAGAAGAAAGGATCTCTGATGTTTGTCACGTGACCTTGGTAGTTCACGCGCAAACGGAGAGATGTGCCGAGGGCCTTAATGCCTTATTCTTCTAGGATTATGGAAGAATGGGCCACGTGGTTCGTTAGCAGAGGCTGCACGGAGTCGAGAGAGCAAAAAGACTCCCCAAATCCATTCGCCTTTGAACTTATCCGAAGGGGTCATTCGGAGTGCGTCGCATGGCCGTTCATTGCAATGAGAATTGGGTTTTTCTTTATGTAAGAGTGCACGCCTTTGGTTCAAAACATTGGTTTGCAATAAAGTCTTAGCGGTGGTCGGAGCGGAGGATAGCCTCTCAGACGCAGACAATGAGCAGTAAAGAATTTTTATGACGTATCTAGACACCGACATAATTTCTATTTCTCAGTACGTGGGAATAAGTCTCAATTCATTCTTTGCTACAACGGGGAATTCCCTCATCTCCTGTATACCCCAAAGGTTCCGAGGATCATTTTCTCAAACACAATTTGCTGCAAACACACAGGGATCCGCGATATGAAGGCTGAAAATAAATTGAAAGGAGATAGGCTCATTGAAAGTCTACCTCACTGTAAACTGTATAATTACTATTTGTGAGCACTAAAAAAAGACCAGTTGTTGATGGCATGTGCATTTTAATGATTCCGATCTCGGCTAGCCTTGACTACTTAGCTAAATTCCTCATGGTAGCATAGCGTGAAAGTTTTAATGACCCCTCGATATCTACCAACATTCATCAAGTGACAGTTATTGGGAATTGCATATTTATTTGTTGTTTCAAATGAAATAATGCGCGATTTGATTGAGAAAAAGTAGTGTGGAAGGGTAAAGACATCGAGAGATGTCCGAGAAACTTGATCCTTCCATCATAATGGAAGAATGAGCCACGCGCTTCGTCAACAGTAGCTGAATTGGAATGAATATAAAACCCAAAGCCGTACTCTTAACGTACTATTAAGAGTACGGCTTTGGGTTTTATATTCATTCCATTCATTCGGCCGCAGTACGTTCTTTATCTATTTAGTAGCTGAATTGATTCAATCAACCGAAGGACCTCTCTTCTGGACATGTACCACAGATCGAAATGTGTGTATCATCACACACTATCGGTGACCGCGACGAAGCTTGGTGTTCAACAAGAGGGTCCGAATCCCGCGATCGAGGACCTCTGCTGGTCCAGCGGGTGAGGGCCGCTCAGGGTTCATTTCCCATCCCCCTCACTCACGAACGACCGGGACCAGGGAACGAGGGTTGAACCGCAAGAGAATGGAAGACTGAGGAGGAGGCGATTTTTGCCTAGACTCCTCACAACCCCGGACAGGGCGTCGCCTCGTCTGGGCCTCGCAGTTTACGGTGTTATCGGGAGGGACCCTGGTTTGAGGGAGGCGGGAAAGATGAGCGGGGGGGGGGCGCGCGCCGAGGGAATGGAAGGCAAGGCGGCGGCTATATCGAACAAAGTGTGGCTGCCTAGAAGGTGGCCTGATCAGTTACTGACTGGAGGTCCCGGCTTCAAATCCAGGAGACGCATTTGGAGAATGGACACTCCCTGCCTTCACAGAACTGTGGCATTTTCCGGGGACCAGTTTTCCTGTGAAACTATAGGCAGCACAAGGAAAGGATCTGCCCCACTACCTCCGATGTGCGAATTTCACAATGGCTTATTTGAGTATGGCTAAGCATTTGTAACTACGTATTATATAAAATCTGTCTAGTGGACCTGGTCATGCATAGTCTGTCAGTCTTACTAGATAGAGAAGGAATAATAACTAGAATTAAATTCAGATTTGTGAAATTTCCTGCTGCCCCTCTCAAACACAACTTGTATGCCTGCCCTGTCCGCAGAACCCGAGTGAACGCTGGAAGAATCGCATCCCTCATCTGGAGTGAAATTTTCGTATCTTAAAACGAGTTTGAATCTGTCCATAGGTATCTGAAGCGATTGTTCGTCCGTTATTTCACGTCCCCAGGGGTGACGAATTCCTGGAGAAACACTCCGGATATTGTTAACCCTAAGAGGGGCACTGCTATCTCGTGGTGTTGATCGTTCTCTCCCTTTCGAAGGAGAGGGGAGAGAGGAAGCGGGAACGTGAAGCAGCCCTTGACCAGCACCGGTACACGCTCAATCTCGACTATCTGCCGGAAGGAGGGCGATTTTGTGTGTATGGGTGGGGAGGAAGGGGGGTCGAGGGTTAGGAAAAGCGAGGGAACAATCGGGTGGCCCGTGCGGCGACAATGATGGGGGGGAGGGCGGACGGGAAAGGGGGGAGGGGTGGATTCGCGAGGGTCGTGCGCGACGACGGGGGGGCGAAGGGTACGACGTCGTATGGGACGGTGGCAGGAGAGCGCTTGCGGTCGGGCTATATAGGGGACGAGGGAGAGGGTGAGCGAAATAATCATTCCCGCCTCGTCATTATACGCTCAACTCAATTCATATGGGTTTTCCTTTTGTGTGTTTCCCGGACTCTCGCCCTCTCCCACGCACCATCGCTTTGTCCAACTATTCTCCTTCCCCAATTTGTTGTCTTCATAGATAAACCATCCCCATCCCTCCGGTGACTTCGTGTCAGTGCTATTTACCCTGCCTTTTCCCCTCAAACGCAAGGACCCTCCGCCTTGGATGGGGTTGTTTCCTCGCACAGAAGCTTCGGATTTCACCGTTATCACCTCTGGGATAAATATGCTTGCGACCATTCAATATTAATGCATACTTTATTGAGAAAATTTTTCTCATAGTTTTTTTCAGCAAAATTCCAAATAATGTAAATATTACGAAATTGACCATTCGCTCTCGATAAATTATCGTTTGTTTCATTTTCAAGAATATACCGAGCTGCTGATAGAAATTAATACCTTGCATAGATAGCATTTTCAAATAATTGACCCTGCTGAAAAATCATTGCTTCATTTACTCTGAAGGGATTATGAATGAAATGATTACTATCGCCAACATTATTCCAAGAGCAAGATTCATCGCAGAGACAATTCTTTTTGATTAAAAAAAAGTGGTTTAACCTGTTTCTTTGAAACTTTAAATTTCGATTTTTCCATCGATTTTGAAAAAAACGATACGAGACGTAGATAACACTACGCAAACATAGTTGTGGGATGTTGGGGTTTCGTGGAAGAAGGGACTATGAAATCTCAATTTAACGCCATGAAAGTATTAAAAAAAAGTAGGAGATATTAGTATTCCAAAAATGGAATGGGAACGTCCTGTGATGCTAATGGTGTGGACAGTTAAACAATTACACGCTCTCACACCAATGAGGTTGCATATATATATATATATATATATATATATATATATATATAATGTAAATAATAATAAATATATATCTGATGTATATAATGACGATAGCGAACGTACTGCTACGCTAAAACTATTCAAATTATTGAATGATTGTTTCTTGAAGATTGTGATAGCAATGTCGTTATCCAAAAACATCGCCATTAGACCTGTACTAACCCACAAACTCGACCCAAAATGCGAAATGTATCTTAAAGCAGTGACGTTCAAGCAAAATTTAATACTTTAGTCTAACACCCATATATGTGTAATATAGTTAGGCATGTATGAGCACATGTGTGTGTTCCTGTATATGAGTAAATGCATACTCGACGCATGAACTCAAAAGTTCGCATGAAAGGGCGGTGCCCTATAAAGCCCCGCTTCATACTATCGCGGGTTATTGGGTAGTTGTAGGTGATCTAACTCTCCCATTGATGGGACAATTGGGTTCCCCTCCCACCTGGAAGGAACGCGTATTTCTCAAAATGACTTCGCCCGACGAGCGCGGGTCACGAGCGTGTCGTAGAGGCGAGGAGCGAGTGGCGCGTGCCGATGCCACGAAATGTCCATCCCCTTGCTCCACTCTCACCCGTGGACGATCGCCTTAAAAACGAACAAGGCACGTCTTTCGGGAGGACGGCCTAGTCCTGGACCTATCCCCATCTCGACTCACGGAGGCGGCTGGATGATGAGGCGAGGAGGTGGGCACGGAGGGAGAGAGAGAGAGAGTTATGCAGACGGGTAGAGGGGATGAGAAAGGAGTCCCAAAAAGGAGGAAGATGCTAGATTTGAGGGGGATGGACAGAGGAGAAGCTGGAGATAGAAAGGAGGGAGAAAGAAGGGTCGGGCGAGGTGAGAGAGAGAGAAATTGAATGGAGGAGTGCGTCGAAAGAGGGGCGGGGTCGGAGACGGGGAGGGGGGATGTAGTGGCGGGAGGATGGATGGGGCAAGACGCCCGAAGGGGGGGAGGGGAGGATAAGGAGGAACCGCAGCACTCCCCATTCACGGGTGCCGGGAGGGAGGGAGGGGAGGACGCCCGCAGTGCGCGCCGGGGTCCCTAATGACGCCGTCGGGGTCGTGCGTGGCGAAGGGGGGGAGGAGGCGGCGCGTGTCCTTGTGGCCCACGACGCCCCCGCCCCTCCAACCCTCCCGATAGCGCCCCTGAGGGCACGGCGTCTGCGTGTTCGTCCGGGGGGAAGGGGGGTGAAGAAAAAGATGGAAGATCGCTAATGAGGGCAATGAGAGGGAGAAGGGGGCGTGGCACAGGAGTGGCGAGGGGGCGGAGAGGGGCGAAAGGGGTAAGGTCCACAGCGGGGGGAGGGTGCCGTGGGAAAAAGGGGGAAGGAGAGGCAGAAGGGGAGCCTGATAAGGGGAGGTGGGGTGCGGGGGAGTCAGGAGCTCAAAATAGGACAGCGAGATCTCGCTACTCCGCCGTCGAAGATGGAAGCGAAGCACCGCAGTTTTTTCCTCGCGGACGGCCATTGCAGCTCAGTTAAGGATTAAAAGAACGCTGATCATCCAAACGTTGAGAATTGTGTGGGGAAAAAATGAATTCCTCAGCAAAGTATTTGCTTTCAATAAAGAAAAATATTTTCCCATTTCATGTTAATCTTCTCTCTTCTTTTCATGACAATATTTTTAAAACAAAAGTAGGCGGCCATATTTGCGAAGTATTTCATATTTGTGTATATTTATCTGCAAACACACATACACAAAATATACACCCTCTATTTACTTCAACCGCATTTGAGATCACATTTTGCAAGCCCTACGCGTATTAATGATATATGAATGTTCAATATACGTGTAGAATTAAGACTAATGCCCTCTTTCATCCAGTAGGAAATTGTTTCAATATCTCATAACCCAAAATTACATCATGGCAATTCTTCATCCAGTGCTATCACTATTACCGCTCGGTATCGATTTCAGTATATTTTGTGGTGAATGATATTCATTCCTGATTTTTTTCCAATATGCATTGGTATATTCTTAGTTTTATCCCTTTATACTTGCGTAAGTAAATTTATAAATAGAGCTAGAGAACATTTACCTCTAATGTGGTGAATGGTTTCCAATACAGTTGTTAGAGTAGATGCATTTTAATTTTTTTATAACCTTGGAATTCGGAAGGAGAGCATCCAGTTGAAAAGACAAAGAGTTATTACTGTAATTTCACTTTTAAAAGCAAGCCAATCGCACTTCTGACACGCTACTGTTAATTTCTGCTCTCCTTATTCCCACATGCTCTAATAGGTCGCGTAGAATTTGAAGATGACCTTTCCGAAGGGATGAAAATGAGATATTGCACGACAATCACCCGTAAATAGATAAGAATATAAGAAGGATTTTCTTTAATGAAAGGTACAAATAGTTGCTAACGTTTCAGCATTTACACTATATTGCTTCATTCTTTTCTATCTACATCTATAAACCACGCCGCAAACCACGACAAGGTCGTGCGTCGAGAAGGTGTTATGGCAGCGTGCAAGCAGAAATACCAGTAATCTTTGTCGGCTTCTCCGTGGAATTAAATGATATCCAATCGACAGTTCCCGATGAGAGAATTATTTATTAGTTCTCTGAAATTGAAGGATACATTGGGTGGTCATTTGTGAGGTTAAGAAAATAGATGCGGATATGGGAAGTGGGAAGAATTTCAAACGTGTTTTTGTTGGGAAATAAACCCGCAAAAATGAGCGCAAAGGTTTAAAAGGAAAAGGAACTCAAATAAAGGAAAGAATACTACCTTGATCAAAAATTTCCCGGAATTTATTCAGAAAATTAAAAATACAAGTTTATTCATCTAAATCTATATTGTCCCCTTCAAAGTAATCCCCATCGACTGCAACACACTTATGCCAGCGCTTGATCCAATCCTCGAAACATTTTTTATATTCGGTTTTCGGTATGTCCATCAGTGCTTCCTGCGATTTTTCCATTACTTCCTCTCGGCTGCTAAAACGCGTTCCCCGTAATGGTTTTTTAACTCGATTGAACAGAAAGAAGTCACAGGGAGCCAAATCAGGTGAATTCGGTGGCTGTTGGATGGTATTTGTTGCATTTTTCGTCAAAAAATTACGAATAATGATAGCACTGTGCGACGGTGCGTTATCATGGTGCAAAATCCACGAGTTTTCTGCCCACATTTCTGGTCTCTTTCGGCGAATTGCTTCACGCAAACGTCTCATAACGCCCAAATAATACTCTTTGTTTACTGTCTGGCCTTCTGGCAAAAATTCATGATGCACTACACCGTTGGTTGTAATCCATGAAAACCGTCAGCATTGCCTTCTTTTTTGACTGAAAACGACGTGGTTTTTTTGGTCTCGGCTCATTTGGTGAACGCCATTCACTTGCCTGATGTCTGGATTGCGTGTCGTACTCATAAACCCACGTCTCGTCTCCAGTAATGATCCTTTTGATGAATGTGGGATCGGATTCAGCCTCGCAAATCATGTCTTTTGCGACGTCAACACGGTCTCTTTTTTGCATGAAATTGAGGTCTTTTGGCACCAACTTTGCTGCTACACGACGGAAACCCAAATCATTAACCACAATGTCTTGGGCGGATCCATAGGCAATGTTCAAGTCCTCCGCTATTTCTCTGATGGTTAATTTGCGGTTATTGACCAACATTTCTTTTACTTTATCAATTTTTTCACCGACTTTCGATGTCGATGGTCTGCCACTGCGTTCATCATCTTCGATTGACTCACGACCACTTCTGAACCGCTCGTGCCACTGGTAAACGACCGTTTTTTTTAGAGAATCGTTGCCGAAACACTTTTCCAACATTTCCAACGTCCGTGCGCCACTAAATCCGTTTTTTACGCAAAATTTAATACAAGTTCGTTGTTGCAAATTTAAATCCATTTCTGAAATTGTAAAAAATCGCCAACACACACAGAGATAGATGTACTCTTGGCTACGTAACTTTTGCAAATGTCAAGTTATGACACTAAGATTTAAAGGGAATATCAACAACAGATGTACCAATTTAACAAAAAAACAGAACTCAAATCGGAACGATGGGAGCGCCACACGGTGGTTATTCCGGGAACTTTTTGATCAAGGTAGTATTGTTTAAAGACAGCTTTGCTTAAAAGATACTGAAGCTAAGGCCTTTCAACAACCTAAGTTTCTTCGCCTGCGGACCCGAACCTCTACCCTAGTGCGATATATACGTGTAAACTCTCAGAGGGCAAATATGGCCGACCAGAGGATATTGCTGAGGCAGGACGGTCTGGGACATCAAATGCATTTATCAATATGAATAAGAGAGACAGACCCCGTCACCTACAAATTCAAGTGCTGGTTCTTCCCTCGTACTATACGCAGTCGTAACGAAATCGAACCCAAGAGTCACAAAAAATTAAATTAACTTTAATATTAGAATTTGATGAATTGTTCGAGCGCTACAACTATTGCACGATATATGTTGGTATTCACGTGGCTGTACATGCATATGAACTAACGTGTATTAAAATGTATGCATAAACTAATAATTCTGCATGTATGGCTGGTGCCCTTACACCCTTCTACTTTCGTAGTAATTTGTAGGTGCGATGAATATAATCTTTAGTGATTTCAAAAAGCAGAGGGAATAATCAATGAGAAGAAGCATTAAACCGGGGCGTTTGCAAATTGGTCCCTACAATATCAAGACATGAGGTCAAAAATGCAGATTCGATGTATCTAATAAGCTCATTTTTGGCACGTAAGTAGATATGCGCAATGAAAAAAAATGTCATCATCCAAAATGTTTTGTCACGCTCTGTTTTTTCCTTTGAAAAAAATAAACCGAATTAAGTCTATATTATCAGACCACCACAATTTGACAGGCTAATTTGTTTTTAAGCTTTTTTTAAATTTAATTGGTTATTCATATCTACATCTAAATTCGCGGATACGCTAGTTGAGATTTTTCCCATCGAGCCCCTTGTGAATCATTTACGAAAGAGAATATCAAGGTCAGAGTAAATGCCATTCAGAGGTTAAATCAGTTGAAAAATAGAAGAGAACATGTCAACATAAACGGATATTTTATTTGACGACGCAACGCGTCGTTATGTACCCTGCCAAACACAAGATTTAAGGACAGGAAATTATACTACTTAGAAAATGAGGAGGGGGAAGAAGTGATGAGAAGACCGGAAAGGGATGTGCTCGGAGAAGTCAGGGGCGTGGTTTCGGCGGAGGGGGCTGAATTTTGTAAGGGTAGAGGGAGAGAACTATGCAGGGGATGACGTGGGGGAAGTGATCTCCCTCGATCGAGCAAGGATGGGATGGGATGGGGAGTCCTCGGGAAGACACGGGGAGGAGAGATAGAGAGAGGGCCCATTGATGTTGGGAGAGGGAGAATATGTGGAGCGGTTGGGGGGACTCCCATTGTTTGTGAGGTGATAGTTTGAAGGGGGAGTTTTAATGGCGATGTTTTATCTGAAAAACGATGTGACTGGAGGGAAAAAGGGATTCGAGGGTGGTGGTGTGGGGGTCGGATGTGTGGTGGGAGGAGGGAACCCTGCTTTGTCCCGCTCCCCTCCTCTTTCTCTCTCTCTTGTCTCCCGGGACGTGAGCGAGGGGTCTCAGGGCCGACTGAGGATTCCTCTTCCCTCCCCTCCCCTTCACAGGTTACAGGGAATGGGTCGAAAATAGTGACGGGGGGGGGGTGAGATTATGACCCCCTTTCTCTCCAAATACGTTCATATCCTGGACTTTCCTTTCCACGAGTAAACGCACAGTTCAACTGACAAGGTGTCGGAAATCCTAGTTAAAACCTCGCGATTATGCCATCCATTATTTACTGGTAATTTCCTTAGTTAAAAAATCTCATATAGAGGAGAATGTGAATTTAATTTTACTTATTCCCAATAATGTAACGCGCGAGTTACGATGAAGTGGGTCCACACTTACTGAAATTCGTTCTTTGAATACAGAGAAACGCATGATAAAAATGTGTAGGTAGAGGGAATAAATTTCGCTTACAGTAAAACGCAATCACCCACACGTTACTCTTGAGGCTGAAAAATGGAAAATATGCAATGTTTAGACGAATGTTTTGTTGCTTTCTCAAAAAAGGGAAGGATGCGTTCTGATATGGGAAAAAAACGGTTCCGTGCTCTTCATGATTTTCTCTTCCTCGGAATCATTCCAATGATGATAACCAGTAATAATATGCCAAACATAATAACAAATAATATACCAGATAATTATAATATTATTTAATACGTTCAATGGATTTGATGAATTCAACACGCATCATCTAAGCATCACCCAAACAGGATCTCGTAACAAATTTTTTCATATACTCGTATTATTCAAGCTATGGAATTAATAGTTATTCCGTATAATACGTACATTTTCCTGGTCTCTCTCTCTCTTTCTTTACGTTTTCATTGACTAAGCAATACATACCATGATTGAAATTTTACAAAAATAAATTAACCGTGCAGATTAAGTCCCACAAAAACGTCAATAGTATATAGCTAAAGACCAAAGGAATGCTATGATGCTCATACAATACGTTAAGTTAATACAATTTGACTTGCTTCGAGATATTTGGCTTTCAATGCATAAAAAACCTTGGCCAACGAATTATCATGACGAATTTAAGATACAACGTTGCGAGGTAAATATAAATTATATATTTAGGTATAAAAATACGCACATGTAGATTTTATCAAATCGATAATTCCTAACAGGCCTCAACCGGAAGACGATGAACGAACAAATGAGTAGCAGTAATGCATTCCATTAAGTGTACAATACAAATATTGCACTATTTTATTACGAGGAACACATACATATATCACCTATTTTATAGAATTCGGATTTTTATCCGGGCGATTAACTTAAAGCAGCCAAGCAATCTTCATCTGTGGAAATATTCGGCGCTACATGCGCAACCGACTCTAAATATTTCCAAAAGGCTTTACATCTATTCGCTTGCGTTAGACATTCATTCATACATGGCAAGGATAAATGTTTCACTTATCGCGAAAATTAATTAAATTATAAAATAATAGAGAACGCACTTACTCGTATTCATGCATTGATTTTACGCGGAGAATTTTCCCCTCCAGTTCCTTTACATCCATTTAGAAGCATCCCTCCTAGTTTGCCATCTCACGTTTCATGGAGGGGAGGGGAGTTGAGCCATGGATTGGGTTGCTATAAAATAAAGATAAATTTTTCAAGTCAATTCAATTATTACCACTTTTTTAAAATTGAAAGACAAGTAGTATCCTATCACAAAATAATGCGCTAGTATAAAGGCTCATTCATTACTTGGATGCACCTTCAACCCAAATAACACGAAGAAGGACCCGATGAGTCCTGACATGCAGTGAAAATGGTGCATTCGCAAGCGAGATTTATACATATATACACATTGGACAAAAGTGCAAGAGAATAAACAAAACAAAAATACTTTGATATTAATGAAAAAATAGCCGAATGAAATTTCATTGATCATGTAGAATTGACTCCCGTTATTTTTGTAAGATTTCCAAATGTATATCTTACTGTAAGTTTGATTAAATACGATTACAACATCAAAAAATGAAAGAATTCAAAAATTTGAGATTGGGCTATTTTTAATTTTAGCATTAAAGGATTTAAATCCTACATTAAATACGATAGACACTTTTGAGAGACCTCTAAAACTAAAAATATTGCTGCAGATCTCACTGTAAGGTAGAGTATTCAGTCTTTTAACAAAGACTTTCATCCTTCGATTACACCCTATTTTCTTGGCACTCCTAAACCACTCTCATTTATGCCACTCCCCTAGTACCTCCATTTCTCCCTTTATTATATTTCCTTCCTTTATCGAAAATATAACATTAAATGGTAATGGTTAATTCTTTTTTGGATGGCCTATTCAGCGTTTATAAAAGCGGTTCCATCTTGCACGAGAGCGGGAAACAGCGGCTGATTCATCGATTCCAAACGCCGCGTTGATTGGGACCTCTATCCCTCTTCGATTCTCGGCTAGGGGCGGCTTTTTATATCAACATCGTCGTCCATATCCGAGTATCGCGCTCGGCTGCAGCATCGCATCCATTGCATGCGAGAGACTTTTTTATTCTTCTGCTTAATTCTCCATATGCCTACATTAATTATCCACCCATGGACAATGGCCTCGGTATTCGCGAAACTTCACGCTATAAATAACTGAGGCGAAGTGGTGGAGGGATCGGCTCCATAATGGGTGGTTTTCAGGCCCAAACCTGGGTATATTATTTCAACTATCTAATAGGAATAAGCAGCTCAGTTGACTTTCCACTCGATGAGTAATTATAACTTACAAAATTGAGTCATTTTCGTTTATTAGATATTTAAAGTTAATCAGCAGTGCGCCGAAACTCGCCGTAAATTTAAGAACCGTATTAATTTGGCTTAAAATGTACGAAACTCAACACCCTATCTACATCCACATGGTACCCTTGAATTTACCACTAGGGCGTGTGACAGGGGTTGATTCAACATAAAAAACAAGTTTCTCTCAGTATTTAGTAAGATAAAACATGTAAATTAATTCAAATAATGTCGATTATGATAAGTACTATAGCACATATACTAACGGTATCTGAAGGAGATGCTGTGCGAGTAACAGAGGAGTCGATACTAATGAGAAGGACAATAAACTGAGACTAGATGAAATAATGCTAATAACATACTAGGTCTTTTGGAATGAAAAAAAGTATTTATTCACTCCGGGCGCGGTCACTTACAGTTATTCTGATCATATCGCACCATTAACGCTACAAAATCCATATGGAGACAAATATAGTCTGGCATGCCCGAGGTGGAATCTGAGCCCGAACCTCACCTAGTTGGCCGACGAGCTTGTCATCCAGCACGCCAGCCGGATCAGTTCGTTATTCAAAGCTGGTAGAAAGTCGTTAAGTTTGTCTCTCAACCTGGGTAACCACCTAGACCTGCGTTGCCAAAAGACTGTCGGCGGAATCCACGAGAATATGGGGAGAGTTCGAGGGAGCGGAGTACCGGGGAGAGAGGGAGTTTGGGATTTTTTTTGGAGCGGGCGGCGATGGAGGTGCGAAGAGGGTCGAGGGGGGGGGCGAATGAAAGGGAGGGCGGAAAGAGGCAGCGGAACTATGGAGGAGAGGGGTTCGCCGAGGAGACGTCCCTCCCGCATATAAAAGAGGAGGGCGTCGCGATGCTTATCTCCCCCACGAGGCCCCTTCCCCCGCACCCGAACCGCCACCGCCGCGCCCTCTCCCATCATCGGCGCCTACTGGAGGCCATTGTGCGCCCCTCCCGCACCCGGATGCGGGGCCATTGACGTGGCGTCACCGGAGGGACGGGAGGGGGGAAGGGACGTCGTGGAAAAAGGACACCCACAACGCCCCGATGATCCAAAAGGTTCTCCTCGCCGATCACCAGGGCGATTGGCGGGACGGTTATTTTTTTCCGCCCCGTCCACGTCGCCAAATCAGTCCGGGACATCCCTCCCGCACGAGGAGCACGTATCTTTGTTAATTGATTGAGTGGCTGGCCACCTTATCACCGACGCCGCCATCGGGCGACCCCCACACCCACGGGTGCTCCTCGCAGAAAGGGATATAACCATCGAGACATGCCGATGTGCAGGTCGCCACCTGAGAGTGCACGGTGGGAGGGAGGGGGGAGTGGGAGGACAGGAAGAGAGGATCGATCGACGCCATTGAGGCGTGGGCCGCTTCGAGCAAGGATAGAACCTCGCACGCGGGAAGGTCGCCTCATTCTTGAGGGTCCCTGGAGGGTAAACGAAATATGATTTAACGAGAGAGTAACCAGTTAACTGAAATACACACCTGTACCACTACCTGGACTATAGGTAAATCGCTAATATACTGCCACGATGCAAATCTAGATGGGGCGTAGCATAAAATTCACCAGGGAAACAAGAAAATAATTAATTTATTAGATTCATGGCAACTGCTACACGTGCTAGTTTGTAGATTTGGGGAAGGATGAATGGACAAAGTAAAATGAACACAAAGGAAAGCAAGCGAAGAAGTACATACTAGGCAAGATGGGATAGGAGAGAGGATTGTTGGGCGATATCCAAAGTAAACAGGAGTAGTGGATGCAGAGTATTTTGATCGGCGATTGAAATTTGAAGACTTTGATAGAGGGGAGATGGTTTTGAAAGTAAATTATGGGGAGGAAGAGAATCGAAACAGGAGAATATTGAACGGAATGAATGATAGTAGAATGTTTGAGGAACTGAAGAAGGGTTGATTGTAGTGTCGGTGTTAGGTGTTGGCTTGTTGGGCGGGGCTTAGAAATGTAGCTGAATCAGATTGCGTCCATTCAAAACCATTCCCTACACGGTAAACAACCAAATACTCGTAGATATACTATGGTGACCTCTCGGCCGGGAATATTGGGAAATTGGGAAAAATAAGGAAAGGGAATTGATTTTCTTCTAGAATTTGGGACAAGATAGGAGATCGTTTCAGACTTAATCGAAAAAGTCGGGAATATAATATCCAATTCGGAAATTTTCGATTAGGGCGATTTTCCTTGCAATGGCCAGATGAAGTGATGTTTAAACGTAGCCCATCGAGATTTTAGTCAGTGGAATAGAATAACACTGCAACAGGGCCGGCCGCCATTTCATCTCGGAAAGAAAACGAATTGTTCACGAAAATTAGACAATCAGATTCCAAACTTTTGAAAGAAAGATCGGTAGAAAAACCGGTATATTCGTCAGGGAAATCGGGAAATACCCGGTAATCGTAATCATGAAAACGGGTGGCAAGTGGCAACCGAAAGTAGTTTGATGTGTAATCACCCCCTGCCCTACAATTTAGCGGTGGTTTGAAGGGTACTAAGTACGAGGTGATATTAAATAATAGGTTATTTTAAATAGGTCTCGTAATAGGTAATTTAAAACCTATTACATAGTACACATAAAATAAACAGTTATTCGCTCCAAGCCTCGGATGTCAGCGAGTGGGATGCGATATACCTACGAGTATATCCATGTAAAACTACTTCTACATAGTACCCTGTAAGCCATGTAGGCAAGGGTGCGGCATGGGGCTATTCAACGCCAATCATGCATCATCAAAAATTAAGTTTTGCTCAATTGTTAGTTAATAAATTTGTAAAAATTTACCAATTATGGAGATGTTAAATATAGCTACATTTACTACGCATTTAAGGGTGAATACTTCTCTACGCAGGCGAGATGAACTGTTAGTAAGAAGAAGAACAATACAGGATGTATACTGGATAAATTAGACTAAAAAAATACTTTCAACTTTTATGGGATCATTTGCAATTATTCTGATTCCTTATCGTTCTAGGAAATAATGACATCTTAAATCTGTCGGTTTTTCACTTGATCTCTCTTACTGCCGTAAAATATAGCTATTCAGATAACCAAGAGACTGAATATTATTTTATCGTTTCTTCGTGGGTTTTCAGTAGACTGTCGCAACTACTCCATCATCACTGGGGCCAGTCACTGGGTCCGAAATCGACTCCTAAGTTTCTCCTAGGCTCTCCACCCAGAGCCATTTGTCAACGTAGACAGTTTTTACTTCGATTAGTCGAAGGATGCCTCGTATTATAGAAGTTTTGAGGTAGAGAAATATAAGTTCTCTCGTACATAGTATCCTGTAAGCCAGCGCTAGGGTGTGTGGAAGGGAGTGATTCAGCAATATCAAAAATGAAGTTTTCCTTTATTTTAGTAATAATACAAAAATACACGCACAAGCCCACACAGAAATAAATAAATAAATATATGTATATATATATATATATGCGTGTCGGTGTAAAACAATTCAAATAATATCGATCATGATAATTACAGGTATACGCACTTCGGAATCCAAGTGAGGAGCTTCCAGATAACAAGCAACTAGTAAAGAAGGGCACTAAACTAAGGCCAGATTATGTCAACATGCTGGAACAAAGTAGACATGAAAACAGGAAATACAATTCGCTTAAAATTAACAATGTGTTGTAAACTGAACTTGTCGAATTTTATGCTTTTAAACACATTACAATAACGTCGACGCAAACGAATAAATCACCATTTCCTATTATCTCTGGTTATGGCATTTAACTTCATTATCGATGAAATATTTAGCAAATTTTACCAGGTAGTCTTTTCTTCCTCAACCCTCCGACTCTGACGACTGAATTTCAGGCGCCAGAATACTACGTCGGAAGGCAGAGAAGACCAGGACCACACACATTAATGCGCTAAAAAAAATACATATTAAGAAAGTGCGTGCCAACAATTTTGTAGAAAAAAACGTCCAGGAAAAATGTCAACAGATGAAATAGGAGGCCGAGCTAGAAATCTGTCATCGAACGAGTTGGAATTTCGAGAAATTTTTGGAAGAAAAAAGAAAAGTAACTACTCTAGCCCGATCAATTATTTCGCAAGACCAGCACTAAAAATACCCTTCCCAAATCTGGTCGCTTCAGCAGATATATTTTTTAAAGTGGCCATTCTCTAAAGGAAATCCACTTCCATTTGGAAGTGGTTTTCGATCATCGAGGTAAAGAAATATGCTTCGAGTTATCGATTTCGAGGCACTTAAAAGTATCGGCGCGTGAAATGAATGTACTCAAGGGTCATTTAATTATTTTTCGAGTCATCGAATATTCGAGTCGAAGTTAGATTTAATGAAAGCTCGACTGTGTTTTATAAATACACTATATGCACTATGCACCCTAATTCTGTATGACATAGGACGGGACTGGGGAATAGTGCCACATCTGGTAATGTATTCTTTGCAGGAGGCAAAGTCTTTCTCGTACTACAAGCGTGCTCGCTACTTAGCCGAAAAATAAAATTGTGACCCTATTTCACGGAAAGTTCCCACAAATTCATTTGTTTCACGCGCGTCTCCTATTTACGTTTCCCCAAGTCAGGGCACATGCAGTAAGAAATACATAAAATAATTTTTAAAAACCTTGAGCACGGAAAATACTCACTAATGTATTAAATGTAATAACATTCCACGATATTAATCAGCTATGTAAAACAAAACTGATCTTTTTCATTCAAATGCAAAAAAACACAATATTAATCAAAGTTTTTATCTTCGAATTTCTTTACTGAGTTCACTTAAGAATTACAAATTCCCAATCTTGGCTTAGGAACTAGTAAAATTTGTTGTCTCAGGCGTAACTTCATGGAATTTGCATGCCATATTGAAATGTAATGAAATAATTGACTTTGCAATTCCACACCCTTTATTTTAAAAACACGACTCAGGTTTCGACGTTGAACGTCATCATCACCGGATGATGACGTTCAACATCGAAACCTGGGTCGTGTTTTTAAAATAAAGTGTGTGGAATTACAAAGCCAATTATTTCATTACATTTCAATAGATTAGGAACTAGTGTTGGATCCCTATATATTTCCTTGTGTATCACCAAGTTTATCATAGTGTTATTGCTCCACGCTGCCGATGAGAGAAATTGAAATGTGTGTTTTCGACAGGACTAGGGGACGCCTGGGGCGCAGCGCCTCCTCCCGGAGCGCCAAGGGACCATGGAATCAAAGAGCTTGGATCACATCTTTTACAGGTAAGGAAAGCCTTGTGTACCTACTAGGGTTACAAAAGGATCTCTGGAGCTTGTATTGTTTATATACACGAAATCAAAAAGCAGAAAATTCTTCTTTTTACTCCCATCTTAACTTCTTTCAACTATTTCAAACAACACCAGGTACATGTAAGTAATACGTTTTTGGATCAGTAATGTATTCAACAGAAAATAATTATGTGTGGGCTCCATTTATTTGACGAAGTGAAAAGGATTATTGTGCCCACTTTACACAATACAATTCGATTTTCCAGAAAATTAAAATTGAATCAAGTTTGCTTGCTATCTTTGCTAAGCGTATTCACCATTCACAGTCACAGGTTCAATTATGTGACTTGATTTTTTTTTACTTTCAAAGAACAATGAATTCATTCTTGAACTGTTGCGAAAATTTTCGGACTTAAAACACCTTGATTAATTCTGTTCATCCAATGTGAAACTTTTCCCTTTTCCACGATGTATTTTCCTTTTGTTCGTTTTGCTGCGTGTTATTATTACTTTCTCGACTTTTTTGTGTCCCTTCTATTGAATTATCTTTCTCACTCTATTTTCACAGACCCTGGACGGTTTTATTTTCGTTGTTGCACCGGACGGAAAAATAATGTACATTTCGGAGACAGCATCGGTTCACCTTGGTCTTTCACAGGTAAGGCAATACCAGGTACCTCGTAGTCGTATAGCTTTGCTCTTCCCCCCAAACACTGCATTTTGCATCACTAAAGCGCCACTTCTGTCCTAATATCGCTATACATCCACATCTAAACAAATAACCCGCGATCCACCAAAGAGGTGTGAGCTAGTGAGTGCAAGCAGCGGGTGGAAAGGGTAAGGCATCAGGGACAGGGAGGGCATTTAAGGGGCGAAGGGAAGGAAAAAAAACAAAAAAATATTTAATAATTAAATCAATAAATTAAATCGCGCGGTCAGGATTTATAATTAATTATTGCACACCCGAAAGGAAGTTGATGGTTTGGAGCGAGTTAATTGTAATGGTCTCTTTTGCTGCATTTTATAGCCTTTTTCGTATACATTGAAAATGTTAAAAGATTTATAATTCCCATGTCCTCAACCTGACGTCTGGTTTTAGATTCCCGTAGACGGATGGACGGCGACGCCAGTCACACTTTCACGCGTTGGGGCCACAACCACACCACAGACGTCATGCGGCCTTCTCACACCATTGGCCCGCGTTTAAATATGCCCGATTCCCACCCATAAGACACTATTGTGGGACGTCGAGGCTAACCGATTGCGTCAGAGGAGCGCCAGGTTTACTTTACCATATCGGAACGTTATTTAAGTCTGCCTAGGAAACGGCAAATTCTACAGAAAAAAATTATTTTCACATAAATGACTTCTCGTTTCAACTAATGTGTTGACTAATAAATTTACCGGACGTAGAGAAAAAGCACACAAAATTTCCACTTAATTAGGAAAAAACTCGATGAGGAATTTCTCCCAGTCTCCTCCCAAACTCTTGCGGAGGAGAGGCCTGTAACGGGTTATACCGGAAACAGCGCCGTTGAATAAATTCGCGATTTTTACTCAGACGCGAACGGACACATTGCGTTTCCAAAATATATTCAACCGTGCCCACTTTCCTCCGAAAGAAAGCTACTATCCTCCCGTCTCCAACTAACGGCACATTTAAGAGCCGTTGGTGAGCAGACTCGCCGTCCACACCCATCCGCTTTTTTTGTCACACGCAAAATGACAAGCCCGCACGTGAATGGACGCGCCTCGAATTGCGGAAAAATTTGGGCTCCCTCCGCAGGTGGAACTCACGGGGAACAGCATCTACGAATACATCCACCCGGCGGACCACGACGAGATGACGGCGGTGCTGTCCCTGCACCAGGCCCCGCCGCCGCCCACCCAGCACCAGCAGTCGGCCGGGATCCTGCACCACCACGGCCACACGGCGCCGCACGTCGTGCAAGGTGGGTCCGCTAACCCTCGCCCCACAGGACACCACGCCAACGACAAATGACACCCTCCGTCCACCTTCCCGAATTCCGGGGATGTCAAGACGGCTATAGTCGGGGCAAAAAAACGTCAAGGGCATTCTCCGGGAGCTAATTTAGAAAACTGTTTAGTGGAGGGTGTATTTGTTTTTAGATATTTAAGTTTCCTGCGAGCCACCGCTAGGGTGTGTGGCAGGGGTGAATATGTACACACCAGACTAATTTTGACCCGAATATGACCCCTCCCGTGGTCGGAAAATGTTACTCTGATCCCTTATCGTTCGTGGAAAAAATGGCGTCTCAAATCTATCTTTTCTACACTTAATGTATTTAATTTTATTAACATGATCCCTCCCAACGTTGAACGATGAGGGTAATAATACATTTTCAAAGTCACTGCATAAGAACAACTCCCAATTTTTCCTTAAACCTTGAAAAAAATAATAATCTTGCCTGCACCTATAATGTGTCTAAGATCTTGATTTCCAGATGAATTACTAAATTCTTTCAACTTTATAGGACTTCGGATACAAGCCTAGCTCCAAGCAAAAACTCGTAGCGTATATTGATCATTTAAAAAATAATGTTCTTGGAATTCATATTTTAATGGATGCCATAAAAGTCCTAAATTTAGTACAAAGAAACAATTGCTTAATTTTGCCATCATATATTTTTTGGAAAAATTTAAATATCTATAATAAACTAAATAGTATTAAAATCATAGGTGCTGGTAAAGAAATAAAGATCGAAAGAATGAAATTGTTTTTTCTTTTCCAGAGAATTTAGAATTACATCAGAAATAGCAAAAAGCTTATTAAGCTGACGAACGAGAGAACAACAAAATTTAAATCAACTGCGGCGTATAGATATATCAGTTGGACTATGATTTTACTGTTTGCAAGTACAGAAAATGTTATAATATTTGTAGGTTCATATGCGGATTCAGTTGTATTGCTGCAATTAAAATCTTAAAAATGCATCATCTTAGAGACGAACTTCGAAGTGTATGCGACCTCTGTCAAGTCAATACTCATTCAGCATGCAACTTATAAATCGTACAGCCGCAGGCTTCATCCAGTGAAAATTTTACATATTGGAAAAGGTAATAAGATAACGCTCATAATTTATAAGACCCAGAATTCGACTTTTTTGACCCTACAAGACATGAAGATGATTTCTCGACGAAGCCTGGGTCGCGAAAGTAAAATATTCATCGAAATTAAAATTGTTCTTTCCTGTACCTATTTCAATCCAACCTATAACTTTTAAGGTTAGTTGGCATACGAGTAAGTTTAAACGAACGCCTATACTCAAAGTTTTGGGTGGTGATCAGCAAAATTACCTCCGTTTAATGTCAAGTAAGTACATTCGAAATGCCCAAGAGCACATGAACTGATCCCTCTTTACAACACTCAACTCTACTCATCACTTCAAACAATCACCGTGATTCTCCCAAGCTCGTTCACTAATTTTATCCTAAAGTAATTATTTCGACTGTCACTCTCCTACTGTGATGTAAAACCTTTTATTTCCTTTCAGAATTTGAAGTCGAGAGGGCGTTCTTTCTGCGAATGAAGTGTGTGCTGGCCAAGAGGAACGCAGGTCTCACGACGGGGGGATACAAGGTGAGAAGACAGCACCATTATACAGCATGCAGAGAATTTCATGTCTCCTGCAAATTGAATCTCTCGTTTTAGTTTATGCTTAAGATTTCAGGATCTCTGACATAGGAATAAATGACATCTCTTAGAGCACGTTTTGATACCAATCTCGGTAGGCTTAACCCCATGACTCGATTCCTTGTGTTCTTATCAATGGTACAGGACATATAAATGTATATACCTTGAAGGAAAGTCTCACGGATGAGAATAATATTTTAAACGGAGAAGCGAGATAGTGTTAGCAAACAAAAACACAGGTAAACACATAGAAATGAAACTAACACGTATTCCGAATTTCCGGTGGCCAAACCACCTTTTTCTTGAGAAATAAGGTGCCACGCCACCGAAAATGTAAAAATCGGTTTGGCTACCGAAAATTTGGAATACATGTGCGTTTCATTTGTATATGTTTCTCTGTTTTTGTTGTCTAGCGCAATCTCCCTTCTCCGGTAAAATAATAATACACATTCTTGAGACTTTCCTTAAAGATATATGCATATATATTCATATATACATGTATATCTTGAATGATAATATATATAAATAAATACATATATGTATATAAAAACTTGGAAATTTCCAAGTTTATGTATATTTATATGTATAAACTTGGAAATGGAACGCTCTTCGGTGACGCACAAAAGTATATAAAACACAGATGTAGATTTTTAAATCATAGGAACACCAAGAAAGGAAAATGGCAATATGCCCGTTGAAACGTAGATTCGATATATACATATACATATATATATATATACATATACATATATATATATATATATATATATATATATATATATATATATATGTATATATCGAATCTACGTTTCAACGGGCATATTGCCATTTTCCGAATCTACTCAGCTAAGTTTTTCATCAAAGTTTATCATATATCTGCGTAGCCGCTGAGCAGCGTTCTTAGCTTGAACAGCCTTATACTACTATACTAGTATACGTAAATAGAACTTAAATGGCCCTATTGATATATTCTGTATTACATCATCCAGCCGATGAGCTAGGTGTAGATGTAGGTAGAGCATCCTTTTCTAAAGAGTTTGTACATACATTTGAATGACAGAAATTTTCTCGAATCTTTGATTATGTAAAATGATATTGACTTTGAAATAAAAACATTTTTTCCGATGGGTTTCGGGACATCCTCCTAATGAATGTATGTATAGTGTAGCCCATTGGTTTCAATAGGAGAAATCAGTGATTTTTGAAGGTATTACATAATTCTTACAAATATTGTTAACATTGTATGCCTTATTATTCTGAAGATCTTAATGGACAGTGTTCTATTTACATCGGAGGCGGAGGCACTGAGAAGATTCACAGGGATATGCACATGCATGCCTCGTTGTTGAATTCTGCCGTTACAACGGCGACGTAAAGTCACCTAGCGTTCTCAAACAGGATTCTCGAAAAGTCATGACTTACACCAATCCCTTTTCCGTAAATAATCCTGTCCCGGTAAAATATTCGTTTCCATGGGGAAGGAATCCCCATTCATCAAGAGGAACACTGAAGCTTTCAATGGCGTGAAAAGCAGGAAACACTCTTAGGCGCGTTTGTAAGTGGCCATATTGTCCGGCCTGTGTCCTTTCACTCAAATAAAACGTAATCCATCCACCCCGAGCGTCATACCCCTCCCACGTCGGTCCCCTCCCTCAACGGGCACACAACGGTCAAATCCTCCCGCCCCCCCTCCTCGCATCCCCCCCCTTACTCCGCCCCCGCGACCCCGCACCGAACCCACGCACCACCCAAAAGGTGCAATAAAACCCTTTTTTTTCCCTTTCCCCTTCCCTCCCTTACGGGCGGCCAATCCCCACCCACGGAGCCCTCCCCTAGATGGCAATTAAAGTGTGTGACGGCTGGAGGGGGTGGGGTTAGAGGAAAAGAGGAGGTTGGGAGGCGTAAAGCAGGACAAGCCACCCTCCCTCCATCCTCCTCTCACCCATATCCTTCTCCCTTCCCTCCCTCCCACTTTTGAGCCCCGTAATGTATGCGGGCCGGCGATGCTCCTCTTCAACCACCACCCCCAAAACATCCAGGGTAGTCCACCTCACTCCTCTTCCTCCCCCCATTTCAGGCCTCCCTTTCACCCACCCCACCACCCTCGTTGCTCTTCTGCGTGTCGTAGGACAAAAGGCGAGCTGCGCCGCTCTCCCGAGTTATGCCCGATCACGACCCACGGGGCGATGGGGGGAGGTAGCGGATTCGGGGAGAGGTGAGGAGAGATAGGGGAGTGCTCCGCGGAGTGGGAGGCGTGTGCTTTGGGTTCTGGGGAGGCAGGGGGAGAAGGGACGGGGAAGGGGTGTCCCAGAGTGGTCGTGGGTCGTCTCACCCCACTCGCGGGCGGGTGGCCAACATCACTCGATGCACCCATCCCTCTCACCGAACCACTTTCTTCGCTCCCTCTCTCTCTCTCAACCTCTGTCCCGGGATCTTCTTCGCCGCTCACTTCTCCCCCGCCCAATCCTCCTCTCCATTTCCTCTTCCTCTTTCGTCCTCGCCCCAGAGGATAACCTGCACCCCTGCCAATTCAAAGGCCTGGGGTTCTAGTCCCATCTTGTGCCTGGGTACTGCGATTAATTAGATGCGACGGAGGGGAAAAATCAAAGGTCACTATCTAATCCTGATATCACCAAAGCGAAACCATTCTCGTAAAAAAATTCCTTTCTGGGAAACTCATTTTCGTCCCTTCTCCCTCCAGTTTCTCCTCGATTTCCTCGATTCTCTCTTCTTTTCCAAATTCTATTTCCTTCACTTGCGTTCCCCACCTCTCCCTCAAGTCAAGTCTAGTCTGCGTAATCAATAAATTGTTATAAACAGTAAACTGAAATGGATTGACGGTTGCAATGTAGTAGGTACAGAAAACAGTGTTGTTTTCAGGTGAGAAGTTATCGAAAAATTAAGTCCACACTTGTAATTGATACGAGTGTCTATATTACTCCTTCAGGTTTTCCAAGCTTCCGGTTCTTTTGAACCTGTCCTCTACTCGACTCAGTTCCGTTCTTTCTCATTTCTCCCTCTCATACTGCTCGAGTCTTTCCTTCTTACCCGCCTTCCTCCATATTCTATTTCCTTAACTTGCGTTTTCCTCCTCTTCCTCAAGTCGACTCCGCTCCTCCCCTTCCGTCCTCCTTCATCGTGCGTTCCTTTCCCTTCCTCCGTTTATCCTCCACCCCCATCGCAACCTCCACACCACTCATCCGCTGCCCTATCCGCCTCCACCAGCCAACCCCCCCACACACACACTCTCTCTTCCTTCCTCTCTCCCCCCAATTCTTTCCCACTCCAAAAACCCATATTCCCCTGCGTCGCTCACCTGTGGGAAACGCCCGAACGTGACTCCACAATCGAATTCTTCGGCGACGCTTTGCGGTGCGCACTCACGGGTCGTAAACGCAAGAGCGGTCTCACCCACGAGGACGTATCTCCTCCTGACCCCCTCGTGGGAGGGGGGTAGAGAGAGGGCGGGAGGTGGAGCAGTAGAAGCCCCGTGGGGAAGGGTGAGTGGGGGGAGGGGCAGTCGACGAAGGGCGTGTCCGCAATGTCTTTTGGTGGAGATGGGATGACGGGGAGATGAGAGGTGAGAGTACACGAGGGAACTATTTGGGGGGAGGTTGGAGAAGAGGTGTCTCCCAGGACAAGAAGAAGACGGAAGAGAGGGGATGTGCGAAAATAAATAAATATATATGTTCTCTTTCTTCGGGTAGGGATGTGTGTGTATATATATATAATATATATATATAATATATATATAATATATATATATATATATATATATATATATATATATATATATATACATAAGTATAGGGAACGTAGGTAAGGGCAGCACTGGGGAGAGGCCTGGACTCCCTCACAACGCCGGGGCCGAAAGAGAGAAGGAAGGAGGCAGAGAAAGAAGGATGGATGGTTGATTGCTAAGTGGCCCGCAATCCTTCAAGTGGCTTCTCGTTCACCGAAAGCGAGCTCTCTTAATCCTGTCCACTTCCGTTCTTTGATGCATGAGAAAGGTGGAGGCGTCCGGAGGGGGAAGGGGGATGGGGAGGGGAGGGGTCCGGGGTGCGTGCGCTCCGCGTCACGTCGCGCATTGTGACGCCGAAAATGAGAAGGGAGGGGGCGAGAGGGCGGGGGAGGGAAGGAATAGTTTCTCGCTCTCGCTCTGGAGAGAAAAGCAAACCCTTACCTCGCCCAATGCGGATTTCGTTGTTGTGTTCGAACGTCGA
Organism: Hetaerina americana; assembly: GCF_022747635.1. NCBI lineage: Eukaryota > Metazoa > Arthropoda > Insecta > Odonata > Calopterygidae > Hetaerina > Hetaerina americana. Next base: position 48,913,554 of record NW_027286069.1, read on the forward strand.
ACACCTCTGCGTTCGCGGAATTCAACAGCCGTGCCGTCGATGGATGGGAAAAGGAGGGGACGGAAGGTGGTAGGGGGTGGGGGGTGAGTGGGGGGGAGAGGGTGGATGACGGATCGCTCCGGGGGAAGAGCGTGGAAGTTGCGGGAGAAAGCTGAGGCTCTGAGAATTGGGAGGGAGGGGGAGGACGGGTTGGGCTGGGAACGAAATCAAATGAAATGGCACGGCTCGGAAAACACTCTCCGAAGAAAAGGAACCGCTCGCGCCGAGTCTCAACGATTAGATTTAGGTTGAAAGATTCTTTGTGCAAAATTTCTGACCCCGGGCCCTTTGTTTGTTTTTTACCCTTTGTTTCCCCCTGTTCCTCTCTTTTAACGCTTTGTCATCCCACGAGTAATAATAGTTTTCAATTTTAATTTTCATGAAAACAAGAATCCAATAGGTAACATAACAAGTGTGCATCGCATGACAACGGAGACCATATAGATCGATATAATTAATGTGTATGTAAATAATAATTTAATTCTGCATTCAATGCCAATCATTTTGAGTGATATTGAATCTTCCAAAACGCAACAGTCAAATGCTATGAACAGAATGACCAAACGGAAGGTCGTCAATAGTTTAACATAAAGAAATTTCAGCCTTAGCCAGCTTAAATTAATTGAAATTATAGGTATTTACATTGTTTTGTATGACTCTATGAGTACGTAATTGAAGCAGATGTGTTAAAGATAAATTACAACATCATCATCATATTAGAGTAATGCAGTTTTCAACTCATGAGTTGGTTGTGATAGGTGAGGGCAGAACTCAGCAAGAACGCAGCGTCTGAAATTCACAAATGCAAGATGGGGGAGGGGGTGGTTCCTTTCCCTGCGCTCTTAAGCTTCATTGGAGAGAAAATCACGCCACTTGAATTTTGGGTGGAGCTGACCAAGGGTATTGCTTGGGATTTTGATTTGCTACCTTTTATTCAGCAGCACAACTGCAGCAATCACTGCAGCAATTGAAGCAACACAACTTTAAGGCGAAAGTGTCTTGGAGATCACTCGACAATGAGTGAGTAGTCTGAATTAAATAACTGCCAAAATTAGATCAATTTCCTACTTTAATAGAGTAGTCAATGTTTTTATTGCCAGCGATAAATGATTGAGAAAGAGACAGGACCACTTTCGACCAGGTTTTCCAGTTCTGCCGTTTGAGTTTTCAATTCGAAAATGTAGGTTCAGACGACAATCAGTTTTCCTCATTCAGATTCCCATAACTGGCGAACTGATTGATTTAGTGAGTTCGAAAAGGATTTTGGGAAAGATGTGATATTAACCAATTGCAGCGATATCCAATATCGAAATAACCTAGAGAAATTTTAGTGATCTCACCGGAGTACGAACGAAATTTCACCCGCGAGAATAACTTTTGATTCGTAACATTCTTTTTGCATAGAAAATTAAGATGAAAATATGACGATGTAGGGGAGAGTGGTGATGTTTGGTAATTTTTGTACTGGCTTCCAACCCCGAGGGCCCTTGCTCAAATTCCGGTGGTGGCGGAATTTTCCATTTGTATCCCGATTCCGACTTGTAAGTGCTACGTGGAGAGCACTTCAAGTTGAGTGGAGTGCACCGTCCCCGTCGGATGGGGCTCGTCAAATTATGGACCCCTTGGCGCCTTTTATCAAGAGTAGGCTAATTCTGACACAGATTTTCTCTCCACCATTCCCCATTCCCTGAAAATCCGGCCATTACTGAATTACCAACCATATTAGCACAAATGATTTCAGCTGTCGTGGTCTCCTTCCAATATGGAGGCCAATACGGTCCCTAACGGCTATTTACATTTAAGTATTGACAGAACTTCTTTCTTTTTCCTGTGTTAAATTCCATCTTCATTTCTTCGCACCTTCTGCCTGCCTCCTGCTATTCTCTTTTTTCCCCTACCCCATTTGCCAAATTTTCTCCCTTCTATTATGGTCTTCAGAATATCACTACATTTCAATATTTCCTCCAGCCACTTCCTTGACTTTTAAAATATTTCTTCATATATTTTTCCTCTCCTTCCAACCCTATTTAAAACATCGGCATTTGTATTTTCTCGGTCCAACTTATTTTCTCCATTCTTCGCCACACCCACATCTCAATAGCCACCAATCTACGACCATCCTCTTGCCCCAAAGGCCGGATCTTACATTCAGGAATCATTATGCTCCATATTAAAGTATTTACTAATTCGCTTTCATATCTTTCCTTAGTGTATCCTTATTCAATTCTCCTCTTCTAGCAAATTCCACTTTCGCCAACGCAATTTATCTCGTAATGTATCCATTACTATATCCCTTTTCCTCTAAAATATGTCCAAATGCATGAACGACTAATACTAGTAGTCTACCACAACTGTGACGACAATGTGATGATTTATTTACTTGTGTACTCGAGACGATTGAACGGAATTGACAGAAACTGTATCACCTACTCTCTCTCTCCTAGGTAATCCACTGCAGCGGTTACTTGAAAGTTAAGCAGCTGGGAGGGCCCCTGGAGGCAGTGGTGGGGGCGGGGTACGACGGGACGGGAGGAGCGGGCTGCTTCCAGAACGTGGGCCTAGTGGCTGTCGGCCACTCCTTGCCCCCGAGCGCCATCACCGAAATCAAAATGCACTCCAACATGTTCATGTTCAGGGCGTCGCTGGACCTCAAACTCATTTTCCTGGACGCGAGGTGAGTGAGTGATAGCTGTTGAAAGGTTCGACTCTAAAATTAGGCACTCTCTCCTCTCTCGGCGCGGATAATCAGCATGGGGATGAGAGGGAGAGAGTAGAGATATCTGAGGAATGGGCTATTGATTGATAGCGCTGACGATGAAATGTCAAGGAAAGCCTTGTTATCCTCCTTGATAGATTAATGAAGGAATAGTACCTTATCGGTCGTTGCTTCGTCATGCCCGTTTTATTATCGTTTCTAAGCCTGGTTTAAGAATTGAAAATTATTGGTGTCGCAACTTGAACTTCTTTCAGAAATAAGCAGTCCGAAGCAATTAATATACTTTTAATAATGTTTATCCAAATGATCCTGTTCGCGCTCACCGACTACGTTTATAAGAATACTTCCTTCATCCTCCCTCTAGAGCTCACAAAAGATATTATAAGCTATGGTTCATTTGATGATTGAAGGGTGACGAGAGAGTTATGAAATGGAAACAGTGCGAGATCGCGAATTGGTAGGGAGGTAATAACTTGAAAGTTATGTTACAGTTTAGATGAAATGCCCGGTCCGAACTTTCACTTCCGTAAGATAAGAACATGCGCAGATGTACCAGGATAGAATGGCCATCTCATCGACAGTGGAAAAAGGAGTTACTTAATCGGACAGAAGAATATCATCTCGCATAAGGATCAGAACTTTTAAGGAAATAAATGAGTACGTATCAACTTCATAATTGCTTATCCGAGATTTATATCGGCTGACCTCATTAATCCGTAGGCAAAACTTGTCTTCGAACAGTTAATTATTCAGTCTTTGAATGTTCGACCAATGCCACCAGTAGACCCGGGTCGTGGAAATCTTGCCACTCTTCCCAGGATTCCATGATGTAATTAGTGAAATGCATGGGCTAAGGTTTGCTACAATTCAATATCCACGCGATTGTTATTAAATTTCACCCTTTTGATGCCGTAATGGAGTGAGCATGAGAAAAAGAATGGATTACACCGTCGTTCTATTAATTTTCTCTCAACGAAAGTTATGCCCACATAACATTCCGGAAAACGTCAACGAGAACTTAACGCATTAAATTCCAGTCGTGATAAGTCGTATGCCTCGAATATTCTGTCATATATATTAGCTACAAAAAATATTCTTAACTTATAGTTAAGAATATTTTTTGAAGAAGAATTGGTAACTTTCCTTTTAAAACAAAGTTTTCGTGTATTTCATTTTGAAGGTAGGAAAATCCCATTTCAAGCACACAACAGCAATATTTAAAAAAATGTATATAATTCGTATTTAATGTTCCTTTAAAGCTCATATATTCATACGTAACTTCGTATTGAATTCCCATGTCCGTTCACACCTCGAAAACGTTAGTAGTTCACACCATGCTATGACGAAATCAAAACCCGAGCCTGCAGACACCTCATCCGATGCAAAGCCCGTGTTCTACTTAACTGATCGTTTTAGAATGGCTTTCACACGCAGAACTTTCAAGGAAGTAAATTAAAAGGCATTGTTCTCCTAGTACATGGTCGATCTCCTATTAATTTATGACCAAGTCCCGTTAATTGGCTGAAGCTAGAGAGCGCACTCGGTTCATAATATTCCTATTAGGAAATTCTTTCTCCTCTCCTCCTCTTCGAATGAAAAATTCCCCAATTCATCCAGACGACCGATTTTCCGCCTTCAAATGTGATCACCAACTCGAACGAACTCGCCAGCACCCGAGCGAAAGAATGACCGCTGCCTTCACGAGTGCACGTATTAACGCCCTAGGCGAGAAAAGCGACTGGGCCTCCCTCTCGTCCCTCACCGTGAATACACAGCGTTACTCAATTTCAATGATTAGATGATGACGACGCAACATATCGAATATGCTACCATCTGGAGAATTTATTTTATTATTTTTTGTTTTCAAAGGGGTATATTCAGTTATAAAACTCTATTAGATTTACGACAGAACCATGGCAATCAATCGACCCTACTTCTCTTCGACCTTTAACTTTGTGAAATAGCACGAAGACGAAATTCTATAAATCAAATATTGCCTGTGATTCGAAAAAACCCATGTGTCGAACGCTGACTTCATTTTTACGATTGAAAATGTAGTTAACGAAATTGAATTTCACTTTCGAGGAATATTCAACAGATGTGATCATTAATAATTCGGGAGTGTTTGAAAGGAACTTATTTTCTTTTTGAACTGGTAGCAATTTAGGTCATGAGTTATTTCGACATATAAGCATACCTAGCATGTGCTGTAAGTTCCTCCTCGAAAGTGACAGATTACAGAAATTGAATGTTAATCATGGGTATACTTTACACTTTCAGGCTTCACTTCGTGAAATTGTATGATTTCCATTTTAGTTGATTTTTTAATCGTGGGTTCTATTTATCAAGAGAGAAAAAATACCCATGAACGAAATTCCTTTTCATTACCGTCGTCATTAACAAACATCAAGATTATTACGGAGCATGGTATTTAGGTTTAGTAACTGTTAAAGAAAAAAAATACACTCTGGGTGTAAATGTCATCGACTCGTGAGAGAAACAATTCTAATTTCAGAGGGCGTCATTTCCCAAAAATAGAAATATTTTTAAATTATGAAAAGTTTGGTTTTGTTCCACGGCGGAAATCGTTAAGGTCTCATCCCTCAACCCGCCAAAAGATCAACCCCGGTCGTCGGTAAAAATTGCGAACCCCACTGGTGATATTTCCCAGCGAGGACATTCATACACACGGTAGCATACATTTTCGGGAGCTGTAAAAATTTCGCGGACCCCGGTGAGCAGACCGCCCGGTGTACCAGCTGCGGCGGCAATTTTCTCACGAGCGGGTGACCCCCTCGCCCCTCCCCCGTAAGCTCCTTAAAAGTGCGGGCGGGGGCAATAAGGTTCTTGTGCCATGCGACCCCACCGCCCCTGGGAGCCGACGACTCCGAAAGAAAGTCATAACGCGTGAGTAAGACAAGGGGTGGCTAGGAGAGGGTGGCGGGAGGAGGGACCCTCGACGGGGAGGGAGAACGCGGAAGGAACAGAGGGAGAGATGCAAGGAGGACTGCAGGGAGTGAAGGGTAGGTCGGTACACCCAAGTCGGCTAACCAAGGAGAGAGGGACAGGTCTTTCTCTATTTCTCCCCCAAACTAACACACACACACTCTCTTTCTTCCTCCCTTATCCGCTCAAGAACCGGCGATTACAAAGGCAATAATCCTGCCGCGTCGGGTATTTCTCAGGAGGGAAGAGCGGAGTTTTTGGCGGTCATAATTATTGCGCCGTGAGAAACTTGAAATTCCCAAGGAATGCTTTCCCACACAGGTTTCTCCTCGGGACGGGACCGCTAAGTGAGGGGGGGAGGGGTGTGTTCTCTTATCGCCGAATGACGTCCCGAAGCTCCACTCATTGGGCCCCCGGGGGATATTTTTGACTATAATATGCACCATGGGAGAAGCTTTAAGTAATATGGACAAAGTAAAGGACAAAGTAGGGTCAGCTCCCCATGAGAGTCTCGCTGATGCCGTTCTTGTCCGAGAAAACAATATCAACTCCCTCAACAAAATTGGCCAGAATCTATTCGATACAATCTTGCCCGTGGAAACGTTTCACGCTATCTTCGGGCAAATTATATCCTATGCACCAGTGTTCTTCCTGAAGAGACCAAAAAGATCATTCAAATATGAATATTGTGCATTGCTACAAATGAACTCATGGAAAATATACACATGATGGATAGACGGATACGTAATTATTCTCTTTACATATTAAACGAGACCCACGACATGATGCCAGCATTCACCTGAAGCGTTCATGGAGGCCTTGAGTTATATTTTAATTTCAAAACCTGCTGGATATTGCATGCCGTAACAGTAACTGTTAACGTAGTCATCCGCTAATATGCATTTCAATGCAACAATTGCAGAGGGTAAAAATCATTCGCCTTGATCTATAGATTAACAGGCTAAAGCACTCGGCCGGACATCGAGGAATCCGGGTTCGAATTCCGGTCAAGGCGAATGATTTTTACGCTCTGAAATAGTTGTATTGAATTGTATTTTAAGCTAAACATATTTACGAATTAAAGATATTTTTTAGGTACAATCACAATAACGTTGGATCTCTATGCAGTCCAAGCTATCAGCAGGGGTTCGGGATGGTGCGGAGGCTAAATTACTGGCTTCACACCCAGAGGGCCCGGGTTCGAATCCCAGAGGCGACAGATATTTTTCAGTCGTGTCCCGATTCCTACTTGAGGTGCTTTGTGGAGGGCACTTTGAGTGAACACGCCTTCCCTTCGGATGGGGCGTTAAGTTGCGGACCCCTTGGTGCCTTTCCTTAATAGTAGGCCAGCGCCGGTTTTCTCTCCACCCTTCCTCCTTTCCCATCCATCCCTACTGGAGCAAATGAACTCAGCTGTCGGTTCCCTCCCCTAAAAACTACTAATACTGGCGATCAGCTGGACGACACTGAAGATTCAAAGCGAATGTCAGTTCAGCAGAGTAACTTTCATTTTGCGGCATTTATCATTTGGCTGGTGCCGGTTTAAAGTGGCAGCTGCCATTTTACAGCATTATTTGAAATGGATGGGAATCACTGCAAATACTTTATTAGCCCAGATTTCGGACTTGGGACACGTCGCCTATCGTGCGATCCAGTGGCCGTTTAAGTCTCGGAAAGTCAGTCTTTTTGCGCGGAATATAACGCATCATGAATATTGTTTATTTATTTATCAACTTAATTCGGCGAGGTTGAGACCTATAGTTCCTTCTTCCACCTAATCCTTACATTACAGACATTTCATTGAAGACAATCACATACAACCAAGCCCTAGATATGGGAAAGTCCACCTAGGCGGGAATCGAACCCGCGACCCCTGGGTTGGTAGGCGAGGACGTTACCCTGCCGCCACCAGGGCCGGCATGGTAATATTAGGTCCAACATGAAAGGTAAGATCCATTGATCACACGATCGTTTAATGGAAATATTTTCACTTTCCTCCCACGCGCGATGCACTGCTACATTCCTCGAACTCTTTCATTTGGATCACGCGATATTTTCCCTTAGATTTTTTCCATTGCAATGTGCAATGGAACTACAAGAAAATCTTAACGACTGATCTTTAAAATTTTATTATATTCTGTGAATCATAGTGAGGACTTTTCAACCTATTTCGTTTCATCACTGTAGCTCAATGCGTAACCAATAGGAGTAACCAGAACCAGTACTTCAGCATGCTTCTATTCTTGCTGAACATAATTAATTTTTTTACGTCTCAAATGTTCTGATTTAGTGTGTGTCCAGAGATGCTAACATGATGTATCTTACGACACTGTAAAAAGATCAAGGTTGAGTACTGAGAGCTTTTCAGAATGCTGCACTTAAAAGAGTGAATGCAGAGAGATTGTACTTCTCTCTTGCTTACTGTCGAATTAATTAATTCCACGATAAGTGAAAGCTTCAAGGTGATGTGTGCGATCCCACGCGATTCTGGTACTCTCCCTTTCTCGCACGAGCTCACCCTCGGACATTTGATCCTTTCTTATCTCCACAAATGGTTAAACTATACACTCATATGGGAATCTAAACCTTAAAATGATGATGGGCTACTTATTAGTGGATTAGATTGAGTCGGGAGGACACACTTGCGAGGATGTTGTTAAGTGATACTAGTACGAGTAAAAGTTTTACGACTCAGCGTTTCTAGCGAATACCATGCATTTAGACTTCACAACTTCCTAAATATCAGTAGCGATTGCCATCGCTACGAGAAAATAAAGTTTTCCCTGTAGATCTAGCACGCTTCCACATGCAGACGCCGGTGATAAGGCCCAGAACCCTCCTCGGGGTCTTGAAAACAGTTCGCCGGATGAAACTTGTGGAATTTTCTAGCTGTTTCGACGGGGGAATCAGAAACCATACTGTGTATTAAAAGAATTCGGTACGCGCGACGGAACGATGCGCGGACTAACGAGGCACTAAGTGACAGGAATTCTCGCGGTTGATTGATTGATTAGTGGGACGAGGAAAGCATCGATTGCCTCCTTTTATCAATATCTTCATCCGTGGTCAATAATCTGTCTGCAACGAGCAATATTCGTTGGTGATTTTGTTCGTTCTTTCGCCTTATTGTAGCCGTGTTAAGACTATCTAGAGTTATCTTGCTTCCACACAAATATGACCATGACGAAGTTATTTTTATCAAGGCTTGTGTTTATTTGGATTTCAGGACCAACATGCCGTTTGATTCTCAACGATAAGACGTAAGATACCGAGCACTGTTATCAGCCATGTTGATTACAATGAGAAAAACGTTAGCCTCTGGGAACAATTTTCCTCGAGCAAAAATAAATATAATTTGCAAAGAAGGATTTTTGTTTTTTGGACTGAGGGTGGTGACTTTTTAAGGGTTGGAAAGTTTCTCATCCGTGCATAAAAATGTTTGCAGCGAATCTCATCCAAATCTGTTCGAGCTAAAAAAAAGGCAGCGAAAAGGATCTTAGAAAAGCGTTTTGAATTCAACAATCATTTTTTTGATAAAAATGACCTCATCATAGGGGCAGACGTCAGCATTATGTTTACTGAATCACCTAGTAAAATCGCAAAGGTTTTATTCAATTATGCTTCTTCACTTTTATATGCATACAATCAGTTTATAACTAAGTAACTAAATGTAAATATTTCCTAAGAAGTCAAGAAATACAGAGCATTAATAAAAAACAGTAATTTATTGTGTTGTGCCCCTGTTAATTTGTTTGAAAATTAAATTAACTCTACCAGAAATCTTAATTGGATTTAAACCTCGTGACTCCATCTGCCAACCAGAGGAGGAGGCTCCGTGTTTGCAACGTTTCAATCCAAGTTAACAGCAAAGAGTGAGCAATTGGGTGCTGTAAAGATGAAATCTTGACTTCGGCTGGGACCACAAAGGCTTCAGACTCGTGGGCATTGCTCAGTTAACTATGCCTTGTAATAAACCTGCTTATCTTATAAAATCTCTCATCGCTTTCTTTTGCTTTCTTCCAAAGGGTGGCGCAATTAACTGGTTACGAGCCCCAGGACCTCATTGAAAAAACACTGTACCATTATATCCACGGCTGTGACATTATGCACATGCGGTATTCACATCACACACGTGAGTATCATGGGGAAATATTTTGAGATATCCTCGAGGGGATAAAATGAAGGAACGTTTTTGACGTTTCACGGTGAGTGACTGATGATATCAAGTGAGGACGTAGAAATTTGACCAAATACGTTAATAACATTTTTTAATTTTATCCATCCATAACTCAAGACGGTAAACTTCCCTTCAAAACTTACGGTTGTGGTACACTTTGCCAGAAGTCATTCGCCTTATAACCTGGATGTTGCCCACCCTATATTTGCAGAAAAAAACATAAAGAAATGTAATTGTTTTGAATACGGCGTATTTTCGATTCTACAGTGATCATATCACGACATCACTGACCAAAAAGCAAAGACGCCACCACAAACTCCATCCATACCGATCAAACCGAACGGAGATATTCCATCATGTTGGACGGAGGTACAATTCTACAGCAACATTGTAGGCACCAAATTGAGTCCAATGATATTGACTAACCGCATGACGAATGACAGAATAAATATGGCAACAAAATCGTAGCAGGACAGAGAGATGAAAAAGGTTTGACAGATTCAGCGTCTGCGTAACTCATATTGTGAGATTCTGCTATGCTTGCCGATCATATATTTATTCGGTGGTTTAGAAGTATCATTTGCATTCTTCAGTTGTGTAGCTGCATATTTTACCGCGATCGAAGAAGCCATATTAAGTGGTTCAGGTGGACTGTCAAGGGGTAGAAATAAAGATTCTCCGTTGTTGGCCATCTAACGCCCAGTCGTGGTGACCATGACCTGAAGTTCTACCATACTATTTGGTTCAAAACAATCCTGAAGGTGGATGTTACCGATAGCGCTTCACGGGAGCATTTCTCTTACCTCGTTTCGAAAACCCACGGCCTGGTTTGAGCGCCCATTTTTTCACATCCCGTCAGTTCACTCTGAACTTCCAAAGCACGCTGATGGGACGCAAGGTAACAGACAATTTATCAATTCCTGCGAAAAGGATATTCAATACTAATGGTCGTCTACCGTTTATGGTATGATTTGGATGGACACGGATTGGACACCGCTACATTTCTAAGCCTCACCCCATAACACGACAAAATGTTACACCAACACTAAAACCTCCTTCATCTCTGCATGCCTTCTACATATATCCATTCAATTCGTCCAGCAATTCCACTCATTTCCTCCACCGACATCGCCTACATAATATCCTCCCCCTCCATTGAACTCTCCAACATTCCATTGCCAATCAAAATGCTCTGCATCCTCTTTTCTTGCCTCCTTTACATGTAGATTTCTCCCAACGGCCCTCTTCCTGTACATGCTCAGTACTTCTTTGCTTATTATACTTTTTCCATTTTCCACACCCGCCTCAATAGTCTCCGATGTATACCTGCCATCCTCTCAAAACGACCAAGTTTCCTCACCGCATCACACTATGTCCCATTTCAATATCATCCAGATCATATTTTTTCTTGGACAAATAGTCGAGTCCATAGTGGTCGTAGAGAGTAAAGTGGAGAGTAATATCAGTAAAAAATAATACACTGTGAAGCGGTGTTAGATTTATTACAGTCGTTAATGTTCAACTACTCTTGCTTTCGTGCATACAAAGCTTTTTGAATAAAAATACTTGTTCCGTATATTATCAGAGTTAATCAGAAATATAATACATATTTTATATAGAATGTATACTTTTAGAAATTCATCAATTTAAATGAATAGTTTGATCTCAAGTTCATATATGATTTTCGTCCTAAAAAATGCATAGATCCCAAAACCTGTTAGATGTTAGATCAAAGAACTGGTAAATATAATTAGATATGTACAAATCCGAGAATCAGAGAACACGGTTCTAAGGATTCATAAGCATCAAAAGAAAAGAGATGCCTCGGTTTGTGCTTTATGTGACCTACTACCTTGGCTGCAGATAGCATTGAGCCTGATGCGCTAAAACGTCACGAAGAAGCGCAATTAATATCATGTAAGTTCGATCGACTTTCTGGAGAAATGTTTCGCAAAACCGAAGTAACGTTGGCTAAAGTTTCAACCACCGAAGTAATCTTAACTTCGAACAAAATTTTTTTGGAATTTTTAGAGCAAATTCCTTTGGATTATCCATGAATGTGATGGAATTATTGTTAATCAAATCAAATGCATAAGTCGTGAAACGAGGCAGGCACAACTGACTGAAAAGTTGAGGCATTTCAAGTATACTAGAAGATATTTGTGAGCCTAGCATAAAAAAAATTGGGCAGATAGTTTTTCCCTGCAGGCGAATGGGAAGAATATCGCCAAAGTATGCTTAATTAATGCTCTCTATCAAAATAGTTTTTAAGTTTTGTCATTTCTGCCCATCAACTTATACGTAAGGGTTTCTATCGTGTTGGATGAATAAATTTCAAATTACTTTTAGATGCACAGATTACCAAATAGTAATATTAACATTAAAGCAATTTGATTCTGTTTCTATCTACGTACGCTTTATGCTTGTTTAAACAACGTATGGTGCGTGCTTTTTTTGAATTTACGTAGGAATTATATCACATGGGTACATGAAATTGTGCAGATTATGGAACTTTTAAAGTGTGCATACTATTTTTTTGCATTTGCACTTGTGGTTATTTAAATGAATATAAAAGCCTTTCGTAAACCTCAACCAAAACCTCAATGCCAATATCTGAATAATAACACCTGATAAAATTACTGAAAAGTATTAAACCGCGTCAGACTTTTGTTAGTGAAAAATTTCCTTTGTCTTGGTTGTACGTCGGATGGAGACCCCTTCGCGAAATTCAAATATACAGTATACAGAAATATACATGAGACTGTGAAATTGAAATATACAAATTTATTAACACAGTACTGGACGGACTTTGTCAGCTTTCTAATTCGTTGCTGATTGATTTAACATATTTGACGACATTTGCATACGATAGAATTGTCTCCACCAAAAATCTTTTTCTGCGAATACTTTAAAAATCTAACTGGTGTTTTTAGAATGTAAAAAATTCTTCTTTTACAATAGGAACTCATTTTTAAAGGAGAAAATCCGTATTTAAAAAGCGATATCTGTATATACATTCAACGCCCAACTATCTATTTGACTGTCAGACCTTTAAAATTAAAATTGATATTTTTGGAGATATGCTACGCTCTAAATTAGACTACTCGATATATATATATATATATATATATATATATATATATATATATATATATATATATATATATGCTAGATATTTAAAGGGATTAAATTACTGATTTTGAATTTATCACGCATTTTATCAGTCGTTCCTGCGTAAAACATTGAATCCAAGTGCCTTACCCAATTTTGATTAGTAACAATTCATCCAATTTGGATACAATGAGTTCAATTTTTGCTTTTTTGGTCTTTGCTTGTGTCTTAGGAATGCATAATGCATTTTATTTAAAAATAACTGCTTTACTTCTCCCGCGGTGTCAGCAGGGGTAAGAGTATTGCTGGTGTGTCACAGTTGCGCCAAATTCTCATACATATACATTGTCTTGCTTGGTGATTGCATTCACGCTCAAAGCGACCCGCTACGTCCGCGACCGAATGAATATATATTTAGATTATCATTCCCTCGAGTGCTTTCATCTTCCCTCGTGTCGACACAAGATATGTACGTTACCGCAGCAAGAAGATTCGTCCTCCGAGAGTGCTGGCGAAGTGCGCGCGCAGAAAAAATAATTCATATAGCAATATGAGCTCGCAAGCTTGCACACGCCAGCTAAACTTCTCTGGGCCAGCTTCGCACTTACAGTGTGTAGTAAAAAAAATAAGCGTGACGTTATTGCACTCCTTGCTCGTCCGGTCCTCTCACGAGTCGAGCGCATGCGTCGGTCGAACGATTCCAGCTCCCGGGACCACCGCCGTCGTAACCCAACGATTTGGAGCCTAATTCACGTCTCGCCAAGCGGTGCTCGCAAACGACCTCATCCCCTCTCAGCAGGATCCACGGTCGCCATTTTTAACCAGCTAGAGAGAGGAAGAGGGAGAAGCATGTATCCACGCCAGGAGCAGACTCCGCCTCCCCCCTCTCTCTCTCCAACGTGCGAAATTTTTGATCGGACGGCGATGGAGTCCATCTCCCACCGCGCACCCTCTGCCTTTCCTCGCGCCCCCCCTTGCACTCCGTCGACGACGAGAATAATAAAATAAAATATCCCCCGAAATCCACTCCAGGGGTTCATGTCCCCTTCTCGTCATCCCTTGCCGTTCCGAATCCCCTCCCGCACGTCGTGAGACTTGCCACACACCCACCACCCCCTTCATCCATCGACCCGTCGAAAGGGCGAGGCTTTATAAGGCTGGTGGCGGGTGATAAGGGAAGCGGTCCCTTACCCACCCTCGCTCTCGCACCACCCTCCCGCCCTGCCCCGCTTGACGTCTGCCACCCCCGCAGTCCCCATTATTCCACGCGACCATTCCCTATGCCTTACCCCTTCACCCCACACCTCCCCCACGATTCCACCTCCACGCCCGACCAGGGGCGCCTCCCCTCCTTCCTCCCTCTCCCCACACCCCCTTCCGATCACCCTCTATCCCTACGAAACCTCCCTACCCTCCCTTCATTTACCCTGTTACCGGATGAGCGTGCGAACTGCCAAGTGTCCCCGTAGTTGAGGGGGGGTTGCGAGGTGGGGGGTGCGAGATGGGGGGTGGTGTTCGCTTCGAGAGGGATGGGCCGGGGGTCCTCTGTAGGGTGCGGAAGGCAGTGAGGTAGTTAGAGGGGGAGGGAGGAGGGGCTTGCGTCGACTTCGTGGGTGTCGGAGGGAGGAAGGAAGCGTGGGTGGGGGACCGGAAGAGGGACGGAGGAAGTGGGGGGGGGGCGGACGGGAGGTGGAGGAGAAGGAATGAGAGCGTGATGGGTGCGGGGAGAGGGATAAGTAGAAGGGGAACGAAGGAGAGTGGAAGTAAGGCATCGGGGGCGAGAGAAGAGGGTGGGGATGATGAGGTTTGAGAGAGAGAGAGAAAGAGGAGAGCGCGCGCAAGTTTTAACCAATGGCGCCTCGGTCCGCGGGACGAAGACGTGGCGCCTGCGCCGGGGGAGTGGGACGCATGCGCCCCCTTGGCGCCCTGAACACGACCGCCTCCACCCCCTATTCGGCCGAACGCCTGCGCCCCATTGCCCCAGGGGATAAGGCGCAGGGAGCCCTCACCATCGTTATTGCCTCCATGAAAGCCGTTGCGAGCCATTTGGGGGGATATAATGCTCGACCAAAGGACGACAGATTGCGCCCGATTCCGACACATTTGGACGTCGATGACTCGAGTGGCAACTGGAAGACGCTCGCTCCCGGACGTAAACAAGAGTGATAAATAAAAGAACTCTATTTTTGCTTTTGAAAAAAAATACGTAGCCCTGCTGATGAAAACGCAGCACAATCGAGTTTTGTCACGTAACTTTCATCATTTGGTTTATTTCGGCGCGGTACTCACGACGACCGTGATTCAACAGGAGGAAATGCATATATTTTTCGACCACGTGTACGCTAAACTGGATGATGGAACAAATTGTTTCACGAGCGTCAACGGAAATTCCTCGGGGACCCCATTTTTTGTTCAAATTGCAATTCTTCTTAAATTATTATTTATTTTTCAAGATGGCTTCTCGCATTTTTTACAGATTATATTTTGTTTCACAAAATGGCAACTGAAAACTAAACCAATCCTACAAAAAATTTACTAAGCTAAATGCGAATATTCCATTACACAAGTAGGGTTCATAGCACTTTAAGTTGACAAATTCATTTGACCGCATACCTGAAATCCTACCAGTGTAATGAAAGTATTTACATATTATGTCCTGGGAAATATGGACATTGTACATATACTGAATACGTATAAAAAATCTTCTATTAAATGAGGGGTTTATCCCCGGGAGACGAAGTAGGTATCTGTTTAAATTAAATACGATAAATTGCCTGTATCATAACATGTGATGAATTTTCACTGCCAACTCTTGCATTATCATAAAATGGTCGAGCATTACCTGGCATCGATGGTCGAGCATTACACTGCCGAAATTAATAAACACTGAATTGGAATTTTCTCGGCCAAGTTTATGAACATACTATATTCCTAAAGTTGATGGAGGTAGTATCAATATCAAATATCGGTCCAGCTTGTATATAAGTACAGATTGCCAGGAAAAGACCATGATGAATATTCTCAGGCGAATCTTAGTTAGCCGTCTGAAACATTTCAGTCACCAAGATATTTAATAAAATTGCATATAATTTAATAATATTATGCAAAATATGAAATAAATTTTTAAAATGTACGATTGAATAGGATATGTCTTTGACTTTTCCCTTAGCAAATAGATCGTTAATTATCACCTGTGATTGCTAACATGGTGTGCTAAAACTACTGCGTAGTTAATTAAAAACATGAGTGCATAAAATTATTTTGCCATCTGCAAATTTTATGACGAAAAATGCATTCATTATATATTTTAAAATCCTTTATACCATAAATCAGAGTGTAATTTATCATAAATAAATCTAATCAATAATTTATCGATTGTTATTATTAGTTATGTATAATTGTAGATATACCGTATTATATTTAGATATGCCATCCGATACTATACTCGTATCTCTGGTTGTACTCGATCAGAAGAGAAATACTATTAAACATGGACTTGATGCCTCTGGGTAACTTTTATCCACAATATTAATACGTCATTAATCTGTAGGGGTGATCCTAATTAATATGCCCAAAAAGCCTTTAATATGATACCATGGAGACGCTGGCGACATGACAAAAACCTAAATGTATTAGAATATTTTTGCCATGCATTAAATTCTCAGAACAACAACTTTGTAAGGCTTTAATTATCATTTCGGCCGTCGTGATGTACTCGCACAATACTAAAATGAACCATCGTGTATCAGTCAGTGCACCAATACCACGATGTACAATACTAAAAGGTAGCGGTACCTTTTGTCCCAAGCGTGCAAGCAAATTCTCGCATAATCATTCCCATTTTCTTTCGTTCCACAGTGTTGTTCAAAGGCCAGGTGACCACCAAGTACTTCCGATTCCTCGCGCGTGACGGCGGATGGGTTTGGATGCAGAGTTATGCAACAATTGTCCACAACTCGAGGTCCTCGAGGCCTCATTGCGTCGTTTCCGTCAATTATGTACTCAGGTGAGAGAAAACGGCATTGCACTTGACACAAGTGGTAATCAGTAAGCAAACCAAATGTCATTAAGGTTGGTTGACGACTCACGTTATGTCTACCCTGTGAATGAATGAGCAATGAAACAGTACAAATGATTTTCCTTTTAGAACCGCATACTGATTTTTAAATCTACGGGCCATGATAAATTTCATACTTCATATGTTTATAAGATACAAATCAACCACTACAATTTAATTTGAAAAATATTCGATTGATGCGACAATGACTTACTATAATTTTTCCTGTATCCCTGGAATTATTCCTGTATCTCCTGGAAACCAAGAGCCTGAATCCAGTTGGCAATTTGAGGAGAGGGAAATGGCTTGCATTCCTCCAAATACTTTATTTCATAAAAATCCTGCAGCTTTGAGTTGGAATGCCAAAACCACAAATTGGTTTATGTTTCATTAGAGTCACTACCTTCAAGTAATCCCATCACTTAATTAGAATCCCTCCTCATTATCATCAATAAAGCACGTTAAGATTTAATGTATTCATTGACTCATGTAAGAGGAGATATATTGCACAATACAATTTCCTTCGTATCAATAATATTAATAATAACTGAGGGCATCATTACTTGGCGCAATACCGTTATTTAAAAAAAAAGCAAATGCAGCTCTTACAAGCCCACTTGCAATATTATTGTATTGTCATTTGCAATGATACTCAATAATTTCAATGGTATTTCAGGGTCCTTAACGAATTATTCTCAATTTTCTAAATTCACTTGATATTCTCGACGATATGCATCATATTAAAGGATTCCATTCACACCCAGGTGCTTCTAATCGACAGACTATGTGATTATATTTTTTGAAAATTGAAAAATAGGCAATAGAATTGCCATTTCATTGAGCCCAGTGTCTCAACGTTCGACCCCCACCCCTATTTTTCTGCCTGCAGTGACCTTGAGGCCAAGGAGATGGTTCTGAACGGGGAGCAACAGTGCTGTGGGGGGTCACGGGAGGACGTAAGCACGCCCTCGTCGGCGGCCCATCCTACCCCCGCCTGCCCTTCCTCCGAATCCTCCTCCTCCTCTTCCTCCTCGCCCGCCTCCATTTCCTCCGGCCGCCCTTCACCCACGCACGCCACCAAGGCTCGGCACCCCCGCGCCGCTCACCATCCCCCGACCCTGGACCCCAAATTCCGTCCGCCGCCCCCGCCTCCCATCGAGGACCAACCGTTCGGACCGGAGGCGGCCGCCCTTAGGTTCGACTACCAGCACGCGCAGCCACAGCAACCGCAGCACCAGCAGCAGCACCAACACCACGACCCCCTCCGGCAACACCAAACCCACCACCACCACCACAACCAGCACCATCAAGGCGACGCGACGCACGGCAACAACGGACCCCAGCACGCCGCCATGTACGCACAGATCTCCCCCCTGGGCGTCACGAACCGCATGGCCGCCAACATGCAAGCTACCAACCACCAGCATGACGAACACCACCACCATCACCATCAGCACGAGGGCGGCGGCACTGGGGGGTTCGCCGCTGCTGTGCCCGAACACCACCATCACCACAACCATCACCACCCTCATCACGGGGAGACATTCGGCGGTGGCTACGGGGCCGTCGGCGGGGACTCGTACTACGGCCGGATGCCGATGGAGGCCTTGCCCTCCCCCAGAGGATCCAAGGAGGACCTGCTCATATTCGGGGGGTTCTGCGGGGGGGCGGATGACGCCGGGGGCGGCGGCTACGGCTCCATCCTGGATCCCCTCCAGCAGCACCACTCCCAGCAACCGCAGCAGGAAAGGCCCTTCAGCTCCGCGTCCAGCAGCTGCAGTAGCACTAGCAGCTTCGGATCGGAGCCCCCGGCGCCCTTGGTGCCTTCCCACCACCAACAGCAGAGGCACCACCCTCAGCAACCCCACCACCAACAGCAGCACCACCAGCACCACCACATGTCGGCTTCTGCCAATGGCTCGAGGCTGCTCATGGGGGAGGGCGAGGACGACCCTCACCGGGTCGCGCTGGAGGATGGTGGCCACCTGCCCGTGCTCGACCTCGAAGCGGCCGCGTGCCTCAAGAGTCTCTACGGCGGGTTCAAGGCGTTCGGGGGCGGCGGTGCGGAGGCGGACGGGGACGCGGGGGGCGGTGGCGCGGCGGACGGAACGCCCCCGGAGGCCCGCTTCCACGCCGGCACCCTCCCGATGGCCGCCGAGGAGGCGTCGAGGAAAGCTCCTGCGCACCCATACTTCGAGGGCGGGGGCGTGATGGTGGGGGGCGGAGGTGGAGGCGGAGCGGCGGCGGCGGAGGCCGTCTCGGAGACGGTCAAGGGTGTCGTGGGCGGGGGCCTCGGATTTTGCGGGGCCGCCGCGGGGGTCCTAGCTGACGGATGCCCCACGGACGCCGGGTGCCCCGGGGGCAAGGAAGCGGGCCTGCAGCACTATTTCTCGGACACATGCAAAGGAGGTAGCGGGGGAAGGATCAAGGACACGCATCAAATTCACGTCCCGCAGCAGCAGCCCGGATACACCAGCGTCATAGTGGACGCACAACAATACAGCCTGCACCACCAAATGGCAGCGGACGAATACGTGCACTAAAAGTGCACCGTCCGGTGGAAATTTTCGGAGAATAATGACGGAAGACCTCGAACACAGGAATATGTGTTCGTTATGGTTTTGTGCGCCAAAGATGGAAAAAGCGCGCGTGACGGACATGTAGAGAGAAAAAAAATATGATTCGCACGCGCGCGCAAATCCAGTGATAAATATGTAACATTAAAAAGAGGAAAGGTCCGCAGTTTTAAAACCTGCCGACTGTTATGTCTATCGAACTCGTGCGGTCTCTCGAGGTGCTCGCAGTTGATGAAATGGAGTGGCTTCTGTGACTGAGACGCATTTGTGACCTCCACCCCCTGCCCCCTTATAGCCTTAAATTGTACAGAGAGAAACTACTCCTAGGTTATTTATTCGCGAGATTAAAGGAGAATATCATGAGTCGTGAAGAGGGAGAGACGAACCCAGGCGTGGAGGGACGTTAGATCCAGTGGAAGAGACGCCGGAGCTGAGTGTGTGTGTAGATAAAGCGCTGGTGATATGTACACTCTCTCGCACACGAACGCATATGAAGCGAAAGACAAAACAGCGGACGACTATTAAGTGAATGAGGATCGTAAATATGAAAATGTAAGGGTCTTGTGTCACCCAGAAGGAAAACATTTTTCTCGTACATGTAAAAAGTGCCACTTAAAAACGAAATATGGACAGAAAAAAACTCGAGCTAGAATTGAGCTCTTTCTGTCGATGAATTTAAGAACGCTGTGCGATTCGTAAAAAAAAGATGTGATGTAATTTATTAGCAAATGAATGACTGATATTTTGTACATAAGTATGGTCATTTCCAAAGAGTAATAAAATATTTGGTTTGACATACCTAAATATTACTCTGGAATTTATTTTACTGTTTCACACGGATGGTGTATAAAAATATATTAAAAGGAAAAGTAAAACCGCGGATATAGTCACCATAGTGAAAGAAACTGTTTTATGGATTCATTTAACAGTTTTTGAATTTAATTTTTTTGCCCAACATCCAGTTAAATGAAGAGCCTCGACATTAATTTCTATAGTAATGTTTCTTAAGAAAAATTAGCTTTAAGTGAAGGTGGAACTTAAAATTAAACCACTTGGCTTTTCCACATAAAAAACCTTTATTTACGACCTAGGTTTCGTTTTGGTATAACATCATAGTTCAGTTAAGTTCAATATGAAGAATGCCCACCAAGTGACGCCAGAAACTGTTTTATTTAAGTGAAGGGGTAAAATTTACTATTACATATTATTAATCGGTGAATTCATGGGGATAGAGAAAACAATTACACTGAACTATAGACGTACAGTACAATTCTTATTAAATGATTCATTCAATCGAATGCAACATTGACCCCAGATAGTTAACAGATCTATGAAGCAAACTATATTCCTGAGCAATCGCGACTGCAACCACTATTGCGTTGAGCTTACTGCTTGAGAATCCCACATCGACTTCTTTTGAACTGTGCGATTTCTTCAAGGCCAAAATGCGATGATTAAGTTTTCGTAGACAACGCTCCATCAAGTAAATACAAAATATAAGTTCCTATAATTTCAGTTCTGTAATATTCATAATTGTCGTATCCATTCGCGAAACATTCAAGAGCGTGAGGGAAGTAAATGTAATCCACAACATAAAATGAGGATATATATAAAAGTAAGAAAATAGATCATGTTTTTGTAAGTTTTACTACATCGTGTGGATTGATGAAATGTGTAATCCATGAATTGTATTATTTTCACCTGGATATTGGTGTTACCAAACTTAAAATTCCAGAAATATGAAATAATGCATACGTTTAATAACATTATCAATATGCATGTGAAAATTAGGACTTGTTGCCTTGACTTAGGAACTGATGTTAAGGGTTTTGAATGTCAAATTTTTGAAAAGCGCTCGTACCTAAGAAAGGTTTTTGTCATTAGTGTTAAAATTCTTGAGTTTAGTAATATATTTAATTTACAATATTGTGGGGGACATTGCAAACAGGAAGGAGCTTTCTTGATGACGTGATAATTATTTTCCTATTTTATAAGAACCAGTGCATAATAATCGAACTGTGATATTCAATCCGTAATTTAATGAAACATATCTATACACAATTTCTTTTCACGAGATTGTTTTATCAACTATTAATGAATCGGTAAAACAAGCTTTACTTACAACTTAAAGAAATAAATATCGATGAAACCGGGAGTAGCCATGCTACGTGTGCTGCAGAAACTCCAGTTGGGTGAAAATAAAAATTTCTAATAAGGTTTTTAAAAAATCAATATTTATCCAACAGTTAAACGTGCTCCCTAGAAATTGCAAAATGTTACTGTAAAAGGCAATAAACTTCAATTTCCATGCCATGGATGACATTCAGAATGCGTTGGATTTAACGGAGATGTTCCATTACAGTCCTTTTTATACATACGCCAAAAGATATTTTGGTGTATTTCCGACACTGTTGTCTTCAGGAGCCAAAGAAATACCCTCTATGTCGAGGGTTCGAATAAGTTTAGCACGGACATTTTCAAAAATACCACATCCACGAGGGGCGAGGCTAGTTCGGCGATGGCCACCTTTGCTCAAAACGGGTATTGTTCAGCGTTGTCTTTCGGATTCTTTACAAACTCCCTGAGAAATTTTAGCCCTTGCCCGCATGATGGGAGAGGACAAGCACCTATCTCCTCGCTATAACCACCTCCGGGGACGGCTTTGGGCGAATGAGCGATATGAGTGAAAAATGCAGTGAGCAAAGCGATTGAATGATTGATTGACGAGGACATCGCACCAGAGCTCTCAATTTTTTTCTAAGTACCCAAAAACAATGTTCAAACAACCTCATTGAAACCTGACATCCTTTTGCGAACAGATCACGTTCGCTTGAATTTACGTAATAAAGGAATATTCCCTGCTTCGCGCCTCAGGGGAGACTCACAGGATATGCAGGCCTGTATCCACAAGACCCCCTGCGAGCCATCGGCGTGGTGTATGGCAAGGGATGCATCCGCTTCATGCATGCACAGTGCGCGGAGAGCTGCGGTCACGTAACATGAATGAAATTCTGATATTCACTAAAAACCTGTCAAATTCATGGAGCAAGGACCATCATATTTCGTAGGGAGAGATAAAGCGAACACACAGAAAAATAATACAAACTATTTTCCATACTTTTTCTACTAGTCGAAGGCGCGAATGGGTAAGTTTTTAAAGGACTTAAATTTTAGTCTCACCTCAGAACAGTTAATCCCCTTCAATAGAAAAAGATGCTCTCATTCCCTTCCACAGTTCTCCAACTTGAGGCGCATCTGTGACGAATTGTTCTAATCCATATGACTTATCCTTTCAAACAGATCAAGATGAGCCTTGGGCACATTGGTTTGGAACAGATGTTGAGCAACTAGGGTAGGCGAGCAGGATCCTGGCGGTATGATGCAAATTTACTTCAACAAGCAAATATTAAATGTTTCGCCTAGCTAATAATACTTTTAAAGGCCTCTCTCAAACTTCTACTTCCCACAGTTGTAACTGTCTGGAAATCTGAGATATTACGGCTCTAGAACTAGAAAGTTTCCTCACCCATGAATTAGATACAAAACAAGGCTACCAAACCAAATTGATACCTATTTCGAAGTCCTACGCAAGGACAATGGGGATGGGCATCAGAATTAGTAGTAGTAGTTATTAGGGGAGGCTACCGATAAGCTAAGGTCATTTGGGCCATTAGGGATAGGCGAGCAATTTGTTAGGGATATGATTTTTAAGGAAAGCAGGGTGGAGAGAAACCCATCGTCGGCATTAGCCTACTCTCAACGAAAGGGACCAAGGGGTCCACAGTTTAACGTCCCTTCCGACAGACAGCGTACTCAAAGTGCTCTCCAAACAGCACCCCAAGTAGGGATAGCAGCGAAAAATCCAGCCACCTCCGGGACTCGAACCCGGACACTCGGTATGGAAAGGTAGTACCTTATCCATCGCCTCATCCTGAACCTTGAAATGGGAATTAATCCCATCGAATGCTTTTAACCTGATTGAAACCATATTGTTGACGCTAAATAACATCCGTAATAGATATCATGCTTAAAGATAACGTCGTGCGGTCTATTTGATTACTGTATTACTTCCTTATTGTACTTCACAATTCACGGAGTGGTTATTAGCACTCATTGATGTTTGGCCAACGAAAACGTATTATTTAAGGAGTTGGAATTGCAAAGCGGAGGGATACTATCGAGGAAAAACAAATCAAGATTTCGATATGCAGAAATACTTCAGCGTAAAAGAGCCCTGCGCCATAATTCTTAATGTCGATAGTGTTTTTCCGCATGGCCGCCCATCCCGTAGAAAATTTCCATGTTACACGTGTTAATTCAAATTCTTCACCGTAGAGGCTTTTTCCAGCCTCTCTAGTGACGACAAACATTCACTGTCAAACCCACGACTTTGACTAATCCCAAGTATCAGCCTACATTCGGAAAAAAATCCCCGGAGATTCAAGGAACGTAAACACATCTTCAGTTCCCTTAAAAGATGTTTTTCAAGACGCTCAATCCTTTTGAAGCCATGAAATATAACAAGTAAAGTTCTAAAAAAGTTTATTGGGGCTCTAAATGCAACGTATGATATCTTTTTACATTTATATACACATTGAGAGTTATGAAGCATATAAATACATGAAGGTGAAAATTTGACCTTAAACATAAAGAAAATGGACTAACGGTTGAGTAAATATATAGTATTATGATGAGTTATTGCCATGTTACTGAGGCACTGGGTTAATTTACGTGATTTCGAACAAATCGCATTTGTTTGCCAAAACCGGTTATTCTCTACTATCGGTCAAAAGTACATTATTTATTCCTTAATGCCCCGAGCAAAAGAGTGAAATTCCTACTCTCGCTTTAATTTAATTTTGCTTCACTCTAATAGTTTGGCTATCCATAATATCCCCCCTTTTACTTTATTGAACTTCAACATATTTGATATTAAATGTTAACACATTTTACCCTATGGTTGAGCTGTTTTCTCCATAAATTTTCAATAGCACAAACTCATTGAGTAGAACTATGATTTTAATTCACCCTATAAAGTTTCTCCATCGTCAATGCCCGCCGAAAAGAAATATGTCAATGATAATATCAGAAGATATAGAATTCCTTCGTCATAAATTAAAGTTAACTAATCTTTTAATGGTAAACTGAAGGATGAGATTGTTCACTCCAGCTAAGTCTTAGTCGTCGAAAGTCAAGGACTGCCGAAAACTTATTTACCGGACAATTAAGCTAGACTAATTCATACAATTCAAATTAATACCACGTGGACCAAAACAAACTTAAGATGAGGTAACGACGAAAATATAATGAGTACTACTTTTGTGTAGTCATTACTTAAATGGTTCGATTTCCCACTGAGTTTGAGAAGTACATAAGTAAAAATAGATAGTATAGGAAACGACTGAGCGTAAAAAATACACACACAATAACCATTACCAGAAATTCGATTTCTTATTCACTACAACATGATAATATGTTTGGAAATGTAATTTCTCAAAATACCACGTGAGAACTACTTGCAACATAACACGTTATATACCATTCGAAGTTCGATACGATTTTTTAAGCACATTCGTAGGAAATGTGCTCCAGAAAATGACCGCTGGTAAGAACTTGTTGCTGTAAACATTACAAGAATAACAGAAGTCTCAGGCGTTCGATAAATTCGCAAAATTGTGAAAATATTACAGCAAAAATTGTAAATAAATTTAATCTGATAAAGTTAACTAATCAAACCTATTTTTCGAGGCTTGGGTAGGGTGGGGCATCGTCATCGTTTCTGTGGACCATGTTATTTATGTACAACCTACGTGCATCAGTAATCAGTTAAATGAGTTAAAAACGGAAAACACTGTCCTTTCGCATAAATGAAAAAGGATGTTTACACTCCAACTGTCAAAATGTCACCTGAATACTTTTGAAATTAGAATGAAGTTTCGTCTCCAGACCGCATCACACACACCGAACTCTTAGACGTACCGCTGCATTATCTACAGAAGGAGTATTAAAGTTATTGTTTACGGGACAAATTGAAACATACGGTCCATCGGGGAGTACAAAAAGTACCAGAAGATTCACGGTAAGAAGAAGATTATTGCCAAGTTTTTTTCTACGCCCACTATATTCCACACTAGACCAGGACAAACGTTCGGAAAACGGACATTTGTCCTGGCGAGAGCCGCCCGCAGTAAAAATTACTTCATTCGCGCTATTTTCACTTCGAAGGACGGAAGAAAATATCACGGAACTAATGGTTCACGGAGTGGGAGGAAAAAGATCCGCTATCCTCCTCTTTTGTTTCATTTTTGACGCCCCCGTAAAAATGAATGTAGCATGATGCGAGCGTTGAAGAGGCGGCCCTGAGGGTAGGCAGGGACGGAAGGGGCAAGCGACGGAAATAAAGGAGCGGGAAGTCGGAGGAGACGGAGGCTGAGAGGGGGCGGAGAAAATGAAGAGGGGCAGATTGAAGCCTGGATCAGCGAGATTGAAGCGAGAGAGCGGGAGAGGGGGAGAGTGAGTGAGGGTAAAAATAAGAGGGAAAGAGAGGCAGAGCGAGCGAGAGCTAAAGGAATGGGTTTGGACCCGGCAATGTCCGAGGAAGAGCATCGTTGTCGGTCACAAATGTCAATGCAAGCGGACGATATCGCATAATGCTCCTTCCGTGCGATCTGGAGAAATTTCGACTCCCCAGATGCTTACAGGAGTAGATTCGCAACGGGCAGACCACCACATACTGGAACCCTAAAACGACTCAACCTGAATTGTCAAGTTCAAAACCATCAACAATGTAACTTGACTGGGAGTGGCGCTGGAACTAGTAAAACAATTTCCGATCGTTCAATAATGTCATTATTTATCAAATAATATTTGATACCTAAGCAATAATAAATAAAAAAGTCTACTATTTAATTACTAAATTAATCCGATATTTACCATTTATCATTACCATTTTATTTATCATTGGTAAGATTTGGTCCAGCAAATCGAACTCACTTTGATAGTGATTTCGATAGTGACCACTCAAAATAAATATCGAACCCTTCATCGATACGATATGGGACTCATTCCCGAATGGGTAGATGTACATGTAAGACTTAAAAAAGTTCGCCCTCCCAAGTGGCCTC
The DNA here is from genome assembly GCF_022747635.1 of Hetaerina americana. Taxonomy (NCBI): domain Eukaryota; kingdom Metazoa; phylum Arthropoda; class Insecta; order Odonata; family Calopterygidae; genus Hetaerina; species Hetaerina americana. The sequence continues at coordinate 48,940,300 of NW_027286069.1, forward strand.
CTAAATGTGTCAACTCCTAGCGAGTAATCCCAGTTTCAAAGTGCGAGAGAGTTAAATAAATCGACCGTAACCGATAAGGACGGTGCTGCTATTGTCACTCGTTCTGTATCCTCATCGTCGCGACAGTTACACTCACAAGATTGTATTGAGAAAGGCATTTCGAACACATCATATTGACATTGGAGGACCACATTTCTTGGCGTCTCGACATCATAGCGCCATATTTCAACTCTCCAGTCGATAAATCGAAATGTACCTTGCCAGGAAGGAGGGAAGTACATACATGCATGCATGATTAGGGAAAGAGCTCTCTCTCTCTCCTGTTTTCCACGGGCCCCTTTCTTCTTGCCGCCCAGCCCCGCCGCCTTACCCCCCTCCTCAGCGTCAAGCTCCATTGAGGGCCCGTGGCCATTCGTTTGAGGGAAGGCGCGAGGACGTAATAGAGGGAGAAAATTGGAAACGGTGACGTGGTGGATGGAGACAAGCGAGAAGAAAGGAAGGCTGGGGGTCGTCTTGGCTCAGCACTTCTTCACATCCCTGCAAACGACGACCCTTCCCTGCATGCACTCCTTCCCCTTGCGGCTCGCCGGCCCTCCATGGGGTCGGCAAGACATCTCTCACTCCCTCACTCTTCCCCTCCGCCGACGTTCCCTTCCCACCTCTCGGCATCCACTTCTTGTTATCCACCCTCTGCCCCAAAACCTCTCCACCCTCGGAACAGTTTTCTTTTCTCCCTTTATCTTTTCACCCCCCCTCGACACCGCAGCCTCAAGAACTCTGCCTCACATTTTACATCCTTTAAAAGGAAAATTAAAAAAGTCTCGTAAAACACCCGACTGATTTCTTTTTCGTTTTCGTTCACGAAAGTTACGTCACTTTTTCACGGTCGCGTAGACGATGAGCGGAAATAAACAAAAAAGAGGGGCGGGAGTCAAAACGACGACGACCGGTCCCAAAAGTCAGGGGCACGTCCCGCGCTTGCGGAGCTTCGCGACGGGAGAGATAAAAGAAATAAACATGCATTATTTTTTTTAAAAGCATTTCGTGACGACGAATGCACTGGGATACGCGGCGCACGCGGCTGAGCGTTCCGTTCCTTTCCGAGCAACAGATGACTCATAAAACAAGTCGCGGTGTGAAATAGCGCACGCGAAAAATAAACAGCTGAGGCGAGAAAAAGCGCAGAGTTGGCACTGAGTCGGCTCCCCAACACGCACCTATTCCCGCCCCCACCACCCAACTCTCTCCATTTCCACACCCCCCTCCCCTCCAGTCCCCCTCCTCACTTTGCACGTCCGAGAGAGCGAGCGCCGGACGCCTCTCAAAAACGTGGCGACGAAAACTCGTGTAGGGAAAAGTGAATGTTCGTATGTGTGTGTGGCTCGAACCTCCGGGAAAAACAGGCCAGCCCGAGAGATTCGACATGGTCGGAGTCGGAGAAATAAGAAAAACTGGCGGGCCTCCGCAAAATTAACCCGCTGTCTCCCAAGTCGGCATTTCTCGTCGCGGCACAAAAGGGAGATTAACCAGGCCAGACGCTTGAAGTTACGCAACTGAAAACAATGCACCTTTGAGGGGTTGGTGATATGAGCTGGAAATCGGCGTAGTAGGCGCCGCGTGACGCGGAGAGAGTTCGTGAGGGGAGATATTACGTCGTGAGGGATGACATGCTCGCCCGGGAAACCGAGCCAGTGAAAGTTTGGAATCGTACGCGAGGACTTCGTCCTCGCGGAGGTGGAAACAATGGCGATCAAAAGTCACATCGCGGGTGCGAACTAGCAGCGTGCATCATCACGAGCGGCCCCAGGATGAGGGGCGGGGGGCACGGCTCGGCGCAATGTCGGGGGGCGAGTGGGGAGGGACAGGACCGCGGGAGATAATCGGCGACGGTCAAAACTGGATTGCGACGAGCGGGGGGACGACGGGAAGAGTGGCGATTTCCTTTCGCCACCTTGGACCACGCAATTCCAGAGGCATAAAAATTTTCGCCCAAAGCGACTCCCCTCGTCGCGGTGATCCGTCCGCTCGTGAAAAATTCTCCACTAATTTCATTTTTTTCCTTAGAGAGCCGCGAAAGGCGTTTTCCCGATTTACTGTGTATACCTCAGTTCTGAGTGGACGGCGCAAAATATATCGACATCAACAGTTTTTACTCTCTCTCTATAAATATCTTTATGAATACATATATATATATATATATATATATATATATATATATATATATATATATATATATATATATATTATATATATATTATATGAGGGCCATTCAAGTGGAAATCTAACGAACAAACCCAATAGACCTGTCCGCGCACCAACAAGGACATAACTCAACAACTGCGTGCGTCTGTGAGTTGTCACTATGCAGTTCTCGCACTACAGCGATGGCAGTATCGATAAATGACAAAATTGTTGCCATCTTTCGCGCAGACTCTATGTTATGGCGGGTGCTCGGTTTTCATGTGACTGTCCCTATAAAATATGTGTGTATTTATATATATATATTTTTTTTTGTGATACTATTTATATATATATATATGTGATACATATATATATATATATACCTGTATATATATATATATATATATGTGATACATATATATATACCTATATATATATATATATATATATATATATATATATATATATATATATATATATAATACATGTACTCACTCGTACTCTGATGTAGATTGCTGGGAACACCGAAACGTCTTAATCGAGTTTTTTCGTTATCACATCTTTTTATCATAATATTTCCTGCTAGCCAAGAAGTTCTCTCGGGTTTCCCACCGGGTCAGGTTGCAGTACACCGCCGTTTCGAAGGCTGACTCTGCCATCGTCTTCAGGGTGAAGTGACTTCACCCTGAAGACGATGGCAGAGTCAGCCTTCGAAACGTCGGTGTACTGCAACCTGACCCGGTGGGAAACCCGAGAGAACTTCTTGAATACCATACGCCGGGAAAACCTGAGATCCTTCATTTCCTGCTAGCGTTTCTTTCCATGCGTGCGCATATAGCATATAAATATATATTTGTTTGTGTGCGTGTGTATGTGATAATATATGCGATGATGTGTGATAATGTGTGCGTGTATGTGGTTTTATATATATATATATATATATATATATATATATTACTAGTAGTAATAATAACCTACCGCCTTAGGGTAGCTTTTTTGATGGACAACACAATATTCATTTCTTTTTAGCTCTACATACTTCCTCACTCCATTTATTTGATTTAAATGCCTATTCTTCTCTGGAGGCATATTTGTTTTTTCTCAGATAAATATCATGCAGTGCTTTTCGGTCTATAAAGATGGAGTAACACTGCTTTAGGAAAGTATAAATCACGAATATAATTAATTCCGTCTTTAGCAGTAACCAGTTACGATGCTGCTTTTTTTGAAGTCCTCGTCCAGGCTAACTTTCGAACAACGTTATACCTACCAATCGAAATTTTTCCGACCCAGTGCCTCGCAAACTTTACGCTTGCGCGCGTGGTTGCGACAACCGTTTTTTGAAGTCAACATTCCCGATGTGACATTTCGCAAATTAGAAATAAAGTTTCATTCCTTCGATATTTCAGGGTGATATTTCAACATGTTACTCGAGTTTTAGTTTTCCTTTGGCGATTTTCTTTATACCCTCCTTCACACTTCTAGGAAAGCTGTAGACCATAGTTTAATCAATGGTTCATCAACTCAGTTACCATAAATCAGCCAGATTGGTTTGTGGTAGCCCTCCAAGCTCTTCTATTTTCTGCCAATCCCTTCATTCCTCCATGTACAGTATTTATTGCTGACGTCTTCCGTCACCCGCTTCTCGCAACTGACTCTCGGCCGTCCTTCCCATTTCTTACCTTCACGCGATACCTTCCAGCTGAACTTCCTTGGAGCTAATTCCTGGCTAGATATTTTTCTGATACTTGACTTCAATTTCCTATTCTTACTTCGTAATAAAAAAATATAAATAAATTACTTTACCGCAGAAAATGTCCATATAGTTTCCCTCTTTTTCAGGCTGGTCGAAGTGCGTGGGTATACCTTCTTCCAGAGGGGAGAAATAAGTTAAGGAATTTTACCTGTGGCAAAAATTTGACTTTCCACCAATTGAAATAAAAACTAGGGTGGATACAAACTCAGGGCCTTTTGCCAGCTACATCCACAGGACTCTCCATATGTTAATCACTTGGTCTGTCTACTTGGTCTACTCTATCATTATTCTACAACACCACATTTGCATCAATCTTCTCGCCTTTATTCTCCCTTTTTCGATGTCACAAAAGTCGTATATTTAGTCTACCAGCTCAGTTTTAATCTACCAGTGAAATTAGCCTTTGGTGGAACAAGAGAATAAGCACTGCTACACTCCTGAGCTATACCCAAACAGGAAGCTAAAAGTCATTCATCCTATGTTGCAAAAATCTCCTTTTTCACATACATTTTACCACCCTACACACCAATAGGGATTACCCCGCAAGTCACCGTGAGAGTGCGTGACGATGAAACATGCCATCCAAACTGCCTTGTCTTCTTCCGAGAAGCAGATTTCACAGCCGTAGAAAATTAATTTGTACAAGTTTTATGAACCGTTTCCTGATGTCCAGACGTATTATTTGCCCTTGGTAGTCGAGATAATGAAAATAAGATTAGGAAAATTAACTTCAGAATCGACCGACGGGTTCAATCGTAAGTAGCTTAGTAGGTAGTCATTATTTTGTGGAACTTCAATGCTCTTCTTATTAGTAGCACGTAACTCATAATAGAAAAATATTAAATACTTACAAATCTTAGTTCATATAGTCGTTTTAATTGATTTCCATTATATGAACTATTTAACGTAGCGATTGGCGACTTAGATTTAAGCAGTATATAACGTTGAATTTGCATGTCTCGTGTGGAATCACTGTCTTCCGCATACCCTAGCGGTGGCTTGCATATTACCATGTGGATTTAATGATGTAAATGTCCCTACTGATACCATTAATCATTTCAACCACTCTCCTAACCCCCTACCTTTTTTGCAGGAGCTCACTATCTCAAGGGTTGCAATAAATAAGTATCCCCTGGTGTGTAACGCAAACATAAATCTGAAAAGAGTTAATGAGCCGACCACTCGGATTGGGTAGTGCGGACATTTTTTCGGATAAAAAAATATAATGGCTGATAGGTACAATACATGGCACACGTTATAATAATAACTCATTTCCCCATGCTCCGTTTCACAGCTGTTTGCGCGCGCAGCGTTCCCACCCGCTCGATTTTCACTGTTAAAATCCCGATCGCGACGAGTTATTTGCGAAGTGTGGCCTCCCCACAACACCTAATCGACTTCCCGCACCTGTTATCGCACATTTTGGCCACGACGGAATGCTTTAGTTCATCAGAACGCACACGGATGGAAGAATCGAGTTTCACCGTCGGGAAATTCGACTCTCGTCAACTCGTGAGCGACCTCACCCCTCTCCCCCCAACTTCACATAGAAATCAATTTGGATGATGCTGACAAAGACCCTCGTCATCTCCATCGATAAGGTGGCGAGGACCACGGTGAGTTCGACGACGTCCGTTGAGCACGGATGGCACGATGCATGGGGAGAGACTCTGAAGGGCACCCACCCCTTCACCGTCCTCGGTGATCCCCTGGATCACCTACCGAAAATTTGTTCATCATCGGTCTCTTCACGAGACTCCCCAAATGTCCCGCGGGATGGAGGGTCTGAGAAAGAGGGGGAGTCAGACGACCGCCGTCGGCGCGGCCACTCGTTCCGGAGTGCAGTCATAAAGGAAGGAGTCGCTTGCTCCCTCGCTAGATCAGGTTACACGCAATCACCCACCGAATGGAACGGAGGGATTTTTACGAGAGAGAGAGGAGGGTGGCTCATGGCGGGGGTGGGACGAGAGTGTTTGGGGAAGGAGATTTGAGTGGAGAGGGCGGAACGGGAGAGGGGGGAGGACGGCAGTAGTGATTTAAAAGGGAAAACACAAGAGGTGGGAGGGGGATATTACGGAACGGCGGAGGGTCTGTTTAGAGAGGAGCGTGACAAGATGGACGGAATAGGATGGACGGAATAGAAGGAGCGATGAGAGAGAGAAGGGGGGATGAGAGAGAGAGAGAGAGGGATATGCGGTTGAACAAGGACTCCTTGGGATTGGAGGGAAGGAAAAACTCCGAAAACAAGGGCCTCTGCTGTTGGAGTCATTCCTTATTTTAATTGGATGGACGAAAGCGTAGTACGAGTGGGGATCGTAAATTTTTTTGCGTGAGCTCGGACATAATTTACGCCTGAGTATGGAGAATGATGGAAGAAAATTTGAACCATAATCTTCTACCATTACCTTATTCTTCCCGGTTAATTAAAAAGGACAAAATAAACATTTTCGAATGGCGCTGACAACATGGAGACCACATGAGGTTTAATAAATTCCTCACTTTCATTTGAGTTTCGGAGCGCATTAAAGTCATTGTATTTAAATGCCTAGAACTCAACTGCTGAATGAATCCTCTTGTTTAGGACTAATGCTCCGTATAATTTCTCGCTTTCATCCGGAGGATTTAAAAAGACTGATAATTTAGTTGGGAAATGTAAAATTTAATTGACAAAATAAACACATGCTATCTGAAATCAACAATCTGAAGGCTCTGCTCATCTGCATGGCGCGGATGATTTACCTCCTCGCATTTGAACCTGCAGGAAATTGAGACATGTTATTTCTCTTTCGTTAGTTGTCATGTTTGAAGTTCTGCATTTAGACGCAATAACGAAATAATTAAAATTTGGAACTTGAGATCAAGAATTTATAGGCAGCGAAGATAGAAAGGATGACAAGGATGTAATTAAAAAAATAGCCGGACGGAAAAAGGGATTAAACTACTACGTTCAATTCAGTGGAATAAAAGTTTAACACAGAAAACAATGATTGAAACTGGAATATCTTATGAGTCCGACATATGGGTAATAAACAATGACAGGCCAACAAAGGCGTCTGGTAGCTGAAATGAGAAAACGCTGTAGTCTAACTCTACTAAAACATACTAGAAATAAATAAGTAAGAAAAAGGACCACAACTAACTGCACCTATGTAATATACGACAAAAACAGCTGACAGGGTATACCAATTGAACCAAGTAGATAAGAAAGTATTGCTGAAGGCTGTTTAAAGTGGCAATCAGCTGTAAGGCAAAAAGAAAGGGGATTTAGGGAAACGGTGGGAAGACAAAATTGGTAGAGAAATGGCTAGAAGAGAACTACGACCTGGAGATTGGAACAAGAAGTAAATATGGAATGCAGGAATTGGCAAGCTTAAAACTGCAAATTCCCAATTAGCAATAAGAGTAACGAGAAATCACCGGAAAAATCGATTCGAGAATCAAACAAAATACAGAGGAGAGTCAAGTCCGAGAAAAACAGCAAAGAAAAAACCAAAGTGTCATACAGTTAACTACTAAACGTGTACCGAGAGCCTTGCATGCACGAAGACCCCTTGCCAGTGCTATAGCCAAATTAGCAAGTGTTTGAAACGTCGAGGAAAAAGCCCATGCCATTACATCGGCAGAATAAACAGCAGGGACAAAATTGAAATACAGATCGGCAGACAGTGGATTCAGAGTTTCCTTTCACTTTCTCTCGATTCACGGCCATAACAAAAAAGGGAGGCATGTTATGTGTAAATAAATATCTCGCATTTACAGGTTTCTCCCAACCTTTTTCCATCACTTGTACCCTCAGCTCCCCGGCCGTACGCTATTGCGACGGCTTGCGGGGCACGGTGAAAATGAAGAGGTACTTAATCCAAGCGGTGCAAAGAAATTCGGAAAATGTTTTGAAAAAATGAATAGGGTTTGAAATTCACACATCAGGGTAGGGGGGCCAGTTCCTTTCCCTGTGCCGGTTATGATTTCCCAGGAAGATACATATATATATACATATATATATATATATATATATATATATATATATATATATATATATATATATATCAGAGGCAAATGTATAAACTGACTTCCATCTCTGAAATCACTTGAATATAAAAAAATCGTGGTTTCAGCGATTTACAATGCGCACATTGCATCACGGCAAGGATACATTTCGAACTTTCACGCAGAAAGCGTAAATGGATACTTGCTGTATGCAAACGGAATTGAATTAAAGCGAAAGAAACTATTGTGGAGAAAAATAAAAACCTTTTTAAATCCGTTAAATCGTATCATCACAATATTCTAGCGGTTAATTACGTTACTCTTCAAATAGTGCCTTTCTGCCATATACCGTTCGGTGATCTTACACGTAGCTTGAGTAGGACTGATTTGGAATGTGAATGGGTACACGTACTAATATGAGGACGGAAATCAGGAAAATATATCTAATAATTAAAACATGAAATAGAACGAAAAATGTGTTTTCTGGAAATTACAAGTTTGTGTTCACCTATGTTTGCAGAGTACTCCGCAATCTACCGCAAGGTAGTATAGCGAGGGGTCACGAGGCTCTAATGAATGAATATGCTCCGAATATACATTTTCCGAGAGGAAAGGGAAGGGATTGACATCATGTTCGCCCTTACACTACTTACAAAGTGTCTTATCTAGTGTCACTCAGAGAAGCATAGAGGGAAGCCAATACCAGCACTCCATCCCTGAGATATCATTCAACGATTCACTAGAAAATATTGAGGTATCCTCATTCGCGGTTATGGATATTGTGTTCGAAATTATCTGATTGTTAAATTGAGTGGGTGGTTATTTTGAATAAATTATTGCATACAGATAAATATGATTGGTATTGCACAAGTAGTATCAGATTCCACGAGGACTGACGTAATTTCGCAAAGTAGATAGGGCAGTATCCGAATATTATGGCAGGAAAAAAATTTTTTTTCATAAATGATATGAAGCCACAACCTCCAGATTGGTCACAGAGAACATAAAAATCTAATAACATTTCATTTGACATAAATAGTAACCCCCAATTAAATGTGCAATAATAGATATAAATAAGTTGCAAAACAAAAAATAAAGGCATAAATATACAAGAACAAACGTCAGAAAATTGCTAAATGACATCCAAATATATAACAGAATCACTCATAATCATGACATAAGAAAAACCAATCGCTCTTTACAATGAAAATCAGATTACGATTTCCTCCTGATCCCATTCCATTGCACGCGAACGAGTTGTCAAATACCTTAAGATTAATCCATAAATGTTAAATGCGAAATATTCCACATGCATGCAAATGAATGTAATTCTTGCCATTGCAATCAATTTTATCTCTAAACACAAAGAAGAACCACTTAATAAATAATTTTTTAATCCTCTCAACTTCTTCGAATAGGGTTGCATGCATTGGATTTTATATAGCAGACCCATATTCCAAACAGGGCGAACCAAAGTTGAATATGCCAATAATGGTTTTAAGGAAAAGTTAAGGTGTGAATTGAATTTTATAGAGCCTAAATGTTTGAATTCGTGACAGCAAAAGTCCATAAAATGGTTATTAAAATTCAATTCGCAATCGAGTGTCACTCGATGATCCTTTATCCCTTTGAAGTGAAATGCCGTTAATACTGTAGGGGGTGTAAAATCATGGTCCCTGGAAAGTGATGCAATATACGGAAAGAGCATCCCGTGTTTAAGAGATGTCGCAGATTCAATTCGCACAGATACAACGAACAAGCTATGCAGTAGTGTACCAGTTTTAATTTAGGTAAAGCAATATTAACTCTGAATGAAACTTGATTCCTACCCACGAGTCGGAACCAGTAGCTCATACAAAAATATTTTAAACAGAGTATGCATTTAAGTCACATTTAGCTAATCACAACAGTGTTTGACTCGCACTTTCAGAGTGCAATTTATATGAAGGCCTGCATTGGTTGGTACCAGTGTTAACGCGACATCTCCGCGCTCGGCCGTGATTATTATCTCCGTAGGTCATCGCTGATGAATCCAGAATTTGCGAAACCCGATTTCATAACTCATACTGCGTTGGAGCGTTTACTAATTGCTCAACCGATTGTTTTCTCGACGGGACTCGCTGTTACTAGTGGCAACATACTTGCGCTGAAAGTGAACATAATCAGTATTATTATTATTTCCACATTTAAATCATTATGAATGCGGTCCGAAGCTCCCATGCCGAAGGTTATAATAATAGTACGCCAGGTGGAAAGACGCGAGCACAAGTCATAATTTGAAAGGTATATCAATAGCGATCACTTAACGATTTCAGTTGGTTCAGCGAACCAATAGCTATGTCTACCAGGAAGTGATCACCACTTCGCGCTTCCCAAGCGTAAATTCGAGGACACTCACGCAGAAAAAAAATTACATTTTAAGTTATGTTACAGACGACTAAGCATTGCAAGCAGGTAGATCAAAATAAAACCCATTAATGCTATTTTTGTGGATGAAAGACCGTTGAAATACTGTATCGAAGCATTTTCTTTGGACCTCATCACAACCTTCGTCATTTCCGTCAAAAATATTTGATCGCCCTCTCAAGTCCACGTCACCAGCTCCTTGACGTCAACACTCTTTTTCGAAATGGTATCAACGCTGTCAACTTGCCAATTGACTTTCCGTTCCTTCCACGAATTTCAACATAACAGTGAACTAACGGTATTTGCTGCGTTCTTCGCGCAAAATTCAGCCGCCTTCCGCGTGACGTTACGCGTTCGGAAACCCTGCAATTCCCCATATCAGACTTCACCGCACGTCCCCCTCTTTCGTATGAGGTAATATATGGATGGACCCTGAGATGGAGTCACGGATGAGGGAAACGTAGGAAGAAGAACGTACAAAAACGGAAGATGTCGTGTAAAACACATACCAAATACGAAAAAAGCTTTTCCAGTCAGCCGAAGCATTCGTTCGTCGACCTTCTCCCATTCTCCACCCTCCCTAGGGAAATATGATTCGAAATGCCGCTTGAATGGGCTAAATGTCAATTTTTGCAAAGTCGAAAGTAATCCTCGAAAATAATGTGATGCGCCTGTAGATGTAAACCCAACAAATCTGTCTATATGAATATTAATGGCGTGCCCTAATGAGCGGAAATTAACTACACTGTGAAATAATCAAATTTTAATTTACGACTACCATGACAACTTATCCCCTGCCTTATTACATGCGTATCTCTCGTATTGTTCATGATGACGATGCATAGGCATCAAAACGCGTTGTACGGAATACACACCCTAGGAAATCACAATTTCATTGTAACACAATATCTTTCCGTTATGATCATTTATAACAGCCATGGTGAACACGGTCGTTCGGTCCCAATCGGTTTCCTTTACCAATTCATGAATTTAAGTATTAACTGAGTGATTAAAACAGGAAAACAGTCATTTTGGGGATCCCCCGACTTCGAACCGATAACCTTCTTGCCAAACATGTCCGACCGTTCCATCTAAGGGAGAAGACAAGCGACGAACCCGAAGTCGATCGCTACATTCCCATATCTCGGCGGGCGCACCACGCGACGGCGGTGGGTGGATGAAGGGGAACTTAACATCACGGCCAGTGGATACGCGCAAGAGGCAAGCCGTGCGTGACGTGAGGAAAGAGTCCGGCTCGAGCACACACACACAAACGCCCCAATTTGAGGGCGATGTCACCCGTCGGTCCTGTCTCGGATCCTCCGATAATGTGCAAACAAAAATCCATCGCCGATCGATTTGCTGGCTTTCGCAAAGTGACGCACCGCCATGCAAGGATCCCAAGGGCTCTCCCCTAGGGAAGAGCCCTTGTTCGCACGCCGGGGTGTGAAACCCGCTAGTAAAAAGCTGAATTGTTAACTGAAGGCATCCTATCACCGTGAATCGTGGCATCGCGTGGTAAAACCCCTCGTTTGCAGTCGCCAATGGCGTGGGATAGAGTGTCCATTATTTCATCTATCATGGTTAAGCGTCATTCTTGGATGCCAAGACTCTCGAAACAAATGATTCGGATATACACGAGGTATGCATAAGTAAACAAGGAAGAATGGAATTATTTGCGTGTATTTAGAATAAACAATTTAAAAATGTTCAAGTGTTTTTTTCAACAGTTCATTTGTTTTTTTTAATTGAAAATATGTATTCTGTCTCGCGAAAGCAAAAGCGACAGTAGTAGCACAGAAGACAGAATACGACCGTATTAGTAAGAATATGGATGTGGAAAGTTAGGACGATATTGTGGGCAGAAAAATTAGAGAATATCAAACAAGAGATTAAGAGAGAAAATATAGATTGGGATTGGGAGGAAATAGGGTTTGCAAGGCGGGATGGAAGGATAGCAGGGATTAGCGCGAGGGATAGTTATGGAATTATGAAGGGGACGAGAACCAGCAAGATATTGCAATAATATTGAATAAAAAGGTAGGAAGAAGCGTAGTCAATAAGTAATGGATTGAATATTACTAGTAGAAATAAAAGCAGAACCGACAAACTTGGTAATTGCCAGGTATACATACCACCAAGCAATCATAAGGAGGAAGAAATCGGAGAGAAATACAGCGGAGGAGAAGAGATCCAGCAAGGGGTGGCGATAATATTGAATAAAATGGAGGGAAGAAACAAAGTCAACAAAGAGCACGCGACTGATAGAATAATACTTTTGAAGAAAAAGAGAATCTTAACGAACTTGGTCATTGTTCAGGTATACATGTACATGCTACGAAGCAATCTTAGGACGGAGACGTCGATAGGGCAAACGATCAATGATCGAATCAAACCATTGATTACATACCAGATGATTAGAAAGATAGATGAGAGAGGAAATGGAAAAACATAAACACAGAGTTAGGTAGAAGGAAGTATAAAGAGTTAAATAATAAATTGAGACGGGAAACAAATAGGGCAAAAGATGCGAGGTGGAAACTACATTGCGAAAAAATGGAGAGCCTACAGAAGAAAGGTGAAATTGGTACTCTATACACGAAGGAAGTAAGAAGAGAAAAACGTTGCAAACAATCAAAGATAAGCTAGGAAAAATATCAGTTGAACCAGAAAAGATTCATGAGAGATGGATGGGTATATAGAAGGACTGTATGGTAGAGAAATTAGACTACCTACATTAGCGAGATTAGACAAACAAGGTAGATGATATGTAGAAGATAAAGATAGGTTAGGTCCAGGCTAACTAGACGGCGAGATATAAAGGGCATTAAGAGAACTGAAAGCCAACAAGGCCGCGGGAGTGGACAATATTCCTACGGAACTACGAGGGTTTAAGGGAGGGTTTGAGGGTTCTACTACTCGTACTTAAGGGTTTAGGAAAATGTGGGAGGAAGAGTTTTGATGGGCTAATTCGTAGTAATTATGAGAAAGGAATATGGCCGGAAGACTTTGTGAGATCAGTGTTAGTTCCTATTGCAAAAAAAGATTAAGGCTACATCATGTGATGACTGATGAACAATAAGTTTGATTTCGCACTCTGCTGAAGTGATTCTCTGGATAATCAACGAGATGATGGAGAGCAGGGTAAATGATTACTTAGGGGATAATCAGTTTGGGTTCAGGAAGGGGAGAGGGGGATCGAGATGGTGCGGGGGCTAACGTACTGGCTTCCCACCCTGAGGGCGTGGGTTCAAATCCCGGCGGTGTTGAATATTTTTCAGAGGTATCTCGATCCCTACTTGAGGTGCTTTGTGGAGGGCACTTTGAGTGAGTACGCCGTCCGTCGGATGGGACGTTAAGCCGCGGACCCCTTGGCGCCTTTCGTAAAGAGTAGGCTAATGCCGACGCCGGGTTTCTCTCCACCCTTCATCCTTTCCTGTCCTTCCCCTATGGCGCAAATGACCTTAGCTGTCGGTCGCCTCCCATCAAAACTACTACTAGGAAGGGGAGAGGGACGCGTGATGCCATTGCAGTAATAAGATCACTAATAGAGAGGAACATGGAATATAATCAGGATGTGTTTGCCAGTTTCGTAGATTTCGAAAAGGCGTTCCATAGAGTGAATTGAGAAAAACTAATGCATATATTGCAGAACATAGTATCCATTATTACAAGCACAGTCCAACATAATTGTGGAGGAAAGGGTTAAAAAAGCATGGGAAGAAATGGAGATGGGGAAGAAAGTCGGTGAGGATTTCTTAAAATCATTTAGGTTTGCGGATGATCAAGCTTTAGTTTGTCAGTCAGCCAAGGGATGGCAAACATTGCTGATAGAATTGGAAATTCAGTGCGATAGGTATGGGATGAGAATAAATATTAATAAAACAAAGGCAATGCGATTTTCCAGACAGAAAAAGGCTAAGCTAAATCTAAAAAATACGAGGGCAAAAACTAGAGCAAGTGGAACGGTTTACCTGTCTCGGAAATGTTTTGGACCAAAATGGTCAAAGTCAAAGCGACATACGAGGAGGTAAGGAGAGGTATGCGTTAGGCAAAGAAGCTTTCGCAAGGGGGAGGGAGTTGCTGACTGGGACTTAAAGCAAGGATTTTAAGAGAAGGCTTGTCAAAACCTTGATACGAAGTGTAGATTTGTGTGGTGCGGAAATATGGTCACTGAAGCAGGATGATAGACGTAGATGGAGGTTTTTGAAATGTGGCTGTGGAGAAGAATGGTGAACGTGGACAGATAATAAAATAAACGAGGAAGTCCTGATGATGATGGAAACGATGGTCGTGCGAAGGATTAAATCTTTATGTGGAAGTGCAAAGTTTCTTTTTTTACCTTCAAACGAGGAAGTGATATGCGTGATGGGAGAGGATAGAGAATTTTCGGAAGGACCCAAGGGCGGCAGAAAAGATGGATGTAGAGCATTTTGATTGGCAATGGGATGTTAAACACTGTGATAGCGGGGAGCACGTTGGGCAGGCAAGGAAGGGACGGAATAAAGGAAGGAAGTAAACAGAATTGAAAAGGGGATAATATTGGTACTGGATGTTGGCTTGTGTTTTGTAGGGAGAGGCAAGAAAGTTGTCACCGTACCGTTTGGTAGCTTGTGCCCATCAAAAACCTACCTCAACCGGCAGATTACCAATTATAAAATTGTATTCCCTGAAAGCACTTAAATTTTCTTCTTCCTTTTTCGATGTGAATTTCCACTCAGTTTTGGGCTCTCGCCATTCAATTCAAAAGAAAAAAGTCATGACCTGTACCTTTCGGTAAAGAAATATTCTCGACGGATATTACCTACACAGTGAACTAACCATTATTCGCATTATTTTTGGATCAACTTACCTAACTTTTAGGTCAAATGAGATAAATTAAACAAGAGCAAGCCTGAGGAAAGTGCACAATCACGTTAATTTAATGGCAGTTATCCAAACAGGTATGTTTACATTCATAATACATAATTGAAGACACTAAAGAATTACGCCACTACCTCTCATCTCATTTCCCCTCGTCAAACTAAAGCATGCACGCCTTCCGTTTTGAACAGAGAGCTCTGACGGACAGAGATTCAAGAGAGTAATTGGAGCTGGCTTTAGGTGAGTTAAGTAGAGGCGGTTCATCCAGCCTGAAGAGAAGGCAGAGAAGAGACATCCTGGGCATTAGGCGTCAAATTTGGCGCCGAAGTGGGAGTTGGGAGGATAGAGAGAGAGAGGAGCTAAGTCAGTGTTTGCGATATCCGTAAAAGGTGGGTGAAAAATACTGCTATAGTAACAGCGTACATCGAGTAATTATCCTACACTTCCACACGAACCACCCTGGATTATTAAAATAAAATTCAGGAACTTTGAAACCAACTGCGGAAATCGAATCAATATATTTCCATGCCGCCGATCGATTGCAAGACAGCCGGCGGAATAATTACGAAATACGCCAAAGTGGCGCTTAACGCCCGAAGGAGGCGCCGGGGAAATGAAGCGTCAAATCAGGCGACCTTAGCGCCGAAACGGCAACACTGTCCACGAGCCATGTTCCATTCCGGCAACATTCTCATCGTTCCTCTCACTCGTCACCTTCCCTCATCACCCTCATTCCTCCCTCCGGCCCCTCTCAATTTCGCCCGACCACTCCGGGGGGAAGTCGCCCCCCTCATCCCCCTCAAAAACACACCCCACACCCCCAAAGTGTTCCCTGCGCATCCCCCACCCTTCCCTCCTCCCCACGCCTCCCGCCGCCGCACCACAATGCACTCTCGACGCCCCATCACCACGGAGACGGCACGGGTCCCGCCCGTCCCCTACCCGAACGGACCCCCCCCCCCCGCTCCCCCTTGCCCCCACGGGACTACGGCAAGCCCTAGTCGCTCAGCCGGGAGAGTCGAGGGAGGGCGGGGTTGGTCGCGGGGATGGGGAATGGGGTTAAGAACGAGGGCGAAAGGGAGGGGGAGGGAGAGAGATCGGATCTGTTTGTTCGGCGATTTTATACCAATTAGGGGCTTAGGCGCCCCCTCAGCATTCCCCACCACCCCACACTCCCCCTCCACACGCTCTTTGCTCGAGGCGAGGGAGTGTGTGTGTATGTGGGGGTTTGGTGGGTAGGGGGGGTGTGGGAAAGATAGAGAGGTGTGGGGATTGAGAAGGGAGGTCGGCATGTGATAGCCGGGTGCCGCGGGTGCCTCGAAGATGGCTCCGGAGGAAAGACGGAGGAGGGAAATGGTTCCGGGGGAGGGTTTTGGGGTGATGCTGTGAAGAGGGTGAGGAAACTCATCCTCACGAGTGCATAGTCTTAGAGGAGGGGGAGGGCCCTCGAGGAAGAGGTGGGCGAGAGATAACACTCGCGCCCTTGTTCTCTCCCGGCGGATGGGAGCGACGGTAAGGGTTGGGGGCGGACTGGGTGGATCAAAGATTTCGAAAATTCGCGCGCGCGCGCGAATAGGCCTCCCGCGGCGCATTGGGGACTAGTTTCACAAAAAGGATTTTCCATTCCTGTGTGCAATATTTTCTTCTTCATTTCCACCCCAGCTCCCACTCCATGTTAAAAAAAACATTTCCGGCTCTGCACCTCACGGCTAAGCCACTACGTGATGCTAAATTTCGAATTGGACTACCAGCGACCCTGATGATCAACAATATGAATGCTCATGAAAGAAAAGGTCTTCTGAGTAACCGTATTATCGAATTTTTTCAATCTCTTTCAACGCAAAAAAATAATGAATTATTCCGTTACTTTCAGTCCTCCAGTCTTCCCTTTTCAATTCTAAATCTTATACACTCTAATATATCTTTCTTTCTCACGCTCCTCTTCACTGTATCAATGATCATGTCCCTCAATTTTCCTCTTGCGGTACTTTCATCATGTTGTACCCAAGGTAAACAATGTCTGGAGTCAAACGGAGCAGCGAATTAAACTGGAATAAGGAATACTCGAATATTTTGAGCATCTAAATGCCTTTGAATCTTGCTTATATCATATTACTAATCACCTTCCCTCCTCTCCCTCGCTTCGAACAAAGAAAATACGCCTTTGCCAACACCCGCTCTCTTCCGTAATATTAATGTGTGCACCAGAACGGTAGTCCTGAAAATTTAAAGATTTCGATTCGCCCTTTTCGATAATAGCATCTAGTTAATATAGCTCTCGCCACGCATTCGATTTCAATAAAAATGTTAGATTTTGAAAAGTTAATGTGATTTTTTGTTCACTTGGTCGTTTTCTATATTGCTTTTTGGCGTAGTTAAAAAAATATCGTATCAGAACGCAAGTCCACGCGCTAATATAATGTGAAATGCCAACAGTTTCATATTTCCGTAGGGTATACACGTATTATCGTTGGGTGCTTATCCAAACTAACAATAAAGCTATAATCGCAAGATTTTCTTATGCATACAAGAGTCTGCTTTGCTGAAAATCCACAGTATTATATGGAAAAGTTTAAGTTTCCTGGGTAATTTAAAGTTCCAGCTGTAATTCATGGGCCATTATGAAAGTGGAGCGCATGATTTTATTGTGACGCAACTGTCCGTGGCAGCACGGTTAAACCGGTCGGGAAATGTGATGAGGGGTCTGACCTTTCAACGCAGCCGGTCAACAGTTTGCTCTGAGCAGTCTGAACCAATAGACGTGCCTCCGCGTGAAGTGTGTTTTTCGACTTTAACACGGCGCGATTCGCTCGAACAACCATACACCCTCAAGTTTTGCGTGCAGCTTGGAAATAGTGTAACCGAAACATTCCAGATGCTTCAAGAGGCCTTCAGGGACGACTGCACGTCAAGGTGACAGTCCGGAAGGAGGCACAAGGCGTTCAAGGATAGCCGGGAGGAAGTGGCCGACGAACCCTGTCCTGGACGCCCAACAACGGCCAGAACCGACGAAAACGTGAATCTTGTGCAATTTTGCAAATGGCAATTTTGTTACATACTGTTTTCCTCGGCCTTCCTCTATTAACCACAGTGATCTAGGGCAAATGGAAAACTGTCTCAATTGCACAAAATTACATTTATTTTAACTTAATGGAACTGCAAACAAGATTTCTCGGCAACCAATGCCCGGCCTCAGACAAGACCATCTTCTTGGACGGCCGCTCGTCTAGAAAAACACCCTTCTTCCGTGGGGAGGTAGCTACAAAGAGATTAAAGAATATACTTTCACCTAAAAAATAAGGGTGAAACCAAGCCAAATCACCCTTGAATATTCTACATTACAAGGTTTTTATAGAAAGTATCGGGCACATTCTTTTCTTGACATGACTGTACGTCGCACCGCGCTCTAACTGCGCAAGCTCGATGGTGGGGGGTCTGGCCTTCAACACGCACCAAACACCTGCGATCGTTCATTCAGGCTAGATCGTGTGTTTAGTGGCCCCTGTCGAGTGACTCGGTGCTAGCGCAAAATGCAGCAAACGATTGAACCGCGGTACACCAGTAAATTTTGTGTTAAACCAGGGAAATTGGGTACGGAAACGTTGGGCATGATTCACCAAGTGTTCAAGGATGAAAGTCAAAAGATTTTGGAGGACGAACCCCGCGCTGGGCGGCCGTCGACGTCAAAACCGACAATTGGCAACGTGTGTGTGAAGTGCAGAATTCAGACCGTCGGTTAAGTAAGCGCATGATCGCAGATCGTATTGGCACTGGCGAGATGACAGTGTACACCATTATCATTGAAAATTTGGCGATGGGAAAGATCAGCGCTAAACTCATCCCAATGTACCCAGCCACACCTGCTGCCAGGTAACCGAGTAACCGACGATAAACGACATCGCGACGATTCCCCAACCTTTATACAGTCCTGACTTGGCACCAGCAGACTTCCTCCTATTCCCTCCTATCCTCCCTCAAAGGACACCACCATGGGACCTTAAGTGCCGTCAAAGAAGCTTGCACGCGCACCCTGATGGACCTTCCGGAATCCGCCCACCAGGGAGCCTTCGAGACGAAAAAGCCGCTGGCAAAAGTGTTTTGACGCTCAAGGGATGTGCTTTGAAGAATTTTGAGGCATTGTGGCAATATCTGAAATAAATCTATTTTTCCGAAACTTTTCTCCTATACTTGTTGTACAAACCTTGTACTCTAAAAATCGACCCTCGTGTAGAGGAAGGACAATTCGATTAACTTCAAACATTCACCGTTGTCATCACACCTCAAAAAATAAATGAGAAGATACGTCTATACTGGGATTACATACGGTTACTAGGCAATTAAATACTGCCAGGCCGCCTTTAAGTCCCAAACTGAAAACAGCTTATATTTTTCTAGCTCTGCTACGCATCACGCACGCTTTTTACGAAACATTTACACATTTCGACTCATTTTAAAATTTTAACTAAAAAAAGAGCTAAATATGACCTCTAATTGAATTAATCCTGAGAGAAAGCACTCATTCCTGACATGCGTTTTCGAATATTAACAGAGAGGCATGCTTATTCCCATCCAATAAACTTTACTCGATTGTTTCTGCCGTCGTTGGTACATGTAACAGAACTTTTTAAGATTTTAATACTCAGAACCATATTTTTCAGGTCATAAAGGAATGCGTGGCATTAACATTCACAGGGTACGCCGATGTATTAGATTAGGTTTAGAGAAAATCCGATATGTTTGCTAAAAATTGCTCCGATTAAGTGCCACGGGTATGCTGAAGGTATTAGGCTGGAAGCCTCTTGATTCTCGAAGAGAGCAGACAGGACTTTTAGAAAGGTGCAGGACATGCGAGTTTTCTTGCGACACAGAGATAATTATTATGACACCAAATTACGTACATATATTGGTAGATTCGACCTCTGGGATAAAATAAAAGTTAAAGGCATCGCACAGACAGGCTCAATTTCTCGTTCTTCCCTTTGCACGATACGCAATAATAATGAAATAAAACCAAAGAACTTGAAAAAATTAAATTATGTACCTAGAATACTAGAATTTGGTTTGTAGGTCAATTGAATTTCTTTCATTACTTATTTACAAATCTCTGTGATTCGTTGAGAATCATGACTGCCATTTCAGCTCAACAGTTGAAACTGGAGGGCGAGACTTTCTAAAACCATTTTTTTATTGAAAAAAAAATGCCTTCGTTCTATGGTTAAATCATCTCGCGAGTGGGTTCTTAAAATGAAATATCATTATTAGCGCCATTAGTGGATCATTAGTCAAAGAGTTTTCTCTCATTAAGTCAAGAAGTGCGTCTTCATTTTTACATCTACAGGCATTTCTATGTTCAGAAGAAAAGGTATTCTTGGGATGCTAAAAGCATGCCTAGATAATTATACATTTTAATAGCGGACAACCAAGCGCTGTTGAAAATCAATCTCAAGATTTTCAAGGGAAAATATTTGTCGTTAACTCCATAAATGGTAATAGGAGTGTAGTTTAAATGTCGACTATTATAACTTGGCAGGACTTTTATACCGTTTCAGGTATGTTTTCGATGGACACAGGCTGAACACCGCTACATTTCTTGGTCCAGCCTAACAAGACTCAACCTCACATTCCACGCTCAAACATGAATGTCTTCAATCCTCATACATTCTACCTTCCACTATACTGTCCGACATCGACATATAGTATTCCTCCCCTACTGCGCATGCCTAAGGCTCTCCCATCAATCACAGTCTTCAACATTCCAGCAGCGATCAAAACGCTGTACAGCCACATTTCCTGCTTTCTTTGGTTTTCTCCGAACAACCCTCTCTCCTCCCCCAGCATCTATTGGATCATTGTTTGTTTTCCTTTCTGTCCATTTTGCCTTCTAAGTTCTTATCCACGCCTATATCTCAAAAGCCTCCAATCTGCGCCTCCTGTCTTGCTTAAATGACCGGGTCCCCGCTTAAAACCATCCTCCATGCCAAGTTTCCACTGATCGTCTCTTAACATCCTTACTCAAGGTCCCTGTATATAACTCCGTTCTCTGGGTAAACGCTATTCAGGATCATTACGATATTATGAACGCTAAACACTGATTTCAAAATCCATGGGATCCCAACAACCTTCTCCTTACCTATAATATACCCAGGCTTTCATTTTTTCCTTGGCCCATTTGATTTTACACTCAATACTCGTAGTACGTTTAACAAGAGAGCTACGTGGCTACCAAAACCTAGTAGTGATAGACTACCAGAGCAATAAGTCTGTGATTTTCCACAAAGTCTTGCACCGGGAAACTATTTCTTTCATTACTATTGTCATTTTAAGATTGCCACGTCAAGTAGACATACGGGTGTAGCTTTGTCAAGGACGTAAATACACATGGTTTATAACATGTATGTATCTACTTTAAATCGTAAAACAAAGACAACCATCTGCCCTACCATTCGGGGATTGATTTGAAAGCAATTTATAATTTTCAGGGTCAAGTGATATCATTGTTGAGTTGATAGTAGTGCAACGGCATTTTAATTCGTAACTCTAGGCCTCAAGTGTCCAGCTATGCTGCGCAACTGGTAAACCAAGAAAAAATGCGGACCATAAGTTTTCTTTAATTTTGATCGAAGAGGCGCTTACATATTTTAACTTTTTTGCCTCGATAAATGTAATGAAAAAAAACTCTCTCGAGGTTGTAAATATTGGACAAAATCAATTGAAATGAAGTTTTTTTCGTCTGATTTGTCGTTTAATCTGGAAGGATGTACTTTTCCAGGAATATATTTGATCCTGGAAGATATAGTATCAATATAGAGCAAAAGGTAAGCTGCGAAGGGAGGAGCACTGGAGTCGAAACAAATCTTACTTTCATGTCCTACGGCAGCGTGAGGAAAGCTATGCTTGAACCGGCCCCCTACCCGGCTAAGGTCCGGGTCTGGTTTGGGTACTGCCCACAAAGAGCTTGGGGCATCCAGCAGAAATATTTTTGATTTTTATTGAAATAGCCAGCTATGTTTGAAACTTAATATTCACATGGGCCGCAAACACTACGGAAAAGTGATTGCCCGACCTGAGAAAAAAAAGTTTTCACCGACCCCTACGACCTATTCCTTCTGGGCATTGATCAGATAAATTTCCAGGACCTGTAAATTTGATAGCAGTTATTAAGGGAGGCGGCTGACAGCTGAGGTCATTTGCGTCATTGGGGATGGATAGGTAATTTGGTAGAAGCAGAATGTTCAGCAATTGGTTAAGGGTGGAGAGAAACAAACGGCATGGCCTATCGCCAATATAACGAAAGATGCCGAGGGATCCGCAATTTAACGTTCCATCCGACAGACGACGGCTAAGAACGATTGGAAGTGCTCTCCACATGGCACCGAAGTAGGGATCGGGTCACCCCTCAAAAGTTCGGCAACCGCCGGGATTTGTACCCGGGCCCAGTGGGAAGTCAATACACCTTTTGCACCTTGTATATGGTACAGGGTATGCATGTGATTCATTCCTTGCCCGAGCAAATATTTTGTGTCCATATATTTGTACCTCCTACGTCCCGATTTCAATCAATCATCGCATATCAATTTCGGGGAGGGGCCTGCTTTCCTCTCTTTCTTTTCTATCCTCCCCAGAATGAAATCCTAGTTACATGCCCGTTTTCCAGTATCAACCAGTGATGCTCATTCATTCTGAAGATTTTCTCGACACACTCCCCATAGCCTGACGTTTGTGACGCAGCCGTCTCAAAAAGAACCGCTGTCGCAAGATCGCCCGCTGTGAGCGACTCTCTATTGGCCTATTGTTCCATTACGACAAAATTAATTGGATGGACTGCTGGGAAAATTGATCTGAACAGAAGTGACAGCTGTTGCTAGTTGCATGCACTCTATCGAGCATGCAAAGAAGCTATTCAGAAGTCCACATCTGTGAGCTCGAAAAGTGCTGCCCTCTCCAGGAAAAATGGCGTACTACGACCGCATGATTGGTCTACAACCTAAAAAATTATCAATTTTAGCATGTAATTTGGGAGAAAAGCATTCCGAAGGAAAAATTGAAGCCAACAGCCTATACGAGTCTAATTCGATTACAAATACGTTTTACCACCATCTACATTATACATTATTTACGGAAGTGAGTGCCTCGATCGGGATGACAAAATTAAATCATAATGTTAATATAATATTAATGATGTTCCATAATATCAACGCCGCACAAAATTATCATAATTGGAATTGAGGAATACTAATTTAGACTAGATTGCTGTTCGACAGGAAACGCTATCGAACGTGGACCATTCGTTTCCATATTGTGCATGTTAATTCTACAGCAATTGTTAATGTCATGAAATAAATAAATTAGTTTTTAAACATATGACATGCTTCTTCAATTTAATCGCAGAATTCTGAACCTAAGTTAATTTTTTTTTCAGGATCTAATATGTTAGTCTTAAATACAAAACCACTTGAAATTTTAGGCACTTACTGTAATCAGAGGGCTACACATTGGGCATGTCTACTGCGGCTCGCTGAAAATACACAACAAAAACTTTCAGCACGTGTAATGATGTCTCAAAATGATATTATCTTCTATTTTGATTTAAAATACATTGAATTATACTCACCTATAGAATTTTCCGCTCACAGAAACCCAAAAACTGTTTCATAATGGCATCGAGCATCTTCAAGCAGCCCGCCCACATTCTTAAACTATGCCGCCAATTTTTGGTAGATTAAAAACAACGAACAGTAAGAAGTAATGCTTTCCCCTTTGCATTAAATGAGGAAGTTATGCCATTTCCACCGTGAAATTGAAGTAGACGAAACTGAAGACGATCACAAAACATATGGTATAATCAACAGTATTTCTTTCACACGGGTGATGATACCTGAGAGCTCATTTAAGTTAATTTCATTGGCAAACAGTCGGAAGTTCTCACAACTTCCTACCCTCTGTTTTAAAGGCCAGTAAGTAAAATTTGGAATGTGCTAATGATGATAAATTTAACAGGATGAGATCGTAACTTTTGAAAAAACTAGTTCTCCAGTCCACTTGGAAAATGATACGGTTTGAGTGCAGGGCACTGTTAACAAATGCAGATCGTAATTATGCCAAAGGAAATTTGTGGTATTAGGGTGATCACCACAATGTGTTATTTCAATTGAACTAAGCCCATGGGGATGGTAATTTGTCCGAGCTGCATACCCCTTAAGACGTATTTCCAGGAACTATTTAATGTCGTCAATCCCACGCCCTAACATTGAAAAATGATTTTGCGGTAGTATTTTGGATATTTTTTCCATTTATCACTTTATTTAACTGTTATATTCGCATATGCCAAACATTCTTGCCAACTGTTTTAATGGCGAATAACTTTATATCAATGAAATTTTCATAGATAGTGTCGGGGAAATATCTTGTTCTTCGGTATATTAATCATTCATTATTGCTGGGAGATTTTTGGTGAATTTTTCAGAGTAAAAACTATAATTTTTGAAGCTATGTTCCTTATTAATAAACCATTTTTACATTTTGCCAATTTGTGATAAACAATTTGTCACAGTGTACGTCACATGTCCGAGATAAAATTACTGGTATTGCTTATAAAACGGGTTATACGGCAAAGTTGTTCACCTGATTCAGCCCTTATTTAAATATTTATTATAAATAAAGAAATGGAAAAATAAAACCTTCAGCCTTCAAGTGACAACTTTGATTTCATTTACTTTAACAAAGTATACCATAAAAACGAAAAAACAGAAGTTGCAAGCCCTAATAGGTGCAAAGTAAACAGAATGAAATGTTGCTATCTATTTCATTCATTAAATCTTCATTTATGAAAATAAATATCGATTGTGCTAATATTTCATTATTTGAGTCACACATTCCCCCACAAAAGTGTTTGTAAAATAATGATTTTCTAAACCAGAAATCACCACAATATTTTTGAAAAGTTTGAAGATGGTAGCCTGATATACGAGGGTCATCCGGAAAGTAGTACCCGTTCGTGCCGCATGAAGTGCTGACGACGCGAGTAGCCGCTGGACGAGGTCAGATAGCTTCAGTGGCTTGTCTGCCTTCTCTGAGCCAAGTTGCGTGACGCTAGCATTGCCTGTGTTGTTTCTGTGATTGTTTACAATGTTTAAAAAAATTGAGAACGCCGCCAGTTGTGAAGTGAGGGCAGTGATTAAATTCCTCAATGCAAGAAACGTTCGCCCATGTGATATTCATCGCCAATTAAAGGAGGTGTATGGAGACAATGTAATGGACGAGTCGTCTGTTCGGCGGTGGTGTCGCAACTTCAACATGGGGAGGGGGAACACACACGACGATGAGCGTTCGGAGAGACCGTCTGTCATTACAGACCAACTGGTGAGCTCAGTTGACGAATTCGTGAGGAACGATCGGCGCGTCACAATTGATGACATCTGTGAGCATTTTCCCAATGTTTCTCGAACAATTGTTCATGAAATTGTTAAACACCATCTGCATTATGCAAAAATTTGTGCAAGATGGGTCCCTCGCGTATCTCAATGAGCTGGCGGCGAAGGACTATGCAGCAGGAATACAGAAACTTGTCACACGTTATGACAAATGCCTTAATTTGCTTGGAGATTATGTTGAGAAGTAGTTTAAAGTATCCTCTTTCAAATAAAATTTTTTATGTTTGTTAATATTTACTTTTGTGTCTTTATTTCACGAACGGGTACTACTTTCCGGATGACCCTCGTATGTTCGTGGTCACTGCCTTTTTGAGAATCGAAATTCTGTTGTGATTGTAATATTCACCTGGAATTTCATTAAAAATTAAATTTTCAACATTATTTGATTATGACCATAATCCTCTGCACTGACTCCACAAATGAGAAAAATATGATACCGATATTTTTGTTAATATGGTGTAGAGACCTTGCAGGTTAATAAAGTTTATGGTCACTACATTGGACTGATTATAGCCATGTACCTATATAACTGGTGCTGTCATACTCAGCTTGATTTTAAGCAGAGTGACTGGTTTATGTCAAGTCACAATTTTCACTTCAAAGAAACTACATGTGAGCATGAAAAAGGCAAAGCATACAGATTCTGTAAAATTTTAGGCTACCAGGTGAGAGTTGGTATGTGATCGACTGTGTCAGTACACCCTTCTGAAGCTTTGGATAAAACGGCGCAATATATCCTTCAACCCCACACTAAATATTGCAATAATATTTTTTTTTGCTTGCTTTGCTCTCCCTTAATTTTATCCTAAATCGCCTTCCCAGCATTCTCCCCTCTATTTCTGTCTTTAGCATCCAACTCTCGAACAGTATTTCCGCTATCCACTGCTTCCTTAGAATTTCTCCCAGCAGTAATCTATCTTCCTCTACCATACCTGTAACTTCATTGTTTGTGTTTATTTCCATCCATTTTCTCTTACTATAGCATTTTTAAACTTTATTTCCTTTAATGTCTTTTCAATTTTGGCCTTAAGTATTTTTGGTCCTAAGCTATCCTTATCAGCACCATTTTCTCTTTCAATATCCAAACTACCTGGCCTATTATCTGTATCACATAGTTCCTCTAAACATTTTTTCCGTCTTCTCAAACCGTTAATTTACTCACTCTATCTCAAATAGAGTTACTGGTTTTCCTTACTGAAATTCTGACAGTTCCTTCACCCTTAAATGTAGCATGTTTATTTTTCTCTGTACTTGTAAATTTTCCATATCCTTACACTTGTTTTGTTTGTCTTTTTCTCTATTCCTTGATTGAGATTTTCCAATCTTTCTTCTGCTCTACTCAAACCCTTATCCTTCCTCAAAATTTAATAACTACCTTTTGGTACTCCTTCGTCCAATTTAAGTCTTCTAGAAATTCCTCTTGGGTGAGTTCCTCTAGGCTAGGGTCTCCATTCGAGCCAGAATGGAGACTCTAGAGCCCTTAGACTGGGTGAGAGTATCCATTCTGGCCAAAATGGAGACTCTCAACCAGCTGAACACCCAAGAGGAATATCCACGCTCATTATGCCAGGAAATTACTGAATCTTACTTCTAAGTCCCTGAATTCCATTTTTCATATTCCTTCCCTTCCTAATTCTTTTACATTTAACATTACACTTCATCAGCATTAAACTGTGGTCTGAATCAGAAGCTGTTTCTGGGAAACTGTGAGAGTTCACACCATTCCTCAATTCATGACTCACCAAAATATAATCTAACTGATATCTCTCTTCAACATCCAGCATTTTTCACGTGTAACTACATCTAATGTGGTATTATATTAGTTTCTTGCCATTACTGCACTTTTTCTCCCACAAAACTTATCATACACTCAATTTTATCCTAACCCTTTCTCCTAAACTGTACTCTCCTACCTCGCTCCAATCTCTCTGTCTACCATCACATTCCAATCCCCCATTATTATTGAGTGGGCTCTTCCAGCTAATTTCATAAATTATTTTGTCTAACCAATCATATGCACTATCTGCTTCTTCCTAAGACTACTTGTCAGCATGTACATCTGGGCTGCTACTAAAATGACCAGGTCTACACTTTTTTCTATGCAAAATATTTTGTTATTTACCTACTCCACATTTACTATCCCTCTTCCCAGTTTCCCATTCAGTAATATGTCTACCCCACATTGACTACCTACCTTTGAGTACTTAATCTTATTTTAAAACAGCGGAAGTATGGAGATTTTAGCCCAAGCTTTAGAAAAATATATTTTCAATAGTATACATAACTCATTAATAAAAGTATAACTTCATTAAAAGTAAATTACTGATGGCATCAGTAACTCCATTGCAGTTAGCCAAAACAACACATTGGCCCCATTTTAGATATCCCATGTTCTCATCATAAAAAGTAACTTTCAGTGATAACAATCTACTGCACATACTTGCCATCCCTCGTTTATGCACTTGCATCTCTGCTGGATACCTATTTTGTAAAATCATGTTGATAGGTTTAGAAATTAAAAATAATTAATAGCTGCATGAATTGAGTACTAGGGTAAAATATATTTACAGGTACATACATATATTTTGCAGACCTATTTCTCAAGCCCAATGTGGTGTGATGGTTTTTTGATATTGTCAAAAACCTATCTTTTCAAATTAGACCGTATATATAAAAAATGTAATAAAGTCTTTCCAAAAGTCGAGTCCTACCACACCCATCGAGGGTGTAAGAAACACTCAAATCAAAGAAAATATTTATCTCTTTCTCAATTATTCTCATCCCTGAGAATTCTTTCTGCATGATCAATTTTTGGGATAATCCGTGTACATATATACTATTGCAATGTGATAAAAAGGTAGGGATATGTGAGTATTTACATATGGCTTAGAAGTTACACTGATGATTTCAAGTTGATAGGGTACTAGTAATGCAGTATACAATAATAAAGAGAAATGAATGCAGAATTTCTTAATTTCTTCAGACAAGAAAGTTTAAAATATTTTTATGGAGAATCATATTCAATACAAAGTAAATTTATTAATTAAGAGCATTGACCCCCTAGTTATGACTGAATACCATACCGTTTTTCAGCGATGCCAATCCATTTTTCTTTATTAAATAGGTTATCATGTAGTTAAATATTTTAACCTTTAATGAACCATAAAAAATGGATGTTCATGGCACACCTAAAGATGTCATGGAAAAATTGAAATCCAGGTGGAGACATATAGGTTTAGTGCAAATGAATAGAACAAGGTTATTTTTACAGTTTTGTTTTTACAATAAAAAAAAAAGGTCTAGGATTGAGTCCCAGTCAAGGGAAATGATTTGCACTGCATTTCGATGTACAATAGTGGATGATTCAGATAAAGTAACTGCCAAGGCATCTCCTGCAATTCTTTGAATCTATCAAAGAAAAACACCTTTGTGGTTGAACAATGGCCTTAGACCCATGGACGTGCAGTGTGCATGACAATAATTACCAGTGACATTGTGTGTACCGTAATTTGTCATAACATCTTTTTCCTTTAAAGTCCCTAGAAATTCACAATGTAAGAGGATGCCTCAGTAACATAACTGATTTACACAGTCAGCTGGAAATCAATAGGATCTGGGTTTCAGTCCTGGTCAAGGTACGTGCTTTTAACACTAATATTCCTGCATCTAGTGCATTCAAGGTTCCAGGGGAGTTGTTCCTTTCTCTGAGCAGCCTATAATTTCTAATGAAGATCTGGGTCCCATTCCTCAAAGCTACATGGCAGCATTTAAGTCTATGTAATTTTCAAGAATCTGCTGATGATCATAAATTATGCAACTTTGATGCAGTTACTTGCCTACATTACACAGTATGCAAATTTGAAAGTTTTATGTTATCATTAGGACTGTATTCAGAGGACTTGTAAACAACAATATTACTTCAGAAAAGCTAGGCCAACCTCCACAGCTATATTCCAAGTGACCGACCACATTTTAGTCGCACTTGATCAAAAAGGAATATTAGGGATTTAGTTTTAATTTATCCAAAGCCTTGAATAAATAATGTTATAATTGTCAAAGAAGTATTGGCATCGGAGGTCACTGGATCGAGTCTTACATGAAGAACTACACATAATTGGTTAAAATTTTAAAAAATGGGGAAAATATCAATCACTTCAAACTGTGATTTTGAAGAGATGGATATTTGACTCCATTCTCAACAATTATAGTTGTACCTATCACTAGGTTTTCCTAAGGGTTATGTTTTCGACAAGTGCTTTTTCTTTTGTAAATTCATTATATGTTGGAAAGCGCTGGCTCCATGGCTATACATGGCTCCAGTCCCAATTTATATGCAGATGAAATGATATTCTCACAGCCTCTTCAGTAGCAGACTTCATGACATGCAGCAGTTCCGTTATTACTTACTTGGTGGCAAGACAACTAATTAAATATTATGCAGTAAAATTCCGGCTTATGCCCTTGGCTAATAAAAATAAAGAAACATAAACTTCCATGTTAACCTTTGCAGGAAACAGATCCCACAGATATGCTCCACTAAATTTCAAGGATTTGCTGTTAATAATCAACTTATGTGGATGTAACTCAAAAGAATCCAGGCTAATTGACTCAACTCAAATCATTACTATCTAAGGACTATTAAGGCCAAAGTATCTATGGAGGTGTGGATTTCACTTGACATATTATGAAAAATTCTACTCTCAAATTATAAACAGTATCCTGGGTTGGGGTACTTTTACCCAGTCAGATACTATTTTTGAATTTAAAAAAATGCACATACGACTAATTACCAATGTATAAATACACAGGCATACCTGTAAGCACACCCTCTGTTTAAAAAATCAATAACTTACATGTGCCTTGTATATGTATCTTTGTAAGCTTACTTCATATATAAACAATTTTTCATTATAAAATGTAAAAAAAACTTGAGCGTGTTTGCTTATGAGACAAGATCCCAGAATGATTAATTTTAACAAATCAAGTGAAGGACTCAAAAAAAATTCCCAAGATGTCACCTTCCAAACGCAAACTAAGGAAATTCATACAGGTTTTTTTCCATTCCTTTTCCATCTAATCCAGGAGTTAATGGATAGTGATAATTTGTAATGTTTGTACATAAAATGGCTGATGATATTATGTTTACCTGTTCAATGCTATTCTCAGGTGTTATTATTTTGACGAGTCCTGTAGCATGATGAATTACATGCTTCAACCTTAAGGCAAATGAACAATTATTATTATATAAATGACTAGTAACCTTGAGAAATGAGCCCTTGGTAACCAAATATCAGCCCAGCTTGTGTGCAAGGTGAGGGTGTTCAGAGGCATTACTAAAATTTCAACTTAGGCATTATTTGAAAGCTCTATTCAGTAGGCTATCACATTATCCATAAATGAGACACGCTCAATTAAATCCCCTTTACTAGGGATCATTCTAAGACAAAATCATTCCTAGAGCCTAAGTCTTCCAAGGTCTCTTTTACCTCTTAATTTCGGGCTTTTATAGTATAAATTACTTACAGTATTTACAAATTATTTACAGTATTAACTGTCACTCTTGAGGCCCATGGCAGGCTATTTTCATGTATCCAGATAAACAAAACACTAGATCTGCCTATCTTTCAAATTAACTTGTACAATATCAATTTAAACGCACAGAAATGAATTCGACTGAGGGTTATGCCATTGATGCTTATTATGGAAATGGGCAGGCCCGTCATCATATGAAAATATAGAGCTAACATGACATAATGGCACATTAAAGGCATTGCCAATTGTTGCTATACTTTGGCTACCATGCATTTTTATAGAACATATTTCATAATTTTCATTAAATCAAAGAATTAAAATCAGAACATTGGTGAATTAAAAATTTGCCATCTACGTGACTACAAGGAACTACAGTGCCATGAAAATTTTGAAATCCTTCGGTATAGTTTCATAAGAAAAACTAAGCATTAATTTGATCTTCTTAAGAATTACACAACTTTAATAAGAAATACCATCAATGATTTATTTGCTCAATATTATGTATTTTACAACAAATAATACTGTACGACCCTATAGTCATGAATGGAATTAACTACAATAAAAATAACCTATTAACTTTAAATTCAAAAACTTGGCCAGTAGTTGAGTAGTAGTTATAAACTATTTATAGACAAACAGTAAAGTTTTAAAAGATAGCAGACTTGTTAAGCAGGAAATTACTCATTAATTATCATAAATAATTATTATTAATAATAATGCTATCTCTTTGGCTTACACACTTACTCTAAAAGTAATAATACTGAGGTTAGTAATACTACCATTTCAGTAAATAGATAGCTGATTAAACAACGAAGGAAAAGCTTTTAATTTTTCACCAAATTATTAATATTTCATAATAAAAGTAAATACAGTAGGTAAGGCTATATAACTAGCCAAATGCTATGAATATAAAATGGCTATTACTACACAGTCATGCATTAGCATAAGGTATTCTTAATATTATAGCTTTTTCCCCAAAATATGAAAGCTTATAAATATATGGGATTTCAAAAATAGATTAATTAAAAATATATTATTCATTTATCAATAATTATTTTAAAAGTAAATCCTTCCTTTGCTTATCAAGGAGCTCTTGAAGTTGTGAACATTTCTTTAAAGCAGCCTCATACATTGATTTCACTTGGTTGACTGTTTCTTCTTTTTTGGCAATAGCTATCTCCACCCTGATATTCAAAAACAAAATGTCAAAAATAGTTTAGCAAAAAACAAATGCAAAGAAATGAAAATTCAAAATACTTCAAAAATTTCAGGGTAGAAATGTGAAAAATAACTATGATACAGGAACCTCTCCAGCAATTTGAAGGTTTCTTGAAGATAGATCGTGTCCAAAATTTCAAGATGCTCTTTAAGATCAAAAATTGGGATGGTAAAGATTTCACTACAACCATGGAGGTGTTTTTGTACATTTAAATTGAAATTTTCAGCATACCCTTAGAGGTTTCAAAGGTTCTCGAAAAATATTTCAAATCTAGAACTCCATTTAAAAAGCTGTAACAGTTCCACCATATCTCCATCACATTGCAAGAACTTCAAGTAGAATATATAGGACCTATTTTTACAATTAGCCATATTTTGTGACAGTGAGAAATCATCTGGGAATTGTATAGAAGTCTGCTTCAATTATTCAAAAACCACTAACATACACACATTAAATAGGTCCTCAATATCTCACAAATGATGCCAATGCCAATTTGGGTTATAGAAATAATCTATGTTTTTCATTCTTGATGAACCCTGTGAATGATAATTACTCCATAACTCTCTGAATAGATGCATAACTTGTTTCACAAAATATATACATTAAATCATTGAGCCAAAACAAATACATGTTAAATATAATTTTATAGAAACAATACAGATAAATACTCAATTGGTGCTTTTCCTTTGCTGGACTTTAGTAAGTCAATGGAAATTATAAGTGTGGTAATTCCAACAAGCAAAGGTATAGATAATATTTGGAAAAAAAAACCACTAAGATATATTTCTTGACTTTGGCTGATTGTCTTGCATCATATAAACCACACACACGGTAGATATTTTAGTTTCTTGTTATGAATCCATTTAATTCATGAGGCACCAAGAGAGTTTAAGAACTTGATGAATTGAAAGCATCATAGTTTTGTTTTCTGTCATCAAAATCAATGGTAACCAGCCAGTTACTAAATCAACTCTAATTTGAATGAAAGTAGTGCAGGACACAAATGGAGCGGTGCATGATCTTTCACAAATTGCAATCACATTACAACGTATCGAAATATGTACATTGTTCCCGCAGATCAGGGCCAGGGAGTGCCAGTGGAAGCAATAGAAGAATTTGAAAAGGATAAAACAAGACCTAATATGGAACAAAAACTGTTCTCAGGGATGCTCCTATTTGATAAGTTACCAATGGCTTAATTACATACAACTTTAGAGATTATTCAATGGCTATAAACAAAATGCTAATAATATAACTGTCAACTTTGTCTGACATTCTAGGCATTGTGTTTTTAAATACTCTCCTTTCCTCCATAAGATACATGCAACGAGGTAAAGTAAATGGCTGTAGATAAAATAAAAGATGGTAAATTACTGAAAAAAGAGTTAGTCCATACTTCCTGTGTGACCTGTGGCTGCCTTTTAAATACTTTCCATCTTTCTGGGTTCCCTTTCCCTTCTGTCAGTACCTATATATTCTGTTTTATATAATGCTTCCGACCTCTGAGTAATCCCCTTGACATTTAATCTTCTTAATCTCCATTTATATAATTTGAAAGGCCAACCTTTGCCCATTGTCCTAAAACTTTTCCATAACCAGATAGTCTTCATTACTCTTTCAATTTTTAAACCTAGATTTGGCATTTCATGGTTTTATGTTGTGCCCAATCTTACACCTGGGTCATTTGTGCAATCTTACATTCGATTTTGATATTTATGTTACACCCTAATAGGAATAATTCATTTCACTAGTCCCATAGGATTATTTAGATTTACCCTCCTCTTCCAATGCCCTATTCTTTAGTTTGGGATCATCAGGATAAATACTCAATCTTCCACAATGGAACACTAGACTAATATTTATAAGTATGAACATTCTGACTGTGAACAGCAAGTATATCCATAAAATATTGATTTATGTAAAAGATAATTTACATCTGTTTCCCGCAAGATGTGAAGAACATGATTATAACAACAGAATAAAAAATCAACTCTCCATGTGTAACAAATATAATCATAAATAACATGTAATCAAATCACAGCATTATTTGAATAACTTTGGCATAATATTATTTAATCAACTGCCACAAAATGTTAGAAAAACTAAATCTGCCAAATTTAAAGAAACATTGTATTCATGGCTAACCTCAAAAGCTCTGTACTCACTGAATGAAATTTTCATTCATAGAAAAATGGATATGATTTGCTGATGTTTTATATACCTGATGCACTGCTTTTTGTTGTACCCCTGATGAGCTATTTTACATTACATTCTGATGTGATGATGATTAATTACACGTCCTATGAGTTTTGTTTGAAGAGGTCTATTTGATGCCTACTTAATGACCAATTAAATTAGTATTATCAATGGCAGCCTGTTGGCTTGGAACAGCCAATTCCTAGGCCATAGTATCTTCATGAAATTTCATAATCTTTTTCAGGTTATCCTAATTATCCTATCCTACCTACGTTATGCCCTCCAAGTGCCAATACGCATTAACCATGACCAATTATTCACCACATATGCTTATTTATAAGCTAACCTCTATAGCCGAACATCAAAAAATCACCTGCAAGCTGATGAAAAAATTCAATGGCTTTCAACTCAACTTTTCAAATGATTTTTTTAAATTGCATTTTAATTCAACGCCATGCTTTTTGGTAAGTTAAAACGTTTGGCCATATCTGTCAAATACATATACAGGGTGCAGCAACATAACTTCCTTTTTTGATAGCATTTGAAAAAAGAAAGTTGTCACCGCACCCTGTATTTTTGATTTTTTTAAATAAATTTCAGTGTGGACATATTACAACACAATTCAGTGGAAACAATGAAATTTTATCACATTCTGAGAGAAAAATGGCAGATGAGACCCATGAGATGTATTCCTTAATTCCTTTGGTAGGCCAGCTCTCAGTTCTCCCTCCATTTTTTGGGGTGCATTCTCTTTCTCTAACTTTTGCAAAGCATAACAGAAAATCCATGAGAAAATAACTTTTAAGCAGTGCGACATGCTCATGAGATGCCATTAAAAATTATCTTTCATAAATTGTCAAAGTAAATGAACTAAGAAAGATGAACTTTAGCAGTTCATAATAGGTGACCTTCCACCATAAACTTAACTTTCTCGTATTGCTGATGTTTTAAATAGCCTACAGGAATATGGAACAAATACCAATTAAGCAAAAATATCTATAAGTCTGGCCACAGAATTTTACAAAACCCCTCTATTGTAACCACACCCTAATTGTTCTGATATGGTGGAAACTAAAAGTTTCCCTAGCATTGATTTTTTAAGTGGCCTACATCGAATAACAATATAAGTTAACATGGATGTGGCTGGAAAGAAATCTCTTCACTAACTACTGACTGTAAAAACCAGTTCCACTATTTTATCCTAATTCAATACTTGAGAAACTATATTAAGTAAAATAGAAGAAAAATTTTTGAATAGATGTGACACAATGGAGCAATAGGGATAATGAGATAACTTTTGACATGAAATTGATTGAATGGATCAGATTAGACTTATAAATAATGTCATACGTAATGGCAAACCTTTTTTGGACCTGGACTAATTCATGCTCTCTCTCCTTTTGAACCTGAGCCAGTTCCATTTCTCTGCGTTCCTTTTCACCAACCACTTGAGCTTTTAATATGCCAACCTCTTCTCTAAGGGCAGCAACACGAGCAGACCATTCCTCCACCACTAATTCCCTTACCTTACTTCTTTCCTCATACAAATGTGTGGTTAACTGTGAGCAAAATTATAGAAGAAAAAGAAGCTAATTACTAATAAATCAAGTTAAACGGAGTTACTTGAGAGGCAATCATTATTTGCTCTCCATATTAATAATATACACCCATTTAGAACACTTCAGTGCACATAAAAATGACATAAGTAATTATATAGAGCAAATAGTTAGCAAACAAAAAAGAGGTGTTTGATGTAATATAAAAACTTCATTTACTTGTATACCATCCTACAAGAGTAACAGCAATTAATTTTCCCAATGAAATAATTCTCACTCATTTTTACCACGGCACTGATGCATCACTCTGCCATGATATCAAAGGTTGGTGCAATAAAAATAAGAAAATTGAGGAGCTCGAAGCCAGATGTTTATGACAAGAGGGTGGTGGATATATAAAAGCATTAGGCAGCATCAACATTGATTTTAGAAAGTGTCATTACTGCCTGATTTTTTCTTTTCTCACACTTGTCTTAAAAAGATTTCCAGCAAGGATACTGTGAATGCTTTTGAAAGTATACACCGCAAGGACAATTTTCAAGGATACAAGAGCATACTGAAACTGGTTTTAAGAATACGATTCTGAAAATGCTCTCTAGTTTGCAGACTTAATATAGTACAGACTACCATAACCTTTTCAAATATTTATTGCATCAAAATGATGGAAATGTATATTAAATCAGAATTATGGCTTGTGGGGAAAGGTACCTTATGACCAGTCTCAAGTTCTTTCTCTAGTCTTGACACAGATGTTTTTAGCGAAGAATTTTCTTCCATTAGAGCAGCAAACTGTGAACGAATCTCTGCACACTGTTTCCTCTCCTTCTCTGCCTCAGTTTCTGCAATTTGTACTTGTTCATCACAACGTTCTCTCATACGCCTAATGGAACAAAATATAGTGGGTCCCATATTATTTATAATTTAATTTTTATGTTGAGCTTCCATGGTATACTATTAGGTGAAAATACTTTAGAGAGTGATGATTCCAGAATACATGATTCACCACAATCCTAACATGAAAAAGGAAAAACCTGAAGGCAAAAACTATACTGTGTTAAAAGGAGAAAAAATTGGAACTTGTAAATCCTTTAGTGTCTAAGAAATAGCACATGACATGGGATAGGCAAGGCACAACAGCCGCAGTAATGAGTATTTATGAAGTATCAGCATTAATGTTACATCGTTGAAGCTGCAGAGACTACTATCAGCATAGTTACAAGCTGAAGAGACAACTAACAAGTGCTAAAAGAAATTGAGTCTGAAAACAATGAAACATTACATGCACACATTGGCCTGATGTAAGGTACTATATGCACAAAAATATGAGTAATTATGCACTGGAACAAATAAAATTGGCAGCTTTCAAAATGTGTAATTAGTAATGAGTTATCAATGCCAAGTGGACAAACACATTACGAAGTGACAATATAACAAAATAAGTACAGATACTGTACGTGCTAGTTATGAAAATGCTAGTGAAAACTTTGATATGGAGAATGATCCTGCGTGACGTGGAAACTTGGTCATTGATGCAAGGTGATAGGCATAGATTGGAAGCTTTTGAGATATGGCTGAGGTGTAGTGGTGGAGAAAGATGGAAAAAGTAAAATCTACAGAGAAGGACATAAACAAGGAAGTTCTAGGTTAGGTAAGGGGGGGAGATAGGAATGTTGGGAAATATCCAAAGGAGACAAGAAAGGTGGATGACAGAGACTTTTAATTGGGGATGGAATATTGATGACTGTGATAGAGAGGAGAGCATTAGGCAGGTAATGCAGGGGGAAAAAAATGATAGGGATGCAGAACAGAATGAAGGGAAGCAAAAAGTATTAGGAATATGAAGAATGGGTTATAGTAATACAATGTATCAGATTGTGCCTAACTAAGTGGGGCTTAGAAATAAAGTGCTGCTCAGTCTGTTGTGTCCATTCAAAACCTACCTTAAACGTTAGACTGCCAATGATGATCATAAACAGTGAAGAACCCACAAAATAGAAGTAGATATGGATTTGAAGTAAAACATATACAATGCAGCCTCAGAGAGCATATTGACAGAAAAAATGAATGAAACAAAATTAAAAGGGAAGAAGTTCAGAGTTGCCACAAGGTGAGAAAGTGGAAAGATATAATGAAGGAAATTAGTAATCATTGGATTGAAGAAATATCATGATGGTGGTGAAGGTAGACTTAAACTTATTACTTATGGGATGCTATCTTATAGGTTCTATGAGATATATGCATTTAACTCTTTCACAGTGGATTTCAACACGTAAATTTCCTTCAGAAGAGTATTTTTGCTTAAAATAAAACAAAGGTGTTGAATTTGAAAACCTGAAATTTTTAAAGTTGATTGCCTTTTGGTGATGTGCACTCAGTGCTAGCAATATTCTTTTTGATATTATAAAGAGAAAATCAACAGATTTGATGCCAAGAAATTTGTGGGAAATTGCAATCTTTACAAAAAAAAGGGTTAAGGAATGACATGATCATACATTCCCAAAGGGAAACTCTCAAAGAACATTTTTACAACAAGGAAGAGAAAATTGAATTATGGTCAACACAAAGAGCTGTGAAACTAAAGTGACCTCATTAGAAATAATTCATGGTATGCTTATAAGAGTGGCATAAAGAAAAGGCATGCAAAGATGTTTATTTTTTAAAGGGTGTATGATTCTATTTGGTTGCTTAATTTCAATTACAGACATCTGATTATACAATTGCAGCTGAGTATTTCAGTCAACCAACTCCACTTCAGACTTTTGCCCATCATGAGAAATAATATTTAGATATACTAATAATAATTTCCACTATTTCTCATTGCACTGTGAAGAAACCCAGATTATAATCCTTGATAAACTTGTGAAGACTGCACCAGTTTGTCTAAGATCGATCAATATTATCATGTACACTCAAACAACTCACTTAAAAAGGATTTAATTTGGTTTAATTACTCTGAAATTATTTTCTACACAGATAGTTCTGATGGGACAATTCTAAAATCTGGAAAATAACTAAAGATAAGGCCATTTTTATTCATAGTTTTAATTAACAATCATACAAAAAGCAATGGCTACCTACTAGAAATAATATTCCAAACTTAGCATGCAGGAGTACAATTAACAATGGTAATTCTAAGCATGTAATTAATTTATTTCATTATTAACAAAAAATTATGCAAACCTGAGCGTCATTTCTGTCTTGGCTTCCATCTCCTGTTGTGTCTTCTCTGCTTGCCTTGTTAGATGGAGAACGGCTTTTTCAATCCCTCGGTCTCTCTCTAATCGAAATTGCTCCTTAAGCTTGGATTCTCTCTTTCTTTGCTCCAACTCCATCAGTTCCCTTTCCTCCTTCCTTGCTGCTTCAGCTGCCATTTCCCTCTGAGATCTTTCCTTACTTAGCAAAATCTGTAATTTGGAAACAAGGCAATCCTAATTAAAAGCAGGGGAAAAAAGGAATCGTTCTCATTTCCTTGGAACTGTATGCTTATGGATTTATTTCTAGGTGCATAGTTTGAATTTTCATGGAAGAAACTATTTTGGAAAGATTTTTTAAATAAAAGAAATTTCAATTATATGAATGAATGAATCTAAATCGATAAATAATGGTTTGAAATATAATATTATGAGAAGACTAATTTAAAGCATATTTACACATAGTAGCTGTCAAAGTATTAGTTGCAGACTTATGACTTGAAAGCCCAATAGATAAAAATAAAATCTATTATTCTTTTAGATTTTCAACTAAATTTCATTGTATGCTTTATATTAATCCTGAAAAAAAACAGATTTTAGTTTATTTTACTGCTTCCCTTTATAAAAATCCTGGGGGTAGAACTATCAATATGAGTGGTTGAGTTGCTATGGCCTTAACAATAAAAAATGGGGATATTACACTCCTATGGCTGGACAAATGTTCACCACAATTCATCACTGACTGTGAATATTTCATACAGCGTTAAGATAGTAACTTGACTGGTTTTGAATTAATTTATGCTCTCAAATTTCAGGGCTGAAGAAAAAATATTAATGACTAGATTTCCAACTTGTAGGGTATACACTGAGGTACATCATATTAGAAATAATTGGATTTTTTTCAGTAGCCTGAAAGAGAATCACTAAGAACCCACTTGATAATTCTGCTCAATTTCATCCGTGGCTTTTTCGAGGTTAGCTTGTGCACGAGCTCTTTCAGCACTTATATCTTCAGCCCTTCGCTTGCGTGCCTCCTCTTCAACTTCTCGTATCCTTCTCTCTGCCTCTTCTGCTCTACCACGCAACATACACTCTTCAGCAAGAAATTTTCGCCTTTCTTCTTGATGAAACCTCTCCATTTCCTCCATCCGTTCTTCCAATCTAATGAAAAAAAATGAAAGGAATTATTGGAGCGATAGTTACTCGGTAATATACAGTAGAGTAAAAGAGAGCCACTGATGGGTTGCAGTAGTATTGAAAGAAAAGGGGGGAAGAGTAAACATAAGAAAAGGTGAGTGAAAGAATATTATTATTATACTAAAAGCTGAAGAACCAACAAACTTAGTTCTTATTTATGCCTGCATGCCAAAAAGTAATCATTTGGAAGAATAATTGGAGTGTATATGATCAACTAGACAAAGCGAATGCCTGTGAAAAAAAAAACTTTATAGCAATGGTGGATTAGAATGGGATGGTAGGAGTAGGGAGAGATGAGTGAGGAATAGGAGCTCAGTTTAGGTACTACGAATGACTATAAGGAGAAACAATTGAGTTTTGTAGAAAAAAATGGATTAGTTATAACTAACACTTTGTTTTAACACAACTGTAGACACAGGTATTTGTCAAAAATTAAAGGGGAATTCAGAGGGATTTTAGTTAGATATACAGTGGTTTAGCACTGCAAATTTATGGACAGCATAATCAAAATCACCATTTACTGGGAGTGAATGCAATTCAGGTTATTATTTAGAGCACCTATAGAGTAGCATCAAATTCAAGTGGATAAGAAAGGAAGGATGCACAAGGAAATGGAATGTAAAAGAAAATGAAGGTGTAATATGTGGTAGCCTGGATGAAATGGATATATGAAATGAAGGAATGAGGAAACATGAAAGAAGAAATAGGGGCTGTATTATGCATCTCACAACCCACTTTTTATCTCCTAAGTTTTGGTGGACACTGAGTTTAAACATCTTTGGAATTAGTTCAGAACCAGAAGATAATCATAATATGTTCCAGAGTAATTAATGAAATAATTATCTCAAGCTTTGCCATTTAGGCAGTCACATGTGATCACAGGAATGGAGTGGTCCAATTAACCTACCTCTTTCTGGCCACTTCTCTTTCTTTGGCCATTCCTTCTTCAGCTTCTCGTTCTAATCGACCCCTCAGCTCATCTAATCTTGCTTTCCATAAAGCTTCAATTTGATAGACTTGCTCAGAAACCAACCTTTTCACTTCCCCCTCAGCTCCTTTAGCAGTTGCAGTCTGCACCAATTTGTTCATTCAAAAAAGGGGTAAAAGAGTATCTGTTTAGTAATAAAATTAATTTGAATGTTTTAAAACCCCTGTAGAGACCTATCAAAAGGCATTGCATTGCCATTTATCATAATTATGCATGCAATATACAATGTCTGTTGGAAAACTAGAACATTTTTGTCAGAGGAGTCAAAAAAATAAACCTTAAAAATGTTCATAATCCTTACCTTCTCTGAGGAAGATGATTCTTGAAGAAATTTTAAAAAAGCAGTTTCAAATATTTGCACGAATTACCAACCTGAATTTTTTGTGTTTTTTCACGAATCCAGCGATCTCGAGTTGCTCTCAGCTCTAGTCGAGCACGTTCATGCTCATTGCGCAATTCAATAGCATGATGCTCTTCCATCGAAAATATGGTGGCTTTGTGACTTTCCTCAGTTCTCTGAAGCTTCACAATGAGGGCCTCGCATTTTTCATTGATAGCTTTCTTCTCTGCCAAAAGCTATAAATGAATGGAAAATGAATCAATTTTACCTACTGAAATATAAATATGAAACAATAATAAAAAAATGAAATAATAAAGGTTTTGAAACTGAACTCTTTGAATGAATTAAAACAATAAAACTTATGCTAACAAACTTGTGCAAATTATTCCAATAAATTACAACAGAAAAGAAGAAAGAAATATAAATTAGAATACTTAGTCCATGCATATATTAGGTACTATTAAGTAATTCAAGGTGTACATATTTCCACGGGCCTTTACTAACTTTTTCAATGAACCCTTGATGTCTTGACACAATTTTGGCATGTTCTTCCTCCAACTTCTTTTTTAACTTCTCCTTCTCTCTGACAGATTTTTCCCTTGTTTTCTCAAGTTCCTTCTTTAGCAGCGCCAATCCTTTTGCTTGTTCTTGCAGCCTCATCCCTTGAATTTGATTGCATGATATTAGAT
Source organism: Hetaerina americana (assembly GCF_022747635.1). Classification (NCBI taxonomy): domain Eukaryota; kingdom Metazoa; phylum Arthropoda; class Insecta; order Odonata; family Calopterygidae; genus Hetaerina; species Hetaerina americana. Next base: position 48,982,831 of record NW_027286069.1, read on the forward strand.
CACTGGGATCTGAATGCTCAATAAATTTGTCAGATCTCATCTTGCTTTGCATTGACATCATAGAAAAACTGAAAAGAAAACATGTTTTTTTTTACTTGGATATCTTTTCTTAAACATAGGATAGCAAGCAAAACAAAAGTTATATGGTTTTCGGGAAAGACAAAAGCTAAATTAAACATTATATTGGGAATTCAGAAACAAGAGCGCGTGGAACAGTTTATCTACCTCAGAAGAGTTTTGGACAAAAATGGGCAAAATAGTTTGGACATAAAAAGAAGAAACTTTCCCAAGGAGAAGAGAAATGATGAAACGTTGCAGGGACGTTGAGTAAGGATGTTAAGAAATGATTCATTAAACTTTGATATCAAAACTTTCGGTAGTTTTTTGCAAATTCTCCTAGTAATGCGATCTAGACATAGGATTCTACGCCATTTGGCAGTAGAATCTTGTAGCGGTTGGGATTTGTAAATGTCTCTGACTGCCAGTTGATTAAGTTTTTTAAAATACAAATTATTAATGAGCTTCTCCTTATAACCATTGTTTCTAGCTATTGTTTTTAATGTAGCTAATTCTTTTTCGAAATTATTTTGAGACATGGGAACGTGCACTAACCTGTGAATCATGGAGTGAAAGGCGGCTAACTTTTGAGAAAAACAGTGCCTTGAGTCAAAGTGAATCACTTGGTCCGAATAAGAATCTTTCCGAAAGATGGAGAACTCTAGGTGGTTGTTCATTTTTGAAACATTTAAATCAAGGAAATTGAGGGAGTTGTTATCTTCTATTTCGCATGTAAATACCAAATTGTGATTTAATGAATTTAGAAAAGAAAGGAAAATTTCAAGTTGCCTTTTGGAACCTACCCACACGCAAAAGACATCGTCCACGTATTGGTGCCAACACAATACATTTTTAATCAGAGAATTACCAGAGGAGAACAGATTCTTTTCAAAATGGTCCAGGTAAATATCTGCACCCATCACAAATCACAAAGTTATTATTTTTCATTTCCAAGATGAATCGATTCCATAAAGTCACGCCGGAAACCATTAACTAAGACATAGCCCCATCATATTCATACACAGTGTAACACATTTTTAGCACATTTATGAGCAGTTTGCACAAAAAGCATAAAATAAAATTTACATACTCTTCAGAATTTGAAGTTTCTATGTCCTCTTCGACGGATTTAAGGGGGGAACTGCAAGACTGTTCCACATTATCCAGATAAGAGAGAAGTTCCCTAAAAAAATGTTAGTTTTGAGATACAGCATGAGCATAACATTTCTCTTTTTTGGCATAAAAAATTATTTTCTTACTTCAGTTTAACTCTTGGTGTATGCTGGAATTCAGACCCTGTTGGAGGAGGTCTTGATGACAGCAATACTATAGAAAGAATAAGGCAGGAAACAGAAGCATTAGAGAAAGTGCTAGCTAGTCGTCAAATAAAAGAATTGGAGCAGAACTATTCAAAATTCATTGAAATAAGAAAAAAACTTAAATTGCAAATAATGATGTAAGTAACATATTTACAAATTTCTTGCAGATGTACATTTTATTTCGGTTGAGTCTAAAAAGCTAATCCAGCAACAGAATTTCTAGGTTGTGAATTTTAATAGCAATGTTTTAAATAAAATTTGCATTTTTATCTGCACTTTTTCATGTTAAAATCCAGCAAATAGATTGGAAGACTTTTAACAAAAATTTTGCACTGCATAATTTAGACTAGGAGTGCATAGTTATTGAACTATTAACCAGACTGCATTTTTAGGGTAGCCAATCATTTATGAATCATTTCTTGACAATGGCCCTAACAAGTGACCAAAATTATAACCCTAAATAATTTATTACAACATCTCAGTGTATAAAAAATTTGAGGTTTGCCTCAGATGGCCTCAAAAGCCACAACAAAATGGACAACAGAATCCCCATCATTATCAAATGGCATGATTTTCTTTACATGTCTATTGACTTAGGGGTTTTTTTAATTAATACCATCAAATTAATGGTCAGCAACCACAATGGGGTTACGGAAATGAATCGGTGATTGTCAAAAGTGTTGATCTTATGATTTTATCATGGAATGAAATGAGCCAAATCCTTATGAGGCTGGAGTCAAAGTAATCTTCATACAGTGATCAAGAGATCTAGAAACAATTTTATCCATGTATTCTGCAGACCAGCCAAGGGGAAACTCAATGATGAGGACTTTGTAGACTATGCATATCATTGCAAAGGTGGCACCATTAGGAACAAACCAGGTACCTATCTTTAAGTACAATGAAAAGCCTCTGACATATCATTTGCAGAGGCTTGCAGGAATGTTCAAGGCCACAATTTCTGACATAACCACACAAGAACATGATAATTAAATAATCGAATCATTCCATTTATAAAGTTATATTATTACCTGGCTCTCTTTCTTCCTTCTCCAGGACCTTGAGAGTAGTAAGTATGTCTTCATACGTGGAGTCTTCATCAGAAGACTGATAATTTTGCACGCCCCCGGAACATTCTATTGGACCAGGAATGTAGGCATTTTCTTCTTTTTTATGATGATCATTTGGTATCTTATGTCCACTGTGAGAGACAATACTAGAAACTGATATATCTGATGTTTTGCATGGTGATTTCATATCATCAGGAGTAATGAAATCATCTGAATCAAATGAATTACAATCATGAACAGAACTTGTGCCAAAATTTGAACAGCTGATATGGCTATCTTTAATCTCTCCTTTTTCACTGGTTTTCATCCAACTTCCTGATGAGCCTTCCACACAAGAGGGTCTTTCAGTCATTACTTGAGTACTTTCATTTATTTTACACCCATTTATGAACTGAATATTATTTTCATGAATGCTTAATATATCTACAATGTCTTCCCGCAGATGCTCTCTTGATAACTTGAGAATCTTGTCAACATCTTCTATTTGGGAAGCAATCTCAGCACTTGTGTCTTCGATAACATCACTGACTATTGAATTGAATGTATTTCCAGTAGGGGGTGGTGAGTTTGATAGGATTTTAGAGCATTCTTTCACATCACCATGGTCACCACCATTCTTGTGTTCCTTGCTCGAGAGTTCCATCGGAGAGACATCACAAAGGACTTTGAACAACTTGATTTCATTTTCAATTTCTAAATTTAAATTGGGAAAGTCATCCTCCAGGAGGCAAGGATGATGACTCATGGGAGAAGTGGGAGAGTTTCCCTTTCCTGAACATTTCAATCCATCAGGCAATTCATCCTGACCGGTAGATATCATGTTATTTTCCAGATCTACAAGTAGTGAAATAAGATTATTTTCTATGGCACCAAGCTTTTCTCCTGCTGTAGAAATTCCTTCCACAGATTCTCCAGCAATTCGTGAACTTTTGGAGGAACTCATTTCCAAACCCTTATCCTCAATGACTGACAAGTTGCCTGCATTTACAGCAATGTGTTCATGAGTGGATTTTACTTCAGAGATCCCGTTTTCTCCATCTGCTAAGCAACTGGGTGTCAACTTGACTGTTTTAGTGACATTAGGTGAGTTAAGATGGACTTCTCCTTTGTCATCATGGAATTCAAGCGCTGTGTCAAATGGATGGCTTCCACCATTGGACTGCTTCATAAGACCAGCCTCATCAGGATGAGATTCACTAGGGAAATTATGAATGACAGTGCCCACCAAAGGTTTGCAAAGGTGACTATCAGAAACATAGCTAGGAGGATTATGGAATGCTTTCCTTTCTTCAGAGTTATAAAAATGCTTCTCATTTCTTTGGCCACTTCTCATAACACTGCTGCCAGTTGTTTTGAGAGATGTTTTAATTTGGCCTTCAGATGCATTCAATTCGTTGGCTTCAGGGCATTTTTTCATCTTGTTAGATCTAAAAACAGCCTGGAAAAATTCAAATGCCAACATAAGTATAAAATATCCTCAATGAAAAATTAAACCAATAACTTAAATCCAAAGTATTTATGAATTAAATTAGTTTGAATATTAACTGGGGTCAGGGCACAATACTAAATAGGCGAGATATGAGCCACCGAATGCTGGGTAATTCCCCTGAATATTCCAGGAATGCAAAGGCTGTGTGAAGGTGGAAAGCTTACTACAGGAGTAAGAAATGCCAGAAAAAAGTTCACCAACCACTGGCCTACACCATCTTCAACTTCATTTATATTTGAAAATATTGGTATATAAATAAATTCTAACTTCAACTCAAAAGTCAAAAATTCCAGTCTAGCACAGAAAAAAACGATTTGTAGCAAAAAGATGGCAAACAAAAATATCAAGTAGTATGAAAATAGAAATGACTAATTAAAATTTTCATAACTAGAGAAGAATCTCCAGTTCTTCCCATTCCTCTTTTACCATTTACTCCAATTACATGTTGAAAAGCACAGGTGATAATATCCACCCTGTCTTATCTCCCTCCTTAACACTGCCCCTCCATTATCCATCTGCTGCTCGCACCTGAGCAGTTTATGACATGAATAGGTCGTGGATAAGTCTCCTATCCCATCAATCTACTCCTAATTTCTGCAATATATTCATTAATCCTACCCAATTTACTCAAGTGAATGCCTTCTTGAAATGCATGAAACAAGTGAATACAATTTGATTGTATACTAATTTCCGCTCTATAATTGACCTTATAATTGCCATCGCAACATTCGTACCTCTCCCTTTCTTGAATGCAAACTGATTCCCTAACCAATCATTTGCCCTGCTCTCCATCTACTTGTTGATTATCCCAAGTACCACTTCGGTTGTGTACAAAATCAAACTATTGGTCTACAGTCCTCACATATAGCCTTTCCCTTTATTGGGATAGGAACTAACACTGATCTCACAAAATCTTAAGCCAGATTCCCCACTCCATAAATGCTGCGAATCGGTCCATAAAGACTCTTTCTCCCACCTTTTCCTAAACCGTTAAGTTGTTCCGCAGGAATTTTGTCAGCCCCCAAGGTCTTCTTTGATTTCATTTCCCTAAATGCCCTTTCTATATCTCATTCAAGTATGACTGAACAAAAGCTGTCACCATCTACATCACATTCTCTTTATCTGTCTAATCTCATGTAACACCTATTAAATAATCAGTCTATAACTAGTCATAAATTATGGCAAAACCGAAGGAAAAATTGTTCATCGGTAGTTAAAATATATGTAAGCATATGGGGGAAATGGTAGTCCAGTGGGTTGAAACTGAATGGAGGGCTGCAGTTAGATTCCCTGCAATACCTCTGGGTACCTTAAGCTTCACCCCACATGAGTCATTTTTTGGGAATTAAATGGATCTTTCTTCATACAATAGCAAAATGAGAATACTACAGTTCCCGTGCTGCAGAACTGACTAGTTGCTTTTAATTTTAAACATACAAATGAGAAATGAGGAAATTTAAAACATTTTTACTTTATTAATGAGTATTTTGAACTGGATTCTAAGTGTCCAAGTTTAAATTGATTTTTGTGTGCTGATGTTTTTGTAGGTCACTTAACCATTTAACCGCATTTACACAGGTAACTCCTAATAGTATATACTAATTCAGTTTACTAAAAATTTCAACTTTTGACCCATGCAATTGAATGATGCTAAAAAGGTTTCATTGAATTATCTTCATGCACTTCGTCTCATGAAATAGGTCTTTAGGAATGCATACATTTATTTTTTTATTGCATAATCATAAATGAATACAGGTAATATGTACCTGTATTACATAGTAGCAAAATACTTGTCTGTATGTATATGCAGGTACATAGATGAAAGTGGGTATCGAGATGGTGCAGTGGTTAATGTACAGGCTTCCCAATAGGTTCAAATCCAGGAGACAACAAACATTTTTCAGTGGTAACCCAGTCGCTACTTTAGGTGCTTAGTGGAGACCACCCTGAGTGAGTGCAACGTCCATCAGATGGGACGTTAAACTGCTGATCCCTAGGTGCCTTTCGACCAGAGTAGGCTAATACCTATACTGGGTTTCTCTCTATCCTTCCTTTATCAACAATCCCTAATGGTGCAAATGGCCTTAGCTGTCGGTGCCTTCCATAAAAACCACTACTACTATACTTGAAAGCAAAGTCACTCATACGTTAACATCTACTAAAATATATGTGCATCATAGAAAGTATTAACGAAGACAATTCAATTAAAAACGTCAAAAATGGAGTTATAAACTAACACTTAATACGCAAAACCTTTCCAGAAAGAAATATACATAGAATATTTGGGATTTAACTTTTTAAGTGTACTCTTTTAGGGTTATATTCCCAAAGATCCTATATGAGATGTATCTTTAATTAATAATAGGTATATTACACAAGAAATACACATTTAAAAAATTCAATAAGGTACTTGCACTTTAAATAAATAAAATTTAAATTTTAATTCATTCATTGTACTTTTTAACTTAGGATATATGCATACATGACCAACCTTATAATGGCCATCATACTTAGACGGCCTATTCGGAGTACGCTTTTCATTGAGAGAAATATCATTTGCTGATTTGGGCCTTGAAGCATTTTCCAATCGCTTGTTATGCTACAATATAAATTAATGAACATTAGGGAGTGAGAATGACAGTAATTACACAATCAAGAATAGGTGTAACCATACATACCAAACCTTTTTGCGCTTCACTGGCAGAATAAGGCCTGAAATTAATCTTGATATTTTTTGAAGATGCCTTATCATTTGAGTCTTTAGTTCTCGGTTTAGGATTAACCTAGATATGAAAATTTATTTGAGAAAAATATATTGATTTCCTATATGGGTTAAAATACAAAAATCGATAGCAAAAAAGCCTTTAAAAACATATTCTCATTGTAAACAATGACGTCCACGGTTCAAAATATGCAAAAGATTGACATGCCTGTAGCCCCCTTAGACATAAATCAGCACATTCGGACATTATTACATAAATACAGAAAAATCACAGAAGCATATGCTAAATCACATAATATATCTCCGACTGGCGGTGGGCTACTGGCACGGCCACTACCAAAAACAATTGGTGCTCACAACTTCCATCAGGGAGTTTCTCCTAGCTTCCCTGATTCAAACAATGGTATCTTAGCAACGTATGCGGTGACGATCCATTTCCAAATATGGCGCCACATACTTCCCTATGCGCTGCTATTATTCCTTTATCAGAAGTAATAACTGACAAAAAATAAATACAAAATTTAAGCATTTCCATCTAGGGCACCAAGATGTGAAATTTCATTCAGTTTAATTAACATCAATCGGGATAATTATCCACAGAAACGTAATCTTCTCTCAAAAAATGTTTAGAGATTACAAATCTTAATGAAATTTTCCATAGGCCTCTCCTTCCACATAGACAGAACGGAGAGGCTCTCAGCCAAAGCCAATTATTTTCCAAAATGCTGCTGACTGAAAACACATCTAAATCACAGTTCACATTCCATTAAATTCATTACGGATGGAAAGTTAGTGTGAAGTTGGTTGTGTACATGCACGTTCCACGCGTACCACCTTCAAAAGTAAGAATTTCTCATTTAACACAATTTAAAAAAAATTAATGAATCATTGACCTAAATTCAACATATTGCAAATGTCCAAATATTAAAATCTTAGGTTTTAGGAGCAGAAAATGTATAGCATTTCCTCCTTATTACAAATAATATCTATATCCTGGAAATGATGCATGTAAATTATTATATTGGTACTGTTTACTAGTTAAATGTTATAAAATCACTTATTTTCTTACTTGAATTTGAATTGTAACTTGGGAGTTTGTACTCAATGAATCATATGCGGAGTACCTAATTGAATCAAAGAAAAATGCCTATACCTTGTGCCTCAGGATGTGGAAGAAATGCCGTATTAAAGGTGAGCAAGAAAAATTCAATCGACCACTGGCGTCAGAAGTTTGGGATCATTTTCCGCTTAAACTAATCATAATTTTGCTAGAATACTACGGAATGCACTCATTATATCTTTCCTTATCTCATAATTCTGCAATGACAGCGTCCAAAGACAGGCTGCGCACTTTGTAAGCAGTGCTTCTTCGTGGCATTTGAGTCGGAGGTTCACGACACTATAGTTAAAGGGCGACTGTTTAAAAAAGGTCAGCATGTCGCAGTGGGAGCCTCAGGCGGTAAAGATTCTACCGTTTTGGCGTACGTTCTGCAATTACTCAACGAGAGGCATAATTACGGCATAACCCTGACGTTACTTTCGATTGACGAAGGAATCACAGGTAACCAGATAACAGACTCTTATGTAGGCTAGTGTTAATATGAAGTGGCCTATTCCTTCGTTTAATTTTCTATTCAAGGTTACAGAGATGATAGTTTGGAGATGGTGAAACAAAACCGCGATGACTTGAACCTGCCTTTGAAAATACTCTCTTATAAAGATCTTTATGGGTGGACAATGGACGCTATCGTACAGGAGGTAATTAGTTAGGATGTACTGAATGATATGCGAAGATATTGTATTGAGATTCTGAGGTATTTAATGTCTATTTGGTATATCCTTTTTATTTACAATTAGGTTGGTAAAAAGAGCAACTGTACATATTGTGGAGTTTTTCGTAGAGGGGCTCTTGAACGTGGAGCAACTATATTGAATGCTGATGTGATAGCTACTGGTCACAATGCTGATGATATGGCAGAGACTGTCCTGATGAACATAATGAGAGGCGATGTAGCTCGTTTGCATCGCTGTTGTGACACTATTACCCAGGTGAATTTTTCAAACTGGTTTCCTAATTACATGTTTTTTGCAATATGGTTCTGCATGTTGTGATGATTTACCCATAGTAAGCATGCATTGATATTATTTACCGAAATAATTTAAGATACAACTGCATATTGAACAAGAGAAGATTTTGATCCAAATATTTTATGAGAGAATTGAGTTTATTTTACAAAAAATGATAAATGCTTGCGAATCACGTTTTACATGTTACCTATTGCACATTTCGATTCTGAAAAAAATGTGAGATCATGGGGTTTAAATTCTTGACAAGATGATTCTAAAATCCTAGTTGGTTAAATCATTTTGGGCCAAATACATTAGTATAAGTTATAAACTATGTGATGCCTATCTTTTGACAAAGTCAGAGAGTGTTATTTACACTGGTTATGTCATGTTAATTTAAGCAGGGGGCCATCTAACTGTCATCCGCATAAGTTGACCTCACTGGAAAATTATTCGTAAAACCAAATTTTCTCCCAGGAAATAGAAAGTTTTTAACAGAGTATGGTAGCAATCTGGGTTGAAAATAAAATAATCCAAAAATAATTAATGCTTGGCAGTATTTTATTATGTGTGGAGTATTCATATATGGAATAATATAATCTTAAATGATTGCTGTTTTTTAGGATTCCCAGCATTCCAATCAAGATGTATCTATTAATAATGGTACTAAGGACCTTCCAAGAGTGAAGCCCCTTCGATATTGCTATGAAAAAGAGATCGTCCTCTATGCTCACCATGCTAAGCTACCATATTTTTCAACAGAATGTACATTTTCACCATTAGCATACAGAGGACATGCACGAACTTTCCTCAAAGATCTGGAAAGAATAAGATCCTCTGCAATCATGGATATAATACATTCTGGTAAGTTGAGAGATCTTTTGAGGAAGAATCTTGAGCTATTCCTTTAGGTATTTGATGTTTCAAAAGTCAAGATACATAGCATTTCAAGTCAAGATATTTAAAATGTTTGCCGCAATGTATATGTGAGAACAAGTTTTATTCATTTTGCTGTTGGTCAATTATCTTGCAAGCTTTTTCCATTGATCAGTTGCTGATTTAATCAAGAGTTATTCCTGATTTGCATCTAAAAATTTAAAAATTGTATCCAATGTATCCAGTTCTGTGAGAGCAACCCCTTACTTTCAGCATATTTATTGACATGGCATAGCATGTAATCATCCTGATCCTGTTAGATTTTGATTTAAGGATATCTATCAGACTCTCAAATCTTGAGAAGAGGTTCTGTAATGACTCACTGACATAAGATTTACAATATGCTGCAGAGATAGGCACTACATATTTCTGGCTTGTATGCTTCTTCATCAGCTAATCCTTGTCTATAGCAAGTCACTTTAGGTCCGTGGTATGGCAATCAGCTCTAAGGGTTTATAGAGTAGACAACAGGATATTGGATCGTTTTTTCAATTTCTCACATTGCTATGTTTGGGGACTTATCTGCTCCATTTGCATATTTGTGCTCCTCCTTTCTCCTTAGGTGTTAGCATTTATGTTGATTTCTTGATTTCTCTGGACATCTGGCTCTCATACAGAAATGCTTCATGGAGTCCATTCCAAAATTAATAGTGATGTCTCAGTGCCGACCAAATGAAAAAAGACTAATTGGCATGCATTTTTTTGAGATTTTTTAAATAAGGGAATAGTAGGGGAGACAAAGGTGCAAAAAAATATGAAGGAGTAGCCATTAAAATGCTGCAGCATGGATACTGCATCATAGCACAAGTGTGTGATAAATAAAAATCACCAACATTCCATTGTATGCATTTGTAAAATGTAAATGTATGTACAGGATCCGTACAATTAGTCTTGTGACTTGTCTAAACTTGTATAGCCTCAACAGAGAGGTGGATGGGGTTCCAACCGGTCGCCTCGGTAGAGAGGTCCCCCACCACTCAGGTGCACTTTAGTTCAGTCGCTTCCAGGCATGCGTTGAGAAATAAGGTGGATTTTTGTGACGTGATCGTTTGTGGTATCGTTGTGCCAGCATGGAGGGCCCGTTGAGCAGTGCTGCGCTGTGAAGTTTTGCCTTAAACTTGGGAAATCCACGTCAGAGACCTTTGAACTAGTTAAACAGGCTAATGGGGATGATGCCGTAAGCCGCACAAGAGTTTTTGAGTGGCACAAAATGTTAAAGGAAGGCCGGGAGCTTGTGGAAGACGAGCACTGCATTGGATGCTTAATTGACCCACATGTTAAACAAATTTTGCTACAACAAAAGAGAGCTATTCGCTCTCTTGCTAATAAACCAACATGTGATTCCTTCAAACCTTTTATTGTTAGGTATGGAATCATAACTGTATTTAGTTTATATACCATTAAGGCTCTGATTTATGTGAAAGTTAATCTAGAACCTTACCAATTAACATCTCACATCCATAATTACACTACAAGAGGTAAAGGGAATCTAAATACTACTTATTGTAGACTGTCCTCAACTTACAACTCATTTTATATTGTGACACATTTAACTCTTAAACTGTCTGCCTACTCAGTTGAAATTGGACTGTATCCATGATTAAGAATAGGGTATATGCCTGGTTACTTGCTCACCCACTTTACTCATTTGACGAATTCTTTTTTGACAATCTTCATCAAATTTAAGAACTTATGTTTAGAAATTAAGTAATAATTATATTGACGATATTTGCTGTATTTTCCCATTGATAACATGCATGTTATCTATAGAAAAATGTTCAGATAATTGAAAAAATGCCCATGCACGTTATGCAATGAAAATTGAAAAATTCCAAACATAGACATATTTTTACACTCACTATATATAATTTTTATGCGCATACATATATGTATACTCAGATTAGCGGCATCTTTACACTTTCAAGATAACTATGAAGCCCTGGGCACGTGGTGTCTATACAAATTCATAATAACTACGAAGTTCTGGGTGCGCGTTAAACATAAGGTGCACGTTATCGATGGGAAAATACGGTAATATGGTTGTATCATTTTTCAAAATGAATATATTATTGTTAAAATATAGGCTAAATACAGTGCTCGGCCATTTTTGTTTTTATTTATTTTTTTCCTGTGGAATCATACATTTTTTTAAATTAGGAAAGCACATATATAGGCCAGTTATTGGTGATGCTTTAAAGTGTTTTCTTCATTACAGGGGAAACATTGCGGATAGGAGTAGTAGAACAGCTGCCAAACAGAGGACATTGCACTAGGTGTGGACAAGTGTCAAGTGCTTCCAGTGGTGTATGCAAGTCATGCATGCTTTTAGATAGCTTAAATCAGGGAAAGCCAAAGATTTCTTTGGGTAAAGCTAGAGATGTAGTGGACAGCGTGGGTAATGCAAGTTTTAGTGGTGCAGATTCTAATGCTTTGACAAGTAGTGACTCTGTGAGAACTAGTAATGATAAAATGCGGGACATAAAATCTATTACATGGTGAATTTTTTGCTGTTCACTTTACTTTTTTTTAAATTGAAGAACCTATGTGAAGATTTAATGATTTCAGTTTTATCTATATTATCTGAAATGTGATCAATTTTTGTACAGAAAATAAATTCATGTTATGTTATGTGCTATGCTTCATTGTATGCAAGTGAATATGATATCGTATTAACACATTAAAATTTTAAATCGCTGTGAAGTCCACTTCTTTATAACAAGACCAGCCCATGATGAAATGCATTCATATGTATCAGTAAAATATTGTCACTTATTCAAATTCTAAACTTATTCTCAAATTGTGAATATGAATAAGTGCTCAATGGACGTATGGAGGGAGTGGATGAAGTAAGTCTGGTGCTTTCCCAACTTATCTGCTTGATGAACTTTTCTCGTGTCTACCACGGGGCCCATGGAAACCCTGACCCGGTAGAAGACCTTAGTAAATTTCATCAAGGGAGTAGATGTTGGTAAGCTACATTCGCCTGAAGATGATGAGTCAGTCATCCATTGAAAGGTTTAATGCAGTAAAGTACAGTTCGTAAAAAAGGCACGTACTAACTCTATGTATGCCAAACGACTTTCTTCGGAAGTATTGTGTATATAAATAATATCCACGCGGATCTATATTCATGGGGGGTACTAAGATATTGGATAGTGTGTTATGTTATCTATATATCCAATGTATATAGTTCATGGAGAGACCTGTGCGGGTAAATTATGTGTTATCATCTATCATAACAAAGAGAGATACATATCAGGTAACCATCATTCAAAAGGATTAATAGATATAGTTGAAAATTAAGTGTTAACACTGCCATCAAATGTACAAGACTTTAGTTCTTTTAATGTACACATAAGGTACAGATTCATTCTGATTTATTTACATTGTTAAAAAATTAACAAACAACCATAGTCACTTTTAATACTGGAAATAACAAGTCATTACAAAGGCAGCATTATACAGGATTCCCAAATAACCGAAAAGCACTTTATATATTCTAAATTACCCCATATTATAAACAGTTCCTTCCAACATCACATACTATTTTCAACAGACTTGACAACCTTGAGAGCGGCCTCAATTTTTTCAATTCTATTTTGAATGTTAGCACAGTCAATAGAGAGTGTTACGGACTTTTCAAAGGCTTTTTGAGCCAGTTTCAGCTCTTGTGGTACTAAAACACCAAACCACTTTAAAGGCTCTACATCACACTTCTTTGAAAGAACAAGTTTAGTCTGTTCATACGAAGTCTCTGCATCTTCGTCCTCAGTTGCTATCTCCGGCTTCTTCTCACTTCCTCTATGTCTTAAATGCATTGAACAGTCAGGTTTCTTGGGATCACCTCTATCACTTGCATCGAACTTGAGAGAATTTTGGACTCTTTCTTCCAACGATAGAATATCTTCGTCACTTGATTCTCTGTGCACACAGTAACGCGCCATCATTAGTTGCTCGTCGCTCGTTGGAAATTGCATCATGGAAACTCTTTCCTTGCCCAAAAGCATCCTAGCTTTCGCCAAGAGTATAAAGCCTTCGCTCATAGTTTTTTCCATTTCTACTTTAGTTTTCACCAAGTCGTCCATAGACTGCAACAGATTGAATGATAAGGAATCCATATGTTCACAATCAGCCATTACTTAGGAAGAAAATGCGATTTCTTTGAATAGTCAATATGCGCAAACAAACGAATCTTCTAACTGATGACTCGTTCAGCTATAAGGCATAATTAGCTGCAAATAGAGGCGTTACTAATTTGCCATTAAATGACAGGGCAGAATGGTTCTATTTGCTGATTGGGCTATTTAAGCTTCTGTATTCCTACAAAATGAAGACACCCGCAGCAAAGTCACTATAAACGTAAACCTGTATATTTTCAGCTTGGGTACTGTTCAACTAGGTAAAGATAGCTAAGGTCCAACTGACGTACAGAATCACGATAAAAAATTAATTGGCCCACGAAAGTGCATAGCTGCCCCCGACCGTGTTTTCATGATAATCAACTTATAACACATGATATTTTATATTGTTTTTTTTACTTGAAATAAGAATCGAAATTACTTCGCAAAACTATCGCCTTTTGTCCAGGTTTCGCGCCACATCAATTGCGAAAACATGAATATGCCCTAAGTCATTTATGCTTGGATGAGACTGTGATATACAATTCCAATAACCGCTCTGGTGAATATTTTTTATTCTTGGTGACACACTATATGTGCGCTGGCAAGGAATTATCTTCATAAATATTTTTCGCGATGGATTTTCCTGATCCAGATGAGGAATTCGAATGTATGCATGCTGATGAACTCGAGTATTTAAGAGAGTTAGAAGAAGACATCGATTGCAGAGATAGTGAGTTTTTCTCTTTATACTGGATTTTTTTATTATTATTATGAGCAGACTATACAATCAAGTTGGCAAATGTCGCCGACATTAATTCCCAGTAATTGATTTTTACAGGTGAATATTCCATCGCTCTCCCAAGTGATCGCACGTCCGCAAAGGTTGAGGAACTTGCCAAACCATTGGTAGAAAATGAAACTGATGGCAAGAGAAAGATCGATGAATTGTTCGGTGACGTCTTAGATCTTTCATCTGACGAGGACTGTATAAGTGTCCCAGGTGTGATAATATTGTTCCTTTCTTGTTGACATACAAATATTAATTCTCACCTTCATCCGTTATCCATAAATCAATACAAATTATAAGGCGCTTTCGAAGTACCGCACAGTTATGTGAACGTTTGTACAGTTTTCCGGGTACACTTTTACAGTTACAGCAACCCGAACTGTGGCCAACTGAAATATCTTAGTGTGTCCATCTTATTTCTCAACTGGGATCAGTACATCACAGTGAGGAACAAGCCTAACTTGGCCCAGTACCCCTGTTGTGTTTGGTTGTATCTTGGTGCATTCATTGACCATTGACTCATCATTCCCCCGGATACCTCCTTAATGCTTTCCCTCGGTGTCAATCATCTTATTCACTTAAGTTCTCAATGTTTTAAGTTATGTATTTCTCAGTTACTGATATTCAATGTTTACGGAAAACCATAATTTCAATTTCGGTTTGTTTATTACGTAGCTAAGAAAAGCTGCCTTTCAACTAATAGTAGTGAGCAAATCTGTGATGAGATGCTGATGGAGAAGATAATTTCCCGAAGGAAGCAAAACATGGGACTTGAAGAAAATAGTCCTTCTCAAGGCTCTAATCAGAGGTAGGTGTTCAGAATTTTTAATTTATTTTCCTCTCCCCTCTTTATATTTTAAATAAATCATACATTGTCACTGGAACAATGTTGCCAGTTTTAGAGGTTCATTTGCCTGGACCTATGTTTATTTCTAATATTTTCCTTGTCTATCGTATATGACACTTTTTCTAAAGTGTCTTCCTTTCTCTTCATCATTACCACCCTTACCCTCACTCTGCTTACTGTTGCTGGTAAGGCTTATTTATACTAACAAATAATATAAAAATATTGGTGTGAAATAAGTGTCAGAAATTGTTGATTTTCCATAATAACTAGTGAGAGATATTCTTGCAAGAGCAGATTTAGCCACCAAGGAGAAATACACATTTAACAAAATAAAATATATAACATGGTTCAACACCAAGTACTATGCCATACAATAACAGTATAGGCATTAAGTTTTCAGCTTTTATCCCAGACTTTCACTGCATAGGCAGTTTTATAATACATATTTGTTAAATGTGGTCCAACTACCTTTCTATTCTGAAAGTTCGCTAGCTGATACATAGAACCTTTTAACATATGTGTAATAGTTTAATATATTATTTAGAATCTTAAAGATATTTAGATTTATTAAAACAGTAATGAAATGAATGTGATGAAAAGGTCAAAGAGAAATATTATCTTTAGCTAGTTAGGCCTCATTTAGATTATGCCACAGGTATATGGGATCCTCACAAAGTTGGATTAATTACTGAATTGGATCACGTGCAACTAAGAGGAGCTAGATATGTAAAACGTTTTTATGATAAATTTAGCAGCATATTCAAAATATTGGAGCTGCTTGCCTGAGAATCACTCACTGAGGGAAGTTTAATCACAGATAAAATCTCTTGCATTAATTGGGAGGAAGTCTCTTTAGCGGTGATGTTAAAAATGTAATATGGTACTGTGGTAGGAGTGATCATGTCAATAAAATTA
This sequence comes from Hetaerina americana, assembly GCF_022747635.1. Classification (NCBI taxonomy): domain Eukaryota; kingdom Metazoa; phylum Arthropoda; class Insecta; order Odonata; family Calopterygidae; genus Hetaerina; species Hetaerina americana. The sequence goes on from NW_027286069.1 coordinate 48,999,161, forward strand.
GAGAAATCAACTGTAGAACAGATAAATTTAAGATGTCATTAATATCATGAATGATAAGGAATCAGAATAACATTGTCTGATCGCAGTACGGTCATATTTGGGTCAAAATTGGTCTGGTGGGTATTCACCCCCTGCCGCACACCCTAGCATTTGCTTGCAGGGTACTAAAATAAATGAATTAATGTTTTAAAAATATTTAGCATAGGAAATGATATGATTACAGCATTAATTAATACAGTGAGTAGTAGTAATAGTACAGTATGCAGCGATTAAAATTTCCCAGAAGAGACTTGTATGGCATGATATTAGAGCACTTATTAGAGAGCTTTAAAATGCTTTCAAGCAGAGGTCATCTCTGACCAAAGAATGTAGAGCTACTGTCACCGTGAATCAAGATTTGCTAAAATTTTACATTTTTGAACTTAAAAAAAACAGGGAGCAAACCTTTTTTCAAAAATATTCAAGAGACTTGGATTATCATGCATTCCATGGAACTAATATACAAGCTATCTTTGGCTCCAGGCATCAAGGTTCAAAATTAATGTCTTGCTTGTTGATTTGAAACAGAGTGACCCTCGTGATTATTGGAATGGGTTACTCTCCTCAGTCTTGGAGGGGGAGTAATAAAAATATAAGGCCTGGTGGAAAACATCTTATCATTTATGAATAGACTTTGCTTTACCTATTTTTAAGAATACTCTTGGAGTATCAATTCTTGAGTTGATCCCTGGATCGTTAAAAATTCACCCTTCCTGGCACCTTATGATGTAATTGAAGACATTATCACAGTAGTTCATATTATTATCATTAATATTAATTTTTATTGAGCCTTTATGTGGTCAGTCATAATAATGCATTTCTATTGGTGATGTGTGTGCAAAAGGTTGCGTAGATATAAAAGGCCCTGGAAAATTCGAAGATTTTTTGCCATATACAACAGCCACCCCTTAATGACGGAAACATTTTTGCCCATTGTTAATAGAAAGTCCAAAATTGGCATTTTCATAATTCAATTCATGAAATGAGCTTGGTTTAATATACTGAAAGCTGTGACTACCTCTTTATAGTTTCAGTTTCTTAATCAAGGGTTTTCTGTGATGTAACCTATGTGTAAAATATTTTAATATTTATATATTTCAAGGCATGAAGGCTGCATTACAAGAAACATACCGCCTTGGCCATTTGTCCCGACTACCAATGATGATGGGAAAAAGGTTTATGTTCGACTTTTATCTGAAGAGACATTTAAGCAGCAGGTAATGATTTTTGCATATCTATTTTGAAAGAGATAATTTATTCTCTAGGTCATACCTCTTCAGTTTAGGAGAGAATACAGCTTTTCGTCATGACTTAATATTCATACTGAGAAATACAGGTTTATAAAAAATTAGAAATTTCAGTTCTATTGCAATTTTATTTTGGTTGTTTCTTTTTGTGTGAGAATTAGTTATTAACTAGTCTGTGTGGGCTGGAATGTTGAATAACAGCTCCTCAAATGTTTCGAAAATCAATTGTTTTGTGTTGCTTAGAAAAGCTCCTCGCTTACGGAACTTTGATAAGTGAATTAAACCACGAAGTTGAGAATCCACCCTTATCTCCACCAACTATACTTAAACTTAATAGTGACAGAAATTTTTATTGCTAAAATATGAATAAAATTTGTATACTAGATTAAAAGGAGAAGTATTGTTAATATAAGAGACTGCCACAACAGTGATGAAAGTATTGTGAGAAAAAGTTATTTAGACCATTTGTACAACTATTCATTCTTGGCAGTAGGCAAGTTCATCTATCTTCTACTTTCCATTCTGATGATACAAACCAAAGTTCGAAATCACAACTGTAATATCCATTTGATTTCCGTTCAATTTAAATACTTTATTATTAGGAGATTATATCATTTAAGCTTACTGTTGCATGATTTTAAATCAAACTTGAACCAAGTGTGCAAAAAATTTTCACCATCAATTAATAATTAGGTATGGCATCGATATTTATTCTGTTGTGCATTGAAAGCCTACCTCAAACTTACCACCAAAATGATAATAATATATGAGAAAAGAAACGGTAAAATTCAATAAAAGTTGCTAAGTGCCCCATGGGGAGGTGATATTTTATGTAAATTCTGGGTTCCAGGATTTTAATTTGAGGTTTTGATTGCATTGAGTAATATATAATACGAGGGCGATTAGTAAGGTCTCCAATTTTTTTTCATGAAAAATCAAATTTATTCTCAGCTTTGCATACATCATTGGAAAGGTTGAGCATTTATCTATTTTTCTTAATAGTTGCCTTGACGATCAATCGCTTTTTGCATCCTTGTAAGCAGCTTTTTAATACTGGCATCATACCTCTCTCCCACCGTGTATCGAAGCCAATTGACGACTGCTTCTCCAATATAAATTCATCGCCCATTTAGTGGAAGTGTATGGACATCAAAAATATGCGGAAGTGGTGCAGGGAGTTTTTTGACGGCCGGGAAAATATCCATGATGAGCAGCGATCGGGGCAGCTGAGTTTGCCGGAATCAATGGTGGCTCCAATTGATGAGATGGTGCGCAATAACTGGAGAATTACCTTTCATGAAGAGAGTGGCTACTTCTGTGTGCTGAATATTGTGTTAAAGGTCCTCAGTTACAACAAGGTGTCTCACCAAAGGAGTGTGTTTGCATCATGACAATGCACGTCCACATGTGTCACGTCAAACGACTGCCCTACTCAATGAATTTGGCTGAGATATCATCGACCATCCTCCTTACAGCCCGGACGTTGCCCCCTGTGACTACCACTTGTTTCCCGCTCTCAAAAAACACCTTGGAGGACAGAAATTCAAGCTGGACAAGGAAGTGCAAGAAGCAGTCTTCAGTTGGCTTCATGACCCAGCAGGAGAAAGGCAAGACGCTGGTATTACAAAGCTGGTTTCAAGGATGCAAAAAGTGATTGATCGTCAAGGCGACTATATAGAAAAATAGCTAAATGCTCAGCCTTTCTAACAATGTACACAAAGTTGAGAATAAATTTGATTTTTCATGAAAAAAACATAGGAGACCTTAGTTTATGAATAACCCTCGTGATAGAGTCCTGTCTGGGCTGTAAAAACTTATGTTAATTCAGGGTGAGTTAACTTGATTTTTCAAATTTTATTGCATCATTTTTTTCCATGAATTTTTCTCGCAACATGAAATATCATAAGAAGGGTTCAATTCATCCATAAACAGTGAATGGTCATTTAACCTGTTTAACTGACATATGTATGTATTGTCTAAAGGTCTAATCCTTATTTTTTAGGTTGCCTCTGTTTCTACTTCCGGGAAATACCTAACCCTTCTTTCTGAACCTTATCATGTCGTGAAAAGTCAAGCTGAGGAATATGTAAGTATATCATATTTTTCTTATGAATTAATGTAAGAGTCATGAGAAGAAGTTATGTGTAAAGTTGCTGCTTCTTATTTTCTGAAGATTATATAGTTCTACATCAAAATCCTGCTAATCAATAATAGCATAAAGGGACTATAGAGTAATTCCTCGTTTTCCATTAGCTCTCTTCCTTTCTCATTTCCTTATTTGATTCACCTTAAAATATCTGATTTTTTGAACTATTTATAGTAAGGGACTGTCAGAAATAGATATCCACAGGTTAAGTATGTTCCTTATTTCCACTTTCTGGTTATTTTCCAGGATCCCCGACCTCTCTCTCCTTTTTTGAAAGAACATCCAAAATTTTGACAACTCTTAAAATTGTAAAATTAGATAACTTTGCTGTATCTAAAATATGAGTGTTTAAATTTTCTATTCCAAATATTAGCTGAAGTCTAACAAAAATTTAGGATGCAATGAAATTTTCTCCCAAAAATGTTCAAGATAATCATACTTTCAAAAGTTAAAAAATTTTTGACCTTTGTTATCTTGAAAGAGTGATTCATTTTTTACTTTCCTGTGACCTCAGGGCTGAGTTTGTTTTAATTGGCATCTGCATTTGAAGGGTTAAAGAATAGTTAATGCACAAGTCATTGTAAAATAAAAATGGTTTTTTGCTGCACTCTTTCCGGGTAAAGCTTGTGAAATTTTTCCTTTCTGCAATTTATGGTATTAAGACTTCTCAAATAATATAATTGTGTAACTCAAAGTTAAATGCTTGGATGTCAAATGGCCCAGACCAACCTCTTCCCCCTTTTTTTGAACTTCATGCAATTTCACAGACCCATCCTTACACCCAAGTAAATCAGCAATAATTAATTTATATAATTCAATTTTTATTCTTATTTTGTTTGTTTATCTTAATTATATTTGTTGTTAAGAAGAAATTAGGTTTAGTGTTGTTGTTAAGGGAGCACACAAAATATTTGTGCAAAAAAAATAATCTTGTGAAAGGAGTATTGTTTTTCTCATAATGACTTTAATGAATTAGAATTCTAACCAGTAATAAGTGATGTAAAACTGCCATTAATCACTTCCCTGCATCTTCCCTCAGTCTGTGGCTATAGTTTCTAGATGGCCTTGAAAAGTATAATGTAACCTTTTCTTAATGCTTCATGTAATCCTTAAATTGAATTCCTTGCTCTAAAATGCAGAAGACCATTATTGGCCAAACTATTAGTGAAATCCAGAAATTTCGTAATGTAGAAATCATTTTCCTTAGTTTGGAACTGCCTAAAGAAATTTGCAGTTAAAGAGGAAGCTTCAATAGCTTAATTAGTTAAAACACTCTTCCAGAAATCTCGAGGATCCTGGTTCAAGTCCCAGTCAAGGCAAATGATTTTTGCATTGAAATTTCTGCATTAAATGTTTATCACCAGATGACTCCATCACTGTCATGGTATCTCTTGTAGTTCTTTGAATTCGATTAAATATTAGCATTAACTCTAAAAAAAGTTTAATTATCATGTATTAGAAAACTGCTGGCTAAAATATATGTTGTCAATCGCCAGCTTCTGAGTCAACCTGGACATAAACCATCAGCCAAACAAGCATTATTACTAACTTCTTTCTACCCTTGTACTGAATTAACATGACATAAAAAGCAGATAATGGGAACTGGGCAATAATATAATTTCCATGCACGTGAAAGGTCAGTATATTGCATTGCATTTATTGCATTTTGTTAAATTGAGGCTATTATTGTGATTACAATTCAACAATTTCAGAGTGAAAAAAATCATTCACCTTGACCATGATGAATTTTAAACTCTGAAATTGTTGCATTGTAATGGATGTTAGCGGATAACTCCATCAAAAAGTTGCTGTCATAACATCTCCTGCAGTTTCTTGGATTATTATTGTGACTTTGGGCATGCACTTTCAGCTAGCATAATTTCTATCACTACTGTTAATGACAAATTGGCTAGTTTTAAGAGGATTTCTATAGACTTATTACTTATCAGCTAAATAAATTTCAATTCAAACTGTTTCTTGTCCATCTCCCTTAAAAGTATGTGAATGAATGGGAGAGGTGCACATAACTTAAAAATGGATGTTGAACCTCAAAATGTTTAGTTCTTGATGTAATGCTAAAAAAATAATGAAATGAAAAGATGTTCTATTTTACTAAATGAAAAATTATGGTACTTATTATACCTAAATATGCCATTTTATATTAGAACTTATGTATTTCCTAGTTGAATTTATGAATTCCTGCAAAGCCAGAGAATAAAGTCAAAGTGTGAGCAATATTTAATAGTTCCCACTAATGTTGCATCCTTGTATACTGGGCCACTGTGCAGTATTGCGGCCCTCCCAGAATCTAGGCATTGGGCCTATCTAAATCACTGTTTGGTATTGGAATAAGGTCTTAGTATTGTCTCATATTCACTTCATCGATCATTAGGACATGTCAACAGAGATTTTTTTTTACATATTTAGAGAATGCAGACTAGAAGTACCTGAAACAGATGAACAATGCCTAAAATTAATTATATATATATATATATATATATATATATATATATATATATATATATATATATATATATATATATATATATATATATATATATATATATATATATATATATATATATATATATATATATATATATATATATATATATATATTGTTATGTGTCAAATAATTGATTTTTATCACTATTAGTTTTTAAATAGTCCTTGCTTAGTGAGTGCTGATGCACTTGTACTAAATTTTTAGACTTTCGGTGCGGAGCCGAGAGATTCCATTTTCCATGTGATTTCTCTTGTCACTTGAAATTTGTTTCCTTAATTACAGTATAATTTTAAGTAATTATGTGGGAAGCTTTAGCAAGTTCATCATCATATCCTCATTGTTTTAAACTTTTTTGGGGAAGATGATGATTTTATTCAAAAGAAAATGTGATTGATTGTTTTCTGGCATGCAAAATTGAAAATTTTACCTTTTAGTAACAATCTTCTGTATAAAATGCAAATTTCATGTGTAAATGTTTAATGATCAATTTATAGGATACTAATTGATTGTTTTTTTATTTCTGTTTGCAGCTTGAAAAAAAGAAAATTGAGTCAACTGCTTCTAAACCTACCTCTCAGCCCTCCCAACAAAGGAATGGCATTGTGGAAAGTAGTGACCTGTGGGTAGAGAAATACAGACCAAGGACTTATATGGATCTATTGAGTGATGAGGTGAGTTGCACAAATGAATACATTTATTGAAATAATTAAATAAATATGTTGATCTTATTCTCTTAATAATGCTTATGATGTATGGTTATAGGGATGAATTTGTTTTTAAGTGAAACTGGTCTCCTCTGCTCAAGGTGTTGGGTCACCAACATGGCAAATGTTCTAAGGTTCTTTTCAGCATTTTTGGTAAAAACTAATGAGTCTATTTCATAAAGAAGGAAACGCAATAGTTTCACAAGATTTACTTTTTTATTCATATTATTGATATATATGTCATTGTGCTGTGATGCTGAATCTTTAAATGTTTGAATTGAATTTATAATTAAGTAAATAATGATTTGAATAATGTGTCAAAAGTGTCGAGACTAACTAAGTTAAAGTTTTATTTAGGAAAATAGACATGCGTAAGATACTTCTCTAGGAAGAGGGAAAACTACTTTTGAAAATGAGGAGTGTAGGGTATGGTTAGAATCAGAAAGCTAAAATTCCAAGATATTGAAAAGCCCGTCAGTGTTATGGTCTATTCAAATTTATCTTTTAATAACCAAATTGATTGCGTTTGTCAGTTGATGGCCAAAAAAGTATTCAGAAGGATAGATTTCTATCTCAATGAGCAAAACTTCATGCACATGAAGCAATTACTTTCTCACATTTTGAGTGCTGTTAATCGGTATTACTGTAAACTGATAAACACAATATTAAGATATTAAAGCAGCTATCATGGGCTATGAGAATAATACTAGAGTGTGATAGTAGAACACATGGAGCAGAAATGTTCATCATCATTATTTCAATACTAAGATTGGTTTACTGCAGCCCTCCATTCTGTCCCATTTAGTGTTGATTCCCTCCCCCTCTAATAGGTTCCCTGTTTTACATCCTTCCTAATTTGCCCTATGTACTTGTCTCTTGGCCCTCCTCGCTGGATCTTTTCTTCAATTTTTCCTTCCATTATGTTTCTTACTAATCCATTGTGCCTCAAGGTATGTCCAATCCATCTAGTTCTTCTTTGCTGTAGAGCTCTCCATCTGGTCCTTTCCTCTTCTGCTCTTCTATATACTTCATCGTTCCTCACTTTGTCTGTCCATTTAATCTTCAGCTTTCTCCTCCAGCATCATGTTACCATGTTTCAAATGCTTCTATTCTTCGTTGGTCCACTTTTCCAGTAATCCATGTCTCCGATTTATAGAGGGCCATGCTCCACACCAACATTTTGACGAACTGATTCCTTGTTTGCAATCTTGTGTTCTTTGATCATAGTACTTGCCTCTTCTCAATGAACGCTTTTTTTGCTTGGGCTATTCTTTGCTTGATGTCGGTCGAGCTTCATCCCTCCCAAGTTGTACTGCTGCCCAAGTAGATGGATTCCACCTGCTCTAGTTTCACTCCTTGAGTTGTGAGGTCTGTATTGAGCTTCTCTCTTCCACGCAAAAGGATTTTAGTTTTCTTCTAGTTGATATTCATATTATATTCCCCCAGTACTTGGTCCATAGCATTTAGAGTTGCTTGCAGGTCCTCTCGCGTTTCCGCCACTACTGCGATGTCATCTGCAAACGGGAGCATGTTGATTTCTTCTCCATTTACCTTGACTCCTTTGATACCCAATTCTTGTTTCTTTTATTGCGTCTTCCAGGAAATTGTTGAATAATGCTGGCGAGAAGTTGCATCCTTGTCTTACTCCTTTCTTTATTTTGGCTTCTATTTTTCTTCCATTTTTCGTTTGCATTGTTGTAACCTGATTCTTGTAGAGGTGATGGATTATTCTTCTGTTGTTGTAGTCCATTCCAAGTGCTGCTAGTATCTTGAACATTTTTTCTTCCATGTTTGCAGAAATGTTAAATGCTCTGAATTCATTAAGCATAGTGCACATGATAGCTTTCATGCCCATGCATATAATTGTTCACCCTTATGTTCATTCATGTAATTGCCATGGGAAAGGAAAGAAATAACATAAAAATTGTACATTAAACATCGAAAACAGACGGAAGTAAATTTATGTAAGTCGTATTAGGCTGAACAATAAGATTCTGGAAGTAGTAAAGGAGTAACCCATATGTGTATTTATTTTTAAAATCTATGTGTGAGATAGTTAAAAGTGAAATTGTGTTTGGTATCTGATTTATAGCAAACTTGTAATTCTTTAAATGGATTGATTGCGTTTGATTTATATTCTAGAAACTAGATCACTAAGGCAAGGTGAAAAAATGTTAACTTTCTAAATATAGTCATCTTTTGATAGTATTGAAGCCTGCTTAGCTGAAAATGTTAATTTTTTAGTTAGAAATTATTCCTTCCTACATTCAAACTAATTTTTACCAAAAGCTAGGGGGTCTCCATAGTAATATGATTATTGGAACTGTTGTATTGTCGTGGTGTAGTTTGTATCGCAGTAAATGCTTGTATTCTATCAAATCTTATGAAAGTATATGTATGTGTGCATTCTTGGTTGAATCTTCTTAGGGAACTAACCGCACCTTACTGAAGTGGCTCAAATTATGGGATCATGCTGTTTTTAAAACAGAGTTAAAGAGGCGGCCAAACAAGATTAACAAGGAAGAAATGAAGTTTAAGAAGGACAAGCAAGGTATGCCATTTCAAATTCTTACATTCATGCTCATTAATTTTCTTCATTCTCCACTCTTCTATTTAATGCTGTGAATTCGCCTTAAGGAGGAGAAGCTTTGGTGAAATCCAAAGGACTCTTGCTGTGGGCCTGGTGTTAATAGGGTTCAGTCTGCAACTCTTGGCCCCTATATATGATAATTAGTCTGCATCTGCTTAAGAATTAAATGTGTTTGTATATAAATATATACAATAAATCTGTCACTCATTTCATTATATGAGGGTTGCTATTTATATTTTCGGCCTAATAATGAAAAGACAGTAATTTATTGTTGAAATTGGCTTTATTGTTTTTCGAAGTTTTCTCAATGATAATCAATTCACTTTTGCCTGTACTCAAACCAATTTCCATATGAGGTGTCTTCAAAACATGGTTCTTGAATGTGTCAACAGCTTCTTCAGGTGCCGAAAAACATTGGCCACACAATTTTTCTTGATAAACGGGAATAAAAAGAAGTCATTTGATGCTAACTCCGGGCTGTATGGAGGATGACCCATCAATTTGACATTTTTGCCAGTCGAATAGGTAGTTGTTTCAGCTGATCAGTGAGAGCTTGCATTGTCATGATGAAGAATGATCATTCGTTGCTGCTTCTTTTTCCATAGTTCACCAAGCACTTCTGGCAAACAAATGTTCATGTACCATTCAGAATGCATGGTTCAACATTGCTCTAACATGCTCATGCGGTTGCCACATGTCACAGATAGACGATTATTTGCTTCGATGTGTTTCGTGCATGAATCACTTTTGTTGGATTTGGCTCGTTGTGGAAGATCCATACAGTGGATTGCTGTTTTGTTTTGGGTTCATATGAATAGATCCAAGATCGCCTGTATAGATGTTACATACAGCTTCTGATACAACGCGATTGTATTTGTTGGGTATTTCTTTGCACCAATTGACACGAGCATCTTTTTGAGCCTAATTATGGGGGATTCAGCACGAACAAATTTTTTTCTCAGCTAATGTTTATGCAAAATCTTTTTGATGTTCGTCATACTAATCCCCAAGGATTCCTCAATCTCGCAATAAGTCACATGACGATCTTCCTTTACTAGTTCTTGCACAGCATCAATTTTTTCTGGCACAACAACTGATTTTGGACGATGTTCAGGACTTTTGAAAGTATCTTAGTCAAGATTAGTCGATTAAAAAATAAATAGCCTGAGCAGAGGATGTGAATCAACAAAAAATGAGTATTTAGCCCTCGTGTGGAATGTAGCGTATAGGATAAAATACTGGATTAATTGTAATGTTGAAATTACATTGCCCTGAGTTTCACACTGTTTCCATACTTTGTAACAACAAGACGTACTAGTAGATGCTGAAAGTAAACAAAGTATTTTTTATATCATCGCTACAAAATCATTTTGGGTATAAAGACCATGGTTCATATTTCAGCTGTGTCCTGAATGGAACTGAATACTATGGACAAAGTACTGGGGGAATATAAAATGAGCATCAACAAGAAGAAAACGAAAATCCTTCTGTGTGGAAGAGAGAAGCTCAATACATATATCACAATTCGAGGAGTGAAACTAGAGCAGGTGGAATCCATCTACTTGGGCAGCGGTATAATTTGGGATGGATGAAGCACGACCGACATCAAGGGAAGAATAGCCCAAGCAAAAAAGGTATTCATTGAGAAGAGGCAAGTACTATGATCAAAGAACACAAGATTGCAAACAAGGAATCAGTTCGTCAAAATGTTGGTGTGGAGCATGGCCCTCTATAAATCGGAGACATGGATTACTGGAAAAGTGGACCAACGAAGAATAGAAGCATTTGAAACATGGTAACATGATGCTGGAGGAGAAAGCTGAAGATTAAATGGACAGACAAAGTGAGGAACGATGAAGTATGGAGAAGAGCAGAAGAGGAAAGGACCAGGTGGAGAGCTCTACAGCGAAGAAGAACTAGATGGATTGGACATACCTTGAGGCACAATGGATTAGTAAGAAACATAATGGAAGGAAAAATTGAAGAAAAGATCCAGCGAGAAGGGCCAAGAGACAAGTTCATTGGGAAAATTAGGAAGGATGTAAAATAGGGAACCTATCAGAGGGTGATGGAGTTAACATTTAATGGGGAAGTATGGAGGGCTGCAGTAAACCAATCTTAGGATTGAAAGACAGATGATGATGATGGACCGAATGGAAAATGAATAAAATCTAAATTTGCTAGAGATTGTCCCTTTGCTTTAATTTAATTTTTTTCTTTCTCAGACCACATGCCATCTATGTGCCAGAAGCAATGCTTACCACAATGCATCCCCACCCTCCATCTGTAAAATCACATTCGTTTCAGTCCAGCCTAGCTGACATTGTGCTGATCAGGTCATAGGCACTGCTGAAAGTTAAAGTCCAATTTTTCATAGAACCTTTGTTCTACCCCAATCCACCCTCCACTTCCCATCTCAACAAAGTCCATTGGGGGATTAACTGGCAGCTTCATTTGGTTTATGGGGATCGAAATAGTGCGGGGGCTAACGTACTGGCTTCCCACCCAGAGGGCCCGGGTTCAAATCCCGGCGGTGTTGAATATTTTCAGAGGTATCTCGATCCCTACTTGAGGTGCTTTGTGGAGGGCACTTTGAGTGAGTACGCCGTCCGTCGGATGGGACGTTAAGCCGCGGACCCCTTGGCGCCTTTCGTAAAGAGTAGGCTAATGCCGACGCCGGGTTTCTCTCCACCCTTCATCCTTTTCTGTCCATCCCCTATGGCGCAAATGACCTCAGCTGTCGGTCGCCTCCCCTCAAAACTACTACTACTATTTGGTTTATTAGTCCATGTTACGGTATGGTTTTGGCATGTACTCTGGGAAAATAGTGTATCTAAATTGTTGAAAGATTCATTGTATCACTTAAACTTTGTATTGCTCAAAGAGAAATGATTCTCATGAACATCCAAGAGAGTGGTTCTACTCTTATGGGCAAACTGCCTCTGGCTTTGGGCAGAAAGAAGGTAAGCTGCCTATGTACTCCAATGGCAGTTGGGCTCCTGTCAATGGCAGAGCTTTTACGGTGCTGCCTGGACTCTGGTTAGATGTTATCACATTATGCTATGAAATCAATGATTTTTAAAATTATTTTGATGACTTATTTGTCTTCCATTTGTCAATTATTTTGTAAATTTGAAGTAATAGATAAATACAAGTTGGAAGTAATGACCTATGCTATTGTCACCAAAGTTGCTTCATGTTACTTGTTTTGCCATCTAATGCCCAACTATTCTTTAATTGCCACATTATAAAATTATCCGAAATGGAAACTATCAATGCCATTTGCAAGCAAAAAATTATGCATGCATCAGATAAAATAATTAAAATTTTTCCTTATTAAAAATCAGTACTCCTTTTTTGTGAGATGGAAATGGAAAGTGTGTGATCGAAATTCAACATTTCTCAAATATGTATTGAAAAAATGTATCCTAAAGGCTCTTTTTCCCTAGCAAGATTATGGGAGTGTAGTTTAACGTAGTAGTTAGCTTGTTTATTTCAAGTAAGTCCCTTAGAAAGGGTTTTTCTTCTCTTTCATGTTAGTTGGTGAACACTTTGTTTTCTGCTCTTATTTTTATCAGGTTAGGTGTATATCACATCATCATGACCTAGGTTTCCATATTTTTTATTGAAACAGCTAATTAGCAAAAAAAATTATAAGTAGAGGTGCATTAAGTGAAAAATACTGGAAGTGGAAGTCTATGTTAATAAATATTTGAGAAAAGCATGACTCTATTTAGTATGGGTATAATAGAATTAACTAAAAGAATTTTATTTTAATTTTTTTACTTAGTAAACAGTTAAAAACTTTCATTAAACACCAATAAATTTGAAAAATATCATGGAAAGTGAATGAGTCATAATTTCTAGTTTCTGTGATAAAATTGAATTCTCTTCTTATTTAATATCAATGATTTCTTTTTCAGAGGTTATTTTATTTATAAGATAATGTGTTCAAGAATTTAATCAATATTTTAAAGGTTGAAATTAATTATCTGGAGTGGTATCATTATCTAAAATATTAACTATGGTGTGTTGCCATCTGTTTGTTGACTCTTAAGGCTTGTTTTGCTGTGGATCTTTTGTTAATTACTTGGGTGAATTAATATTCTTTTGGAAATCAGGTACATATACACATATTGCTGTCACCATATGCTACTAATTAAGACATCTGGGGCCTAAAATGTCATGCATGTATTCATTTTCTTTTAGCTGAGTTTGCTGAAGAAGTCGATGAAGCTGGTTATCCTGTTAAACGACTTACTTTATTATGTGGACCCCCTGGCCTTGGAAAGACAACTCTTGCCCATGTGGTTGCTGAACATGCAGGTAGGTTGATAATGAAGTAATAGCTATGGTGGGGATTAGGATTGTGTGATGGCTAACCAACTGGTCCCCCCGGGTTCAAATCCTGGAAGTGGCAGATCTTTTTCAGTGGTATCCTATTCCCTACTTGAGGTTCTCAGTGGCTAGCACTTTGAGTACGCTGTTCATTGGATGGGACATTAAACTGGAGACCCCTTGCCGCCCTTTGTTTAAAGTAGGCTAATGTCAATGCTGGGTTTCTCTTCTCCCTTCCTCCTTTCTCAACCATCCCTAATGGTGCAAATGACTTCAGCTGTCAGTCACCTTCTGCAACTCTTTAAAATTTTCATTATTATTTCCCATTACACCATTTTACCTCCAACCACATCCCACTTCATTCCACCTCTCCTTATTCCATAGCCCCACCATAGCTTCTTTCACATGAGCCCCAGAAAAGGTGAAAGAAGACTCTGTTATTATATTTTGGGTACATATTCATCAAAATAACATTACAACAAATTTGTTTATGACATCTGCAGTGACACAAGCAGTTATATTTATAACTAAAATTTGTTCAGACTCCTCTTTGGCTATATTCAGTTCCTTTGTAATATCGTTTTGGGTCTTAATCTAAGGAACAGCAGTGTATTCTCTCTCTTCCAATTAATAGTGGAATCCATCCAAAATATTTTGCCAATATACAGTCAGGACCCCTGTCCTGTAAAGTTTTACTTGTAAACGATGAATTTTACCCTGTAAACAGTCAAAAACACTCGTTTAACACCAATACATTTGAAAAGTCTGAATTTCTCTCTTCGATATCCTCCTACATGTGTGTTTAGATTTTTTCCTGAAAACCTTGCCAGTGATTGTCACAGATTGGTCAAAAGAGCTGTGTAAATAAATTAGTACTGTCATTTCTAAACATTCATAATTGCTAGAAATCATGTTGACATTAATTTATGTTACTCGATTGATCAAATGCCCTGTTGGCTTATTAGTTATAATTATATTAAAAATTTTGTGAACATTTAGTTTGTCATCCTCATTTTTAATAGTTAATTTGTAATGTCTCATTCTTTTACTATTGCCTAAGGTTACAATGTTGTGGAGATAAATGCAAGTGATGATAGGAGTCCAGAAGCTTTCCGGAACAAATTAGAAGCTGCCACTTCCATGCAGGCTGTAGTGGGGAGCTCACCCCGTCCAAATTGCTTGGTCATGGATGAAATAGATGGTGCACCAGCTGTGAGTACTTTCTCTGGTCCCATTTATTGGAATGTCGTTGTAAATTTTGGTAGGTCTTTGATATGGCGTTAGAAATCAGGCAGTGAATATTTTTTCTACCGAGCAGTAAAATCTCCTTGTTATGGTTCTGATAAATTTGAAATACATATTATGTTCTTCAAAGCTGAGAACATTCCCTGCAAGTCAGGTAAAATTTCAGCTGGTTAGCAATATGTAATGAAATGCAATTAAATTTAAGTTTTAACTTAAAGGATAAGATTGCCAAGCTTTATTGCAGGAACGAAACATGAACTGGTGTTAGTACTGTAAAATTGTGTGTTGCACATCTTTTTCTTAAATGAAGTGATTGAAATCACTGTACAATGTGCTTAAGCTACAATGAATGGTAAATACGAGGGTCATCCGGAAAGTAGTACCCGTTCGTGAATCAAAGACACAAAAGTAAATATTAACAAACATAAAAAATTTTATTTGAAAGAGGATACTTTAAACTACTTCTCAACATAATCTCCAAGCAAATTAAGGCATTTGTCATAACGTGTGACAAGTTTCTGTATTCCTGCTGCATAGTCCTTCGCCGCCAGCTCATTGAGATACGCGAGGGACCCATCTTGCACAAATTTTTGCATAATGCAGATGGTGTTTAACAATTTCATGAACAATTGTTCGAGAAAAATTGGGAAAATGCTCACAGATGTCATCAATTGTGACGCGCCGATCGTTCCTCACGAATTCGTCAACTGAGCTCACCAGTTGGTCTGTAATGACAGACGGTCTCCCCGAACGCTCATCATCGTGTGTGTTCCCCCTCCCCATGTTGAAGTTGCGACACCACCGCCGAACAGACGACTCGTCAATTACATTGTCTCCATACACCTCCTTTAATTGGCGATGAATATCACATGGGCGAACGTTTCTTGCATTGAGGAATTTAATCACTGCCCTCACTTCACAACTGGCGGCGTTCTCAATTTTTTTAAACATTGTAAACAATCACAGAAACAACACAGGCAATGCTAGCGTCACGCAACTTGGCTCAGAGAAGGCAGACAAGCCACTGAAGCTATCTGACCTCGTCCAGCGGCTACTCGCGTCGTCAGCACTTCATGCGGCACGAACGGGTACTACTTTCCGGATGACCCTCGTAATAATGAATAAGAAATTATTTGAATATCCAAAGAACAGGAGATAATATTGATTTCCATAAATATAAGATTAAAATTATCTTGGAGTATACCCAAAAGAAATACTTCTTATGTGAGTGATAATGATAGAGTATATCTGTGCACATCCTAGGAAGAGCATAGTCATTCCAATTGGTATGAAGATGGTGGGTAAAAAACGAGTAGTGCAATATTTAAGATAATTGGGTAAACACAGTTGAAAACAGACACTTACTACGTGCTCCAAAAACAATAATTGTGCTGATTTTGTAGGTTATGGCCAATGGATTGAGGTCCATAGTTTACTGATTTACCCACACTCATTCATTATTGTAATTTTAAATTAAATCTTATGGTTTCAAGTGCTTCCTTCATGATTTTATATCCAAATTGTTTTTAAGAATTTTTTAAAGTCTGTTTATTTCAAATCCATATGCTTCGAATGTAACAATTTCATGGTCCCTTATTCTTTAAATGATGAGGTTTCACTGTGTAGTTAAACCCCGCTGTGTTGAGATGAATGGGACCGAAGACTACTGTTCATAATAGCTGTCATTCATTGTAATTGTTTTACATAGTAATATGTCATTTACATGTAATTTACCCAATGCTTTTCTCTCTCTGTCTCTCACTTATAAACGTATGCAAAACATTTTCCAAAAATAGAGCAAGGACATTATTTACCGAAGTAAAGGTTGTGCAATGAACATATTATTCAGTAAATACAAACACCACACATTCTAATTTTTTTTGTGGATATATTGTTGGCACTCATGCCCTGAGGGACATCCACTACCCTCCTTTTCAATTCTATGCATTGGGTAACCATTGTTTGGTGTGCCATCTAAGGCACTTGACACCATTGCAATGTAGAATTTTTAGAGATTGCCATGTACCATTAAAACTGAGGTATTTATTCTTTGCTAAAGTTAAATGTATAAGTTTAGAAAAAATATTAATAATCTATTGATTTTGATACTTTCTATTAAATCATTGTCATGATTAAAAACGATGCAACAATTGGCTAATTAACTAAGAATTCTTCATGTCTTAACTTAAAAAGAATTGTTACTTAAATGGTACAAAGTGTAGAGATGGTGGCTGAAGCAGAGTATAGAAATGGAAGATAAATGACCCAGGTGATATATGTGACAACAGGTCATTTTATGCAACATCTTTAATTTCTTGTGTGCTTATGTTGTTAGAGTCAACATTTGGGGTGAATATGATGAGTCATTTAACTTTGGTCAGGAATGTGTATGTAATCTGTAGTGTTTCAAGTGGGGGATCTGATTAAGCCTTATGAATTACTGTGATTTTTTATCATGCATAAATGTTATATTTTCAGCCAGCAATTGATGTCCTCTTGAAAGTAGCCTGTGCAAAAGACTCTGCTCGAAGCAAAGAGAAAAAGGGCAATAAGAAACAAGCAGTATTGAAACGCCCAATTATCTGTATATGCAATGATTTGTATGCTCCTGCCTTGAGATTGCTGAGACAACAAGCATTGATAATCCATTTTGGTTCAACAGCTAATTCCAGGTGACTATATTTTTTATGAATATAATTATTTTACTCATATGTTCAGATATTTTCAATTAAATTACTGTGATAATATAACTAGAATAGTCCCCTTGTAGATGGAAACTAGTTCAATGCTTGAAGATGTCTGTTGTTGAGAGGGAAAGGAGTTAGACACCCATGGTCTATTTAAATCTTGAAGTATGATCACCCATAGTGAGAGGTATTTCTGCTATGGAAAGACAGGTCAATGACTTATTCATAATGAATGTTAGTTGGTGGATATTTTGAATAGATGATCCAGGAGCTGCCAATTAATGTTTATTAACATTTTATTAACAAATTCATAGCAATCTTCTTAGAAAATTTCTGGTTTAGGTTTCATTGTTGAGAATTCCCTACATTTAGAGGTATTAGTATGTTGCTTGCCTATACTTTGCTGCTCGGGGATTCAAACAGGGACCCCGTATCTGTAATTCATGTAATAAATTGATGGCGAAATGATGTAGTTTACACGTTAGACTCCCTTCATAAAAATAGTAAAGAAAAACGGATAGATTTGAATTCAGAATTTCATATTTGCCTGGAGTTTTATTTTATATAGAGCCAGGGTGCTGAGTTAGTCTAGAACTCTCCCGACTAACTCAGCACCCTGGAGAATGATGGCAGTGTAATCCTTTGAAACATCCGCAGCAAAATAACTATTGGATGGAAAACCTAAGAAGACTTTATGTAACTTGAATACAGTTTAGAAATGCATCGATTGTTGAGTAACTGGTAGGTATTCACCTAATGGTTCTTTTGTCCTCAAAGAAGTGCAGCCATATTCTTCCACCAATTACAGATGCAAGATCGTGGCACATCATATCTTTGTTGTGTCTGTGTTCTGTAGTATGATTTCCTATTTCTTCACCATCTTTGATTTGTATGTACAAATGGACACAACAGGATGTTGGTGAGTGAGTGTCAGTGTGTGCTAGGTGCTAGCTAGTACATGATATCCTCGAGAGGCAAGTAAGTGAACAAAACATTCTCCTATTGGAACTTGCTCCGTACCATAAGAAACAGAGAAGCAGAGGAGGGGTCAATTCGTGTGCACTGGGAGGAGAACACAGAGATGGGAGGGAGGAACTTGAACTAACATAAGATGTTAACCCTCTTTTAGGGTGGCATTATCTAGGAAATAAGATTTGAATTGTGCATGCGTTTATATAATGAAAATATATCTATATTTTTTATTAACTCTTCCAGTTCAAGTCATTAGGTGACCTGTAATCTTCATGGGATTCCATTGATATTATTTGCCATAAATCCTTGGAGAACCGCAGGCATACAAATCTCAGAAACTGCCTGTATATTTAATGTCTTCACTATATATTTTGTATTTGATAGTCAAACCATTTCCATTTTGTTTCACGTGTGTAACCTTTCTCCATTCATCATCTTCTTAGGTTATCAGTGTGAGAATTGGGTTTTAGTAACTCTCTAAGCTGTCCCATTAAATTTCAGTCTTTTCATTCCTTCATAGTTCAATGTGTAGATGTCTTTCATCGCCTGCTTCTTGTAATTCATTTTTGGCCCTCCTTTGTAATTCATCTCTGTTTCCTTCTATTATTGTCTTCAGTAAGCTATCATGACTGGGGATATGTCCAGTTAGACTTATTCTTTTCCTGATACTAAATGTATACAAAGAAAGTAAGAAAATAAATTGAAAACATCATCTGAAAAGCAGCTGGGTAATAGTTACATATATTCTTTTATCTTTTTGGACGTTCTCATCAAGTGAGTTTCATTATGATGAACTTAAAAAAAATAGCATTTCTAAGTTTTAAAATTGTTCATTTTTTTATAGACTTGCCTGCAGATTGATGGAAATTGCTAGGCAACAAGGCATTAAAACTGACATGGGAGCACTCATGTCCTTGTGTCAAAAGATGCAAAATGACATACGGGCTTGCATTTCATTTCTACATTTATTTAAAGTGCAGAATAGACCATTGAGGATGATGGATGTTCAGAAGACAACTGTAGGACTAAAGGATATGCAGAAAAGTGCATTTGACGTGTGGCAGGAGATATTTAAAATACATAAAGAAAAAGCGTAAGTAACTTTTCCTGAAAAAGGCATCACTTTACTCAACTTGATATTCTTTGATTTAATTTATTCCAATTGAAATTCAACAATCATTATTATAAAGTTGTGTGGTTTGCGGTAGTCCATGGGATAGAGTGTTGGACTACTGACCAGAGGGCCCAGGTTTGATTCCTGGGCAAGCTTCTCTGGGCACCCTCAGCTCCACCCTTGCTGTGTGATTTTTTTAGGTACCAGATTATCCTGGGAAGCCATTACAGCACAGGGAAACAATCTGCCCCCCCCCCACCCTGATGTGTGAATTTCACTTACGGTCTGGCTTAGTAATGGGTGAACTCTACCATCACCTACCAGACTGACCTTTGTGTTGAATATTGTGTTTATTTGTTTTTATTATAAGTTTTAAATTCATAGTTGCTTTATGCATTGATGCTTACATTGCAAGCCCTTATGTTTCTTGCAAAGTTAACATTAGGAATGTTATTTGAATGAAATTACAAATCCATTACCTCCATTCCCTCCGCAAAAGATTGTAATTTAACCCACTTGTAAGCATTTTTTTAATTAATTTAATCATGGGCGTGAAGTATAGATATTTTCATCCAGAATGCATTTTTCATAAATATTTTGGTAATTTAAAATTTTTTATCAATGTTTTTAAATGGCTGTGATGCTTTCAAGAAACTGTGGGAGATGTCACGACTGTAACTTTTAGCAGAGTCATCTGCTGAATGTAAATTACAATGCAGCAATTTCAGAACAAAAAAATCATTTGCCTTGACCTAGATTCAAATACGGATCCCTGGGCATTGAGGGATCCGGGTTCGAAGCCCATTCAAGGCGTATGATTTTTAAAATCTGTTGCATCTTAATGGCTTTGATGCCTTGATAATCACAAGAAAGAATCAAAAGTAGCCAATTAATAATAAATTGGTTGGGAATGTTCTGTGTTTTTTCTTGCTTTTATTGGAATGTTCAACAAAGCAACAATTGACATAATTAATTTTAATGACTAAACAATTATGTTGTCAAAAATTTCACAATCCATTAAGAGTCAATCTGGTATAGTCTTGTATATTTACTCCCTAAAGTAGTTGTGGAAAGGAGAAAAACTTGTTTAGTGAGCTAAATAAATATGCTTCATTAGGAAGACTATTTCAGCCAATTAAAACTACCAAAATTGTGGCTGTATGTGATTTTTAACAGTTAAATGCTGCAGCTGATGCCCATAAGTGTATCACCATGAAGGTTATATGTTCGCAAATATTTTTTCTGAAATGATAGTCCCTCTCTTTAACAGTTCAGTGCTCTCAGTTTTGATAAGGGTATAGTGGGTATAATAGTGTAAGTGGGGCTCCATACCTGTATGGAAGCAAATTACTGATTGGCCTGGGACCACACATCCTGGCTATTTTCATTTGATCAAATATGCAACAACAAGAAAACAGCCAGAAATTCATCAAATTGGGCCCTCTGGCTATTCTTTATTTTGTGACCTGTCATTATATTTTTGGTAACTGTGATTAGTAATTGATTTATCTGTCAAAATATTCACAATAAACTTCGCCATTCCTGAGGTTCTCTAATGTTCAAGATGCAAAATTTTAATATTTCCACACTTGCAAACACTTGGGCTCGGTTATTTATGAACTCTCTGCTGATTATTTTGCTTTAATTTTCATATGTTTGCCTCATGGTTGAGATGCCATCTTATATCAGTTAGGTATACAAAATCCATTGGTCAGGATGGTGACTTTATTCCATACAATATATCTATTGTTTTCCTATCTTTGCCTTGGCTACCCAACATTTTACCTTCAATCCCAGTC
Organism: Hetaerina americana; assembly: GCF_022747635.1. Classification (NCBI taxonomy): domain Eukaryota; kingdom Metazoa; phylum Arthropoda; class Insecta; order Odonata; family Calopterygidae; genus Hetaerina; species Hetaerina americana. The sequence continues at coordinate 49,020,548 of NW_027286069.1, forward strand.
TACAGCACTCCATTGCTGCTCAATATAACCTTCTTGACCTTATTAACCAATCATTTTTGTTCGTTGAACTTCAAGCTTTTGGAATATCAGACCAATACATTTACGTCACCCATGACAAGTAGAAAAAGATTACATGTTAATAAAAATGAGAAAGCTGAGAATACAGATGTTAGTCAAAAGTGACAAATTATTATTTATTATCGATTTTTGGTAAAGTATTGGGCTCCAAATCATTTGTCCAAATTTCACCGTACAGTAACCTTAATGGTACTCTTTGCATTCAGAATTCCTCATGATTTCTGGAACCGTGAAAAAATGGTTGGACATAAAACCACTTCTTCAATTAGAAAAGGATAGATTCATATTGAAATATTGTTTTACTTTCCAGTGGCAGTATGACAAAGGACAATAATTTTTCAGTCAGCGCCGTTCAATCTCCACTTCTGAGGTTTAGTGAAAACAGTCTCAAATATAGGTAAGTTATATTGTCCAGTTGGTTCACCATTTATAAAATATGTAATTAGTTCCCATTGAATTGAGAATGAAGGACAATGTAGTCAAGCCAAAGAGTATATGTACGGAAATTACGTGTAAACAAACCTCCTTCTTCTGTTAGGTCAACAGTTAAATACCAAATATCACTGCTTCTCTCTGCTCCTTCATGCCTACTCCCTTCTGCTCTATATGTAAAATATTACTGGGAGTGTTATACTTCTGAGAATAGTTTGATGCTATGAACTCATTTTTTACTGGAGATAGTTGTCCTGTAGCAAGAATCAGAAAATTTCTGCAAAATTTCTTTAATTTCCAGAAAATGCCTGAGAGCAATTCAGGGTTTGCACTCTTGGCACTCAATCTCAGACTAATGCTGCAAATTATGTGGCTATCATATCTCTGCATGCTAAAGATCCAGTGTTGCTCCAACAATGCACAAGCATAGGTGTATTTTGTTTTATAAAATTAATTGAAAAATTATAATTTTTGATTTCTGCATTTTCCTATATTTTATATACCATGTGAAAAATATTTCTTTGCTCAAGATGTAAAAACTTTTTCAGGTCTTCATGTTTTTTTACATTCACATTCTAAGGTCTCTTTTATTTTTTTATGACAAACTACTTGCACCAAAATTTTGAAACTTCTGTTTCTTCTCAACTGAATCTCCATGTAGACATAGGCATTTTTACCATGTTGATGCCATGATAACATTGTTTTCTTTGAACTGTTGCACTCACAAATGCACATATTTTGCATCAATAACACCATCACTGTATGCCTCACTCAGTTGACAGATGAATTTTGTGTGTATTACACCATGCATGTGAAGAAGGCAGATATTCACACGGTTCTTGTGCATTAAACAATTTCATTTTAAGTATTGAAAAGTTTTCTCACTCTGGTGGCACCTATATAAACTCTACCCTGGGGGTGCAGGCATCTTGCTTTTTTCTTAAAGTGTCTGCATATTTTCAGCTCAAACACATTTTTAAATAACTGCTTTCAGTCCCAAGAAAAAATTGGGCAACCTTAGAACTTGAATGCACTTAATATATGGCTATTGAGCTCCTATTTTCTGAGACATGTTTACCAAAATTTCTATAATCAGTAGCTTGTCAAAAGACTTAATCACTAGCGTTCTCAATTAATCAATGTCATTTTATTTGCTCCACATTACCATCTGTGCTAGTCTTTTATTCTGTGTCTAATGTTGCTATGTAAATTAATGGCAAAATATCAGTTTGTCAAGGGTTCTCTTTTAAACTTTTATTTATTTGAAATATTTGTTTCATGCTTCTCAGTTCAATTCACGTTGCCATTTCAATAGATGTGTCAAGCATGAAGCATGAAGTCATCGGTACATTTTTCATCTATTTTCAAAATTAACAATGTTTTTTGGGTAAAATCTGGGGTCTACACCTAAAATGCTCTCCCTTCCAATGTTTTCTCTCATTAAAATTTACATCCTCCTTATTTTATTCTCCTGACTAGAATTTCGATAGCAGTATCTTTTTTTCCTTTTATTATGTTCACTTAGCATGTCTTTTAAGGATGATGAGGGTGCTGAAAGCTGTGCAGAGTTTTGGTGACTATGAGAGACTGGCCCAAGGAGTTTTTGAAAATTACCTCTGTGTCAAACAGAAGGAGTCAGCCATGAAAGAGGTGATTACAAAACTGTTTTTAATATAGATACTGTATTAACATGCTGCACTTTTTATTTGGTGATTTACAAGGGTTATAAGTTACATGTATACAAGGAGTACCTTAAGGTGTTCCATAATTAAAAGGATAATACATGTTGAGCACAATAATTTTCTGTGATATCTTTTAATAAACCTTTTAGTTAATGGTTGCTTTTCAAAATTTGTGTGAGTGTTGTTCTGTCAAGGCAAATAAATAGATGGAAAATAGTTTCCTGTATTTTTGATATAACATTGTTTTAAGATGGCGAATGAGAAAAAATTTTGGAAGAGAATCCCTTCATGCCAGTTTTTTAATACTTCAATGCATAAGTTTTACAGAATTTGGAGCCCACCAAATTTCTTATATAAATTTAGAGACATAATTGAAAAGTTTTTGTATTATGGGCCATTATGCACATTGAACCTTCATCCATTAGAGTATGCCTAATGGCTATTGTATTGTATTTATTCTCATTGTATATCTACATGCTGATCAAGAGGAGTACTATTGCACCTGGCCTTATTAAAAAATAAATAAAACTTGAATTCTCTTGAGTACTGACTGAGAATGAACATTATTGAACCACATTTCTGTATAACATTACATTTTGTGGAATACGTGTAATGGACTCAGTTATATGAGATAAAAGGGAAATAATTTTTCTAAGTAATAAAAATCCCATTTTGTTTATTTTCTACATGAAACGATGTAGGCATTATGGTGATTTTTTATTATCCACCACACAATACAGGGTTTCTTTGGCTTTTGAATGTACTGCCAGATGAACTTGAAGAAATTTGAACTTTTATCAAACCATGCACTTGATAAATTACTAAAGGCCTTGACATTGGGTTGACAATACTGCTGGAAGCTGATTTTCCTAGTTTCCTTGTGGGGATGGAGGTTTATTGAGGTTAAACTTGGTAGTTTTTCAATTTACAAACCATCTCTTTTTCCTTATGAAATGTGTCTGAAAGGTAACACCTACTCCTCATATGTGTTGAGATTAAATTGGCTAACTTGAATATGGAGAAAATGAAACTAGGTATGGAGGGATGACAAGTTTGTATGTCAATGCAACGATTTCAGAGTGTAAAAATCATTCGCCTTGACTGGGATATTTTTACACTCTGAAATTGTTGCATTGAAATGCACATTAGCGGATGACTCCGTTAAAAGTTACTGTTGCGGCATCTCCCGCAGTTTCTTTGGAATTAGTTTGTATGTATCATTTTTCAGTGCCTGCTTACCTCAATGTAAAATTACCATTTTGCAATCAATGGTATTAATATATATGTGGGAAATGCATGATATGTGATCCATGCATATACCCCTTAACCAAGTATTGAGCAAGATGAATATTTTATATCCAGTTAGCGTTTGTGAATTGTTTTCCCAGAGCGACCTCCTCCAAATTATTAGATAGCAAGATATACTTACACCAACTTTTTTGTGTTCATAACACTGTAGTAGCATTTGCAACATTGACAACGTCCTCACAGTTTTACTACAAGTTATCCCAACGTTACCTGCCATTACCATTATCGTTTGGGAATAAATATCATTAATAAAAATTATGTTCTACAAAAGTATCTAAACTGCTCTTTGATGATAATGTTATTGTATTGATACTTCTTAATTATTTGTAAATTTCCATTTTTGAATAGGTTGCAGTTGGTGCTGAATGCTTCACATTTTTTGATATGATCAACCATGAAGTTCGTTCACAGCAATCATTTTTCCTCCTCGCATATTTGCCATTTTGTTTTGTGAAATGGCATTTTTTATTTGCAGAAAACTCATGGCCAAAACTAATATATCCTCGCTCTGGATTTGAGGTAAGATCTCTGCTTCTGCTGGAACAAATTTTGCCTATTTCTACTGAAGCCATTATTGTAATGTTCACAGCATCCTCCTTTCAAAGAGGGTTAATTCTAAATAAGTTTTTTTCGTGCATCCAATACTTTGCTGAATGTTTATAAATTTTCCAGTACTTTGTTGGCATTGAATTTCTACTGCACACCTCTTTTGTTTTATTCCTTTCTCCTATAGGCTAATACAAGATTTTCCAATTTCAATCAAACAATGAGCACAGTAATGGAAGGCTTATCGCCCAAAGCAAGATGCCACAATTCACGGAGCTCCATGTATCTGGATGTCCTTCCATATCTGCTATCTATAATTTCTCCCCCTCTGCGTTCTGTAAGTAAATATTGTGAATATTTTTAGGGTCTATAAAAATTATTGTAAAAACCATTAATATTTTTATCTTGTGTCATATTTAAATGGTTTAAAGACCCACCCTAATCTCTGGGTTACTGTATAATATAATCTTTCATAGGCATTTCACTTAACTTATAAATATTTCATTTGTTTAGGTCAGTATGGAGCTTTTCAACCAAAGGGAGAAGGCCAATTTTTCTCATTTAGTCCAAGTAATGATAGATTATAATTTAAATTATGTTCAAGAGAGAACAGCTGAAGGCGCTTATGTGTACAATTTGGACCCGTAAGTTGATAGTTTATGTTTTTAAAATATTTTAATATGTTAAAATACTGTTGGAATGAGACAATAGTTTTTCTTTAGATTTTATTCATTCAATCACCACTTTTACCCATCGACTTAGGATAAATGTAATCATGCCATGTTATATGTTTTACAGGTGATAGATTTCATTTCTTTGCTTCTTTATTTTGTTTCTTCAGTACTTCTCACAGTTAATAAAACTGTTTGATTTAACCTCCATTTTGTTATTGGCATGATGGTCAATCTTCTACTGTTGTCACAATGGAATGCCAATAGCTGCTTTCTTAGTGGTGCAAACTTAGTCCTTTTGATATGCAATAAGATGATTGCTAGATTGAATTGTGCATGCATCTGCAAAGCATAAAAGCCCACCTTTAGGATGTCGTGTGGTATTATACTCTCTGTACTTTGTCTAGTGGGTCATTGTATGGTTTCACAAGAAGGGAATATGTTAAGGGTCCTTTTGACTCACTTTCATTTACTTTAAATACATTTTACTTGGGATATCAACTTATCAATATCAAAATATATAACTGTGATGTCTGGCATTAGATAATGGTACAAGATATTCACAATAAATTGGTGTTTTTAATTATTGAAATTTCATAGTCACTCAGTTGTCTACCTGTTATGCAATTTATTCATCTTCTGTCGCCCATACATTGATGTTCTCTTATTTTCAGGAATATTGAGCAATTTGTTGTTTTTCCTGGGGTTAAGACATCTTCCCAATTACCGTACAATACCAAGCAGATCATTGCTAGGGAAGTAAAGAATGCAAAAATGAAGCAGTTTGAAACTGGGCCCAGCACACCAAGTGCTCCGTTGAAATCCTCCCAACCAGCCAATCACTTGCAGAAGTTGACTCCTAAGGCCATCAAGGATGTTACCAACAAGGTAATAAAAAATATCCCAGCATGACAATTCTTTATGTGAACCAAATTTTATGAAGTAATAATAATAATGAATTCATTGTCTGTAGATTTGGTATGTATTCACACATACACAAATATAAGACACGCCAAGTATAAACTTCACAATTTAAGAAAAAATACAATATACCATCCATATATCCATACCAATAAAAAAACCATAAACACAGTAATCAACCGAAAGGTAGGTTTAGTAGATGATGGTACAGTTCACCCAGCACTAAGCCCGACAGCGTGTGAAATTAACACATCAGGGTAGGGGGGCCAGTTCCTTTCCCTGTGCCGGTTATGATTTCCCCGGAAGATCTGGTACCCAAAAAATCACATAGCTTATCCGTCCTAATATACTACTATATTTACATATTATTTGGTTAAGTCAGAATTGAGTTGTAGTGAGATTTCCAGAAATTCATTTACAGAATAGAACATATTATTTTTTAATAGGTTGAACAGCTTTTTCTTGAAAACAGGTACCTTTGTTTCATTTTTGATTTAATTGGGAAGTTAATCGAGTAACCTTAAGCCTGTTGCTTTGGGCCCATGAGCAGTATTGTGTGTTTTGACCAATGGCTGGTGTTGGTCATTGCAGGTCCTTGTATAGTGACTATGGTAATTGAGATTGGACCTGTATTGAGAAAATTTACCCTTTGTATGCAAGATTGACATTTAATTATACATGTAGGGTACTGGTAATAAGCTAAGTCTATTGAAGAGAGGCTTGTTTACATGGTGCATTACAAGAGGGATTGCTCATAATATGTATAATCCTCTTGGATTTTGAAGATTATACCCACTTGGGGAGAGGAAACTTAGCAGAGAATACTAAAAGTAACATGAGAATGAAATTCACCATAGTATACCAATATATAAAAAACAGTATCCGCTTTGAAGCAGGCAACTAAGGATTCAAATACTTGTTCTTCATTGAGAAATTGGTAAGAGGAACCAATTGGAATATGGGAAAAGCATTCAGAAAGTAGAATCAAAATACTACCATTTTTGGGTATTGGTTGGCAAAAACACTAGCGATAAGATACTCAGGCATATGAAAAGTATCAAGTTCATTTGCATTAACCAGTGTTTGTTGATACAGATCACATGAGGTTTGTACTCATTTACTGGAACCTTGAGGTCCAGTAATTTATTATGTATGCACTGATTGTTTTATGTGCAAGACCTTCATATAACTGTGACTAATCATCATGCCAGTTACTTTGGATATTAACGGTAGTAGCAGCTGTTATCTATGCCTTGTTTAATTTGTGAAATACTAAAATTGCATATGCAAACATGAAATGAATGGCAATAATAATTATTTTCTAATTCATACCAAATGTGGATTATGGGAAGAAGTTTGATGGAGTAAACTGGTGAAAATAAAATAAGTATTTGTCAGAAGATAGTAGTAGGCTGGAAAGGTGGTCTTTTTGGATTGAGCACTTGGCACTGACCTCTGGGTCACCATTCAAATCCAGGTGATCCCTTTTACTCTCCCTCATCTTAACCCAAACTCTATTATTTTGAGTAAGGATTCCATCTTGGGGATGAGAGAAAAGAATTGAGATGAACTATTCATATCTGAATGTGTGATCATCATGCCTATTTGGTCTTGCATCAGTCCAGTGTTAGTGTGATCCAAATAATCACAAGATTTTGCAAACATATTTTTGACGTTTTATTTTTAGAAAGACTTAATGATAGACCCATCTATAAATTTGTCCAATTGAATTCCACAGATGAAGCTTAAAAAGACTTTTTTGACCTCCAGCCCCCATTACTCTCACCAATCTTGATGATATTGAAGGACAGATGAATAACACAGTTGGGCCTTACAAACAGACAGTAAAAGATATAATTTCAGCAGTGCTACTCAGGCTTCAACATCACGACATTAGCTGTTCAGGAATTGGATGGTGAGCACATAGAATGGAAGAACTCAATTGTAAACTAAATAAACTTGAAAATATATGCACACCTCAGGTCCTGTGATGCAGAGTGATCTTTAATTTTCATAAGACTGCTTACTGACACTGAATCAACTGCATAATGGAAAATGTCAAGATGTGCATGGTGATCAACTACTATATCAACAGAGATATGACTGATCTGGTAAAGAGTGACAAGAGACCAGTGTAACCTCTTGGTGAATAAAAGTAGCTATTAGTGTATTTTGTTGTTCAATCTTTTCGCAGTTAACTTTTTGAAACCTATCTTTAAATTACACTTACTTGTGTGTATATCTTTCATCAGTTGTATTTGTAATTAATCATAACATCTATTGTTTAATATACTCACTTCAGTTTAATATACTCACTTCAGTTTAATATAAAAATGTTATATTTCAGCTTGTAAATGTAGTCTTTAAAAATAATGACTGAGGAATTATATATTTCTGTGACTTTTTTTCTAAGAAAGTAATAGATAATTTTTGTAAAGACTTTGTCGTTAATTTTTTTACTTTTTAAGTAAAACAGGAGACTTTTTAGGCCCTTTTATAGAATTTTAGAGACTATTGTTGCACCTGATAGTCATCAGCTGACAAGCAGCCTTCAGTTTTTTTACTCTGGGACTGCAAAATACATATTACAAAATCGAAACAACCTTGTTTGTACTTTGAACCTGAATATTTATGGCTGCATTAATAAAAGATGAAATATTTTATTCCATTTCAGACAGCAAAAGACTTTTTTGGAAGAACGATTGCTGTTAACCCCAGAGTTGAAAGAAGTGAGTGTTAATGTCATAAATGAAATCCTATGTTTACTTTTTTATGTTATTATTCAGATAAACATGAATAAAAGTGTAATTTATATACATAGAATACATATATAAATTGAACATAGGGATCGGGATGGTGCGGTGGTTAACGCATACGCTTCCCACCGTGAGAGTCCAGGTTCAAATCCTGGATACTACAAATGTTTGCAAGTGGTATCCCGATCCCTACTTGAGGTGCTTTGTGGAGAGCCCTTTGAGTGAGTACGACGTCTGTTGAATGGGACGTTAAACTGCAGACCCATTAGCACCTTTCAACAAGAGTATGCTAATCTGATGCTGGGTTTCTCTCCACCCTTCCTTTCCCATCCATCCCTAATGGCATAAATGACCTTAGCTGTCAGTCACCTCCCGTAAAACTACTACTACATAAATTGAATATGTAGCTAGTATGTATTCGTATGCTTCGTTTAATTTGAGAAGGTTTTCAATCGATTAAAATAGGCCCAATTAATATACATTTTGCAGAATATATGAGTAGACTGGGTGGATAGAAGACTTAGATCCTGCATATTTCAGACTGCACAGGTGTGGATAGCAACTTAAGAGTCTGGTTGGGCAGTGGTAGACAGGGGCATACGATGGAATATCCTTTATCACTTGTTCTTTTCAATATGTATGCAGAGGAAATGATTAGGGAGGCATGAGTGAAAGTAGGTGGGAAACTCATAAAATCAGTTAATATTGCTGATGATCCAGTTTTAATTATCTGGTCAATCAAAGGGTTACAGCAATTACTTAGTGCATCACAGAATCAGGGTGACAGGTATAGGATGAGAATCAATCATAAGAAAGTGAAGGTATTGATATTCTTAAGAAATGAGAAGACTAAGATTAGGATTGAAGTTATTATGCATAAAGAAGAACAGTTCACCTATTTAGGAAGTGTTTTTTAGGAGGATGGGCAGAGTATTGGGGACATTTCAAGAAGAATTGTGTCAAGTAAAGATGATTTTAGAGGGTGTGAATGACAGTCGCCTTGAGTAAAGATTTAAAGAAACGGCTGGTGAAAACTTAATTATAACCATAGTTTTGTATGGATCGGAAACTTGGTAATTGAGGCATGAGGATATGAATAGATTGGAGGCTTTTGAGATGTGGATTTGGAGAAGAATGGAGAAAATAAAATTGAAGAAAAAAACAAATGCAGTAGTTCTAGGCATGATAGAGGAATAGAGTTGGTTGTTGGCAGAAATGCATTGAAGAAATGACAAGTGGATGCAGTGGCAGAGGAAGCTGAATGCGATAATAGGGGGGAGAGCAAGAGTAGGAATTTTGGATAGAATTAAACAAGATAGAAAGCATGCAGAGCTAAGGAATGAGTTATTGATATATGTAGTTAGGGTTGAAGGATATTTTGTGCTGTGCTAATTAGGGCTTAGGAGTGTGTTGTACTGACAAGCGGTTTGGTGTAAGATATACTATTCCCAGGACAGCAACATTATTTTGGGCAAAATAAACACTACTTAGGTTACATCAGTTAATAATAATAATAATAATAATCTTTATTTGCCCAGAAGACACTGACACAGTGTAATAGATACATCATATAAGTGTATAGGACACGTCATATGTACATATAGATGTTAAACAATGATGAAATTCAGAAAAGCATGACACAATAATAAATTTTTTGCATAAAATATATTCCATATTCAGTATGGTTATTTTTTCTCCATGAATTCCATTACAGAATAAAACTGTTCTTTCCTTAAAAATGATATTAATTTCTTTTTGAACAGGACTGGATCCTTTACGTACTTAAAATCGTAAGGGAGCCTGTTCAGTGCAAGGAGGCCCATTGATTTAGGCCCCAGGGATGTATTTAAAGTCCTGCAATAAGTTTGATGCAGGTCTCTGCAGGCTCTGGTTTGGTGGCAATGAACGTTGTCATTTGTCATATAATTGGATATATTACTTTTAGCGAAAATGCATACGACATAAATGTAAATACATGGAACAGTCAGAATATGTAACCTTTTGAAGAAGGAAAGACAAGGTGCATTGTAGGGAGCATTGCATATTAATCGTATTAAACATTTTTGAGCTTTAAAAATTGAATCAGAATGAGGGGAAGAACCCCAGAACAGAATACTATAGATAATTAAAGAATAAAATTCTCCGTAATAAATTGAAAGTAAGATATCAAGGCTTACAGATTTCCTAATACTTCTAATAAGAAAGCAAATGGAATTTAACCTGCTACGAAGATTGCATATGTGTTCATCCCATGATAAATTTTTATTTATAACAACTCCCAAAAACTTGGATCTAGAAATTTGAGGTACACACGTTCCCCCTAGGTCAATGGCCAATGAAGCAGGGGCTTTATTTTTATTAGAGAAGTATATGAGTCCAGACTTGTCAGGGTTGAGTTTCAGAGAATTTTGTGAACACCATTCACAAAGAAGTTCGGAAACTCTAGCTGCTGTCAAGGTCAAGTTGTTTAACGATGGTGCTGATACAATTACGTTAGTGTCATCAGCATATAAAATTGGCTCGGCTCCTGGAACTGACTGCAGAACTTTTGGTAAGTCATTAATGTAAAGTAAAAATAGGATAGGGCCCAAGACTGAGCCTTGGGGTACACCTAATGTAACTTCTTTACTAGGAGAAGTAAAATTAGTACCGTTCTTTGACAAAATAACCTGTTGGTGCCTTGCGCTGAGGTAAGATTTGATCCAGTTATAAGGGATACCTCTGATGCCATAGTGTCCTAATTTGGACAAGAGTAACTGATGATTAACTAGGTCAAAAGCCTTGGAAAAATCGAAGAATAGTCCCAAGGTTTCAATTCTATTATCAAGATTTGAAAGTATTAGGTTTACGAGGTGATAGGTAGCTGTAGATGTAGATCTGCATTTCCTAAAACCATTCTGTGAGCCAGACAAGAGATTAAAAGATTCAAGAAATGATGTAAGTCGATTATGGAAGACCTTTTCAAATAGTTTCCCTATCTGGTTTAATAAAGATATTGGACGGTAAGAATTCATATCCTGCTCACTACCTTTCCCTTTATAAAGTGGTACAACTTTGGCAATTTTAATGGCATCAGGAAAAACACCAAGTTGTAGGGATTTATTAATTAGGAAGAGTATCTGTTCCTTGATAGAATTAATTGATTTTTTTATCACAATCCCTGGGATACCATCTGTACCAGGACTACTTTTGTTAGGGAATTTTTTAATGATGTTCATCAGTTCCAGTTCAGTACAAGGAAGCAGGTACAATGAATTAGACAGGCTTGGGATTAGAGGATAATTAACAGGAATTGCAGTATTTGTAGTAGTCTGGTGGGACAAGTAGAAGTCATTTAAGTTGGATGCCATTTGAGAGTAATCAGAAATAACATTACCGGTGGAGTCCTGTAATTTGAATTTCAATCTTCTATTGCCACCTACCAAATTAATTTTCCTTGTTTTCTTCTTACTTTTTGTTTTCTTTTATTGATTGGAAACACTTCCATCCTCACCCTGGTTTGTAAAAAATTATGCATGTCAATGGTTAAATTTTTAAGATCAATCTACTTGAATAAGTATCTACTTAAGAACTAACTCTTAATGTGCCTTTTTTTCTTGACTTAGCATTATCAGTATCTAAATACATTACTTACTTCACCATTAAGTTGAAAAACATGGAAGTTTAATTTTTATTCATGCAGTTAAAATATGTGCTCAATTACAAAACCATTTGAAAATTGAGTTTCTTGTAGCAAGTAGCAATTTGTGCAACAATTTTTAAAGGCATTGCATGGCTAATATTTTACATCAGTCAAGTTACATTAAAAGACATTCATAAATGAGAAGTATATTTACTGGCATAAAATAGTGAGCGAGGAAGGAATAAACTAGCACCAATAATTAGTAAATTAACCACCTATTTTTTTATCAGTTAGAATTAGTAATAGCCGTTGACCTTTTGCATATTGTCATGTATGGTGAAATGAAAAAAAATTATTTGTAAAAAAATTTATTAATGACTGTAATCCTAATAAATATTTTTGAAATCATATAATAAAGGCCCAGAAAAAGGTTTTGATCCCATCAGGTCCCAAAAAGTGGAAGGTTAAAAAACATTTAATTTTGTGACTAGAGTAATATTTAGTGCTCACTCATTTCTCTGAGCACTGTGCTGTACATGTGCTTTGTGCATTCATTTATACCCTTGAATTACTCCAAAGATAATGCAAGTTTTAAAATACCAGTGCTGCTGTTTTTTTGCAGTTAGACACTGGCAAACTAAATTTTGAGTTCCATACATCCTGAAAGTATGATCTTAAGTGAATTGTTCAGCCCAACTTTGAGATGAAGGTTTTATACCAGTGACCATTACCAGTCACATGCTGATGTCATGTTTAATACATTTTTATACGTCACAATAACAGTCATCTTATCTTTTTTCAGGAAATATAGCCACCTTCGTGAAGAGTGATATTTGGTATCACTTTAAAGAAGGATACACAAATGCTGTAAGAAGACGAGTGAGAATAAAAGATTTTCTATAATGTAATGAATGACAAAAATTTGTTGCTAGAAATGCAATAATCAATGTATATTTTGTATTGAAAATGCCAGGAAAAAATATTTTTATATAATTTATTTTTTTTAATTACTCAAATTACATTTATATTCTAGATTTTCAGTAGATTATATGACATTCTATAAGCATTTAAATGAATAATTGTAGTACTATATTTCCCGGCCCATAAGATTGCACCAAAAGTTTTCATGTCGGAATTTACTAAAAGTACTTGGATAAAACAGAAAAGATCAAATTATTTTGATGCAAACACTTGATATGAATAAAATTGAATTGTTATATTAAAAATTACGAGATGTATATCAATGGTTATTCTTTGTATAATCCTGTAAATTTGTCATCACTTTCCTTTCAGCCACATAGTGTCAGTGATTTGAAGTGTTCAAATTCAAGTTTAAATGCAAATTTACATGGCAATCTTCTCTCCTAAGATCTCATGAGGTTATAATCTTTTTATCTTATTATATGACACTTGGTTTCTGTTATTATTTTCATATCATCAAAATATGTATTAAAAGCAACAATTTTCTTGCCTTTACAAAACTCTAATATTAATTAAGTTTAATTAATCCGTGTTTATCGGGAGCGACACACAAGTGTTGGATGGGGGGACAACATTGGGAGAGATATGCATGTATTAGCAGAGGGGTGACATCCCCGTTAGCCTAACCTAACACCTTAAAAGTTTTTCAGCAGCTTCACATGTGAGATTTGCTATAGTGATAGGTCAAATTTATACTCGTGTATCCCCTGTCCATATGACATAGACTGATGATTTTAGAGTACATTTTGAAGTAAAAAAATACATCTTATGGACCCAGAAATACAGTTACGGTAATTACCTCTAACCCATTCACTGCAAGGTGGCAAGTGATTCTATTTGAAATGGAACTGTATATTATGAATGTTTAATGTGCTGCATGGTGAAGCATTACTACCTATAATGCCACCTAGTCAGTGTAGCTTCCTCCCTCTTACAATATCTTTGGCATATAGGTCAAGAGAAGAGGTTTATTGAGATATTCATTCCACTATCTGTTAGCCTCATCAGAAAATCTCAGTGAAGATCAGGAGCACAATTATGCAGCAAAGAGATTTTCATTACTGTCAACTAAGCTAGCATTTTTGAGAGAAGAAAGAGTGGAAATCATGCCCTTCAAGGTGGAAATCATGTATTTTCCTAGGTAGTTTCACATCATTAAATGCTTAAATATTATTTGACCGTATATTGTTATATCCATTTTTATGACCATATATTTATATATTATATACCATATTTGCTTTTCAGGGAAATATTTAGACTTGGTGTTGCATTTAGTATTACTAAGGTGATTATTATGTAGTTTTCCCATTAGGATCCAAATTTTGACAATCTTTGAAAGTAGTCTTAAAATTCTGCACATATCAAAACAAATTGGCAAAATGACTCTATACTTCTCAATGACGTGTTTCACAGTATCAATGGCTTTTTCCATCCAAAACAATATTAAACAGTAACATGACTTGAGTTTTAGGCAATTACATTTTAATTATTGACCAAATTAATGCGTTGATCAGTTTTCCAGGAATTCTTCCATGTAGACCCTAACTGTTGAGGCAGTAGTTTTTTCAGATCTGTAAACACAGTTGCAATGCTGGTGAAACCACTTTCCCAAAAATTTATACCTTCCTGAAAGAAATCCTAGAAGAAATGGATCTTGAGCAGACACTTGCCATGGAAGCCTTAAAGTGAACAAATATGTGTGTTCACCAGCATTTGGCAAAGATATACCCAATTAACCTTTCATTTTTAATATTGAAAGGGAACTTCATCCCATTTATGGTGAATATTCTCTCATTCTCTGGGGGCTTGGGTACAAGAAAATATATTCTCAGGACATGACTTCATTAAAATATGCCTTTGGATGTTGTAATGTGAAATAGAGAAGGCAATGTCAAATGAGTTGGTGTGAATTCAGAGAAGAGAAACTTTAAATGCAAGGATCATTCAGCATTAATTGTCAAAGAGAGAGACTTGAGGTAATATTAATTAACAAGCCATATATAAAATTTGTTTATTGATTTATGAATACAAATCATTTGAGCATTATAAACATGTATATATATAGGGTGTTGATTAGTTTACATAGATTGTCTTGATGTTTTACCAACATCAAATTATAACATTCACATTTTAAAGAAGCACACTTGCTTAATTATCATCATTTGTCTTAAGGTTATACCTGCGTAATACTTAAGATTCGACTCCTCTTTCCAACAAATACATCAAACGAAACTTCGTAGAAAAAACTTCCATAAAATTAATATCACAATAAACATGTTGAAATCATAATAACCGAGGAAAACAAGATATTTCTTGGCACCATTAATTGCACACATCTTAAATGACTCAGCATTGAAGTTCTGCATAAGGAATACATTTGTGACACATCAACTATATTACAAATATTAACTTGATAAGACAAAAATCCAGCTTCAAGGACAATACTGTAAGACCAGACAATGCTCGCAATAAAATCACTGAAATTCTAAATATGAACATATCTCAACCTGGTAAGGGCCCTAGGCAGTGCTCAAATGCATCTCTCAGCTCTATGAAATATCCTGACTGTTTTAGTTCTTCACCAATATTTGTTCCAGAATCATCAAACAGTTCCACAATAAGTTTATTAATTGGTGTTAAGCTGGAAAAAAAAGAATTTAATTACTTTTTTATTCTCAACATCTGTTAAATAATAGAAGCAATTGTCATGCTGCTTGCATAGCATAAAATAAATTGACATTGTGCGAAAATAAAAATATTTGTGAAATTAAATTGAAAATTGAAAGAACTTGGGCAATTTTACTTTGATGTTGTTCACATAAAGATGGAATGCCAAAAAGATAAGGATTCTAGAGTCAATTTTAAATTATCCTTACATCCACAGAAAACTTATTACTATGATAAATTATAGAAACAAAATAATGTGCTTAGTAATTGCCTTAAGTCTGTCATTCTGATGCTCATTGCCCTATTTTCATAAATACTGACCAATTTTATCTTTTTTCATTCTGTTTTCTTTAATGTGGCTTTCTTTCTGAATTAAAAAATGAATTTATCACATATTAACTAATTGCTAGGAGTTAAAGTTGGTAAGTATTATGGAATTCAATGACGATGGCTGAGGGACATAACTACAGTATTAACATCACTTTTACTAAGCAAAATTTTTACAATCTGAGATCTAACAGGAATATTCTACAGAATAATCATTATTTTTGAGGACATATAGTTGCTTGTAAAAAGATTATATCAATAGAGCTGTTTTATTTTTTCATTTTTACAAACAATATTTCCTGAATTTTTTCCTTGTTTTGTAATGTGGAAAAGACGATCAACAATTCAGAGGCAAAAATCTTGAAATCATATGTATCACATTTATTTTAAATCATTGTGTCAGCCTGTACTGTTCTACATAAATCCTGAAATAAATACAATTTAAATCCTTAACACTTGGTGAGAGAAGCCTTCATCAGCTGAACCAAGGCCATATGAATTGCTGGCTTAGAGCAGTTCCTCATCAATATTTTTACAATGTTGGAGGACACTTGGTAAATGCACACAGGATCCTTATATGCTAGAGTCACTCCTTCGGTAAATTCTAAACTACAATATTGGCTCTAGATTGACCAGTTTAACAATCAAATCAACAGAAAATGTTATCACACTGGAAGAAATTTATCAGTTCACTGCGAGGAATCGTTTGTTTTCATTATCAATATGGGATCTGCTAAGTTACAGGCTTCAGTTTGAGTATAAAATATTAATAATTTAGTTAATGAATAAAAGTACACATGGAAAGGAAATACTTTTGGTGCATTTATATACGATTGATTGAGATAGTTTCTTTGTCTACCCTTATCAATAACATAGTGCTAACAGTAAGTAAGTAGGTACATGCATTCAAAATAGAGAAGTCAAATTAAAAATAAAGCAATGATAGCCGATGCCTATCCTATGGGTTTAAAAAGGCATTTAGGATACACAAAAATTATTACTCTAGATATGAAAGTATTGTTTTTAGTTTTTCTGTAACCCCGATTTTTGATCTGTATTTGTTGGAAATGAATAATTTGATACATAAAAACTTTGTGCTGTTGTAACGATTCTCAAATTATCTTTTGCCCAAGTAATATACATTTCACATAATATTTTGGTTACCTTTGTCCAATATCTGAGCCCACAGCCTTATGTTCATTTAGAGCAATTACTTTAGGTAACCATTTCCAGATGTCATTCATAAATATAACAAAACGCACAGAGTTACTGGATTAAAAAATATGTACTTGATAAATTGAGACAAGTAACAAAGTATCTAATTAAACGTAAACTTGCCTATTTCAATTCAATGCAAGATTTCGACTGGAATTTACAAGGTGATTTAGTTTTAATATTGATCTCACAAAGCAAATCTATTAAAACATCCTTAGGACAAATATATTGACTGGTAGAAGAGAAATTAATCAGAAGAAAGAAAAAATATGGAATGCAGAATGCTTCCATTTTAGAGGTGATGTAAATATGTACCAACCTTTGTATAATGCGAGCAGTCAATACTTTAAATGATATCACTGATGATAACTTTCTTGTTATTTCAATCTTCCTGTATCCATCGGTCTCTGGAGATACTCCACAGTAAGCTAATTCACATTCCACAGCCTGTGCCGTAAAAATAATTTTACAATTAATTGTAACAGAAGTAATACCATAGGTTTCAACAATAATCTAATATTTAGGATGCATAAAATTCTGATTTAAATGTTAATTACCTTCACCTGAATTAAATATCTAACACCACTTTGTTATGAGCAAGTATTTCTGTATTTCAACCCTGTATTCTGTATTACAATAAGGTATATTGAAAAATTCACAGTTTTGAAGTAGAGATGTTGCAGCAGTTCATACATGTATTCAATATTTCAATGAGGGTAAAAAGATGAAATCATCCTCTCTAAGAGGCTCCATGGGCATCAATATTCCCAATATGATGGAAGCCTCTACTTCATTAAGAGAGCAAATTTCTCTCCTGTTGATTTTTTCAATTTTAGTGTAAGGTAAAAAACTAATATCCTATATTATAATATTCTATCCTAACATAATTAATATTCTAATTCTAAAGATCCCAGACAGATCGAAGGAATAATATAGAAGAACTTTGCAGTAAAGAACTTAGGCCGGCAAGGTTAGACATAAAAAGAGAATATGACGTAGATGAAGACAGCCTAGGTCCAGGCTTACTCGAGGATGAGATAGAAAGGTCATTATTGGAGATGAAATCAAATAAGGCAGTAATAGGGCACAGGTAGGAAGTATATGGAGATGAAGATGGGGTTGCTGTAGAGTAGGATGCTGGATTGTATTTCGTTATGAGAGACAAAAGAAATATTTGGTTGTTGTATCCATCCAAAACCTACTTAAACCTGGAGATTACCTATAATAATAATTCTAATTTGAATGCACTCACTACCTTCGGCCCTTTAATGTGAATTTTATTTTTTTAAATGCCGCATGAAAAATGCTGGGCTAATTGGGTTTTTAGGAATATTTAAATAGCGTTTTTATCTTCATGAAGCTCCTTAGAACTATTCAAAACCATGGTTGCAGAAAATAAATGATTTCTTTATTAACTGCTTTCCTTGTTAATTAGAGCATTAATTAAGTTTAACAATATGAATGACTTAGATATTGTTTAATGTTTTATACATGATATTATAGTTACACTCAACATAAAACAATAGATAGGCATAAAAAATATTTACCTGAAATGGTAAGTGTAGATATTCATTTTCTATTTGGCGAATATATCTGGCATTCACCCAGTCAGTCATTCCAATATCCACAAATAATACCTAAAAGATATGATATTATTTTGTTAAAAATCAATGTTTCATTAAATTATTCAAGTATCATTATTTCATTTCACATGCCCAAATTTACACTTACTTCAAATTCATTATCTTCTAAATTTGTATCCAGCACCTGTGCTCTGTGGTAGGTATCTGTTGATTTAATCTTGCACATAACCAATTCACCCACACCAGGGGGCATGACTAATCTTTTTAATTTGGAAATGTTTTCTTTGGAATTGATGAAGTCAATTAAATTCTCTAATGTATCATCTTTGAATTTTTCATTGGGAAGAACTGAAAATATGTAAAATAAATAAAATATAGCAAATGAAAGCTTAACCATTGTGAATAAATAGCTAACACAAGCTGCAAATATTCAAATATAAAGCAAATTAAGATATTTTTTGAAAAGAATCTCACATTCACATGCTGTTTCCTTATATTTCCAAGCATCAACCAAAACTGCATAGAATCTGCAAACGCCACAAACAAACATCACATGAAGTTTGATCTCAGATCCAGGTCTAGGTAATGACAAATAAGAATATGCTTTCCCTGGTACTAACTGGCAATCAGTAGTTATTCCATCTGTGAACAATGTATCAAGTAATTAATAGGAATCAAATTCTGCATTTGAATAGACCTTTAAAATAATGGACAAAATGAGAAACATTAAACAAGAAAATTCCAGAAAATCATAATGGATGTTACATATTAACTAAATTAATGTCTGGCAATTTAAGCAAGAAAAATATAAAGAACTTGCAAACACACAGACAATAGCATTGGATATAAAGGAGAAGTTGAAAAAGGTCCTTTATATATTGGCAACAAACCAACATTCCCTCTACTCTCTCATTCTCTATTCCATTCCTGTTCCCTCCAATCCTGCATATATTGGTAGCTAATGGCATTTTTTTAATGAGATAGGATTTCTAATTTTTTTCTGTCAGAATCAAATAATTGCTGCATCTGGATGATGAATCCAAAACTTATTCTACAGAAATAAAAAAGGATTTTTAGAAAAAATTGGCTAAAAAATTTCAGCAGAGCACAAATGTGACAGAGAACTGGGAATGCTGAGAGGAGGCCCACTTGACATCTCAGAGGCCAAATTCTTTCTCATTCTTCTTAGCTTCTCCCTAACCCTCCAGTAAAACACACTTCAAAGATATTGATAGATATTTTAGATATTTATTCGAGGGAATAACCCTTTTATAAAATGAAAGGCATAAACATACATTAGTTCCACAATTATAAAATACATTTACATATGGGTACCAATTATATAAAATTAGAAACACGTTATTGAGAATTAAAATATAATTTAGAGTTGAAAAAGAATTTAGATTTGCAATGCATGAAAAACATTTCCAGATGGTATACATGTCTATTTTTGCTGCATATGCTACAAGTTATATACTACGAGTTGGTATCAATTTTCTTGGAGCAAACCACACAAGTTTCAGTATTTGCCATCTTGGATGAAAGCTTAATAGAAAGCTAACATTAGAAATTATGCTTTTAAATTAAATTTAAATGTAATTGATGATAAGAATTTTTATTGGTTCCTAAAAGAGATGATTGAGACATGTATGGAACACATCACATTGATTGCAAATATTCCAGACTAACATAATACATTGCAATTAGAGTTCATTAAATAAGTGCATGGCATAACTGGACTGATTGAAGGATCAAAAAAACTTTGTAATCAGTGTAGTTCAAAAGAGTAATATGCACAGTTTATTGAGAAAGTCAACATATAGAATACTTTACCTGGTCTAATGTATGTGTGTTCCTTCTTACAAGATGCCCCTTTGAAGCAACGTCCAGATTCAGCAAAAAATTTACAAATTCGACTCTCATCTGTGGCCTGGTAGCCAATGAGTGCACTGGCATCATCATTCACCACATTCTCATATGAGATTTCATTACTTTCATAATCTTCCCGCATCGGATTCCAATCAGCAAATGCATCTTTTGAAATGAAAAATAAAATCAGTCGGGGCAATCAGCTTTGTTAAATATGAAATTAGCATTGATGGCCATTAGCAATTACAATTAATTTTCGGCATGTACCGATTAATCCTTGAAAAAGGGTTGTTTTATTAATACTTGGTGCAACAGGTAGTCTTTTTGTAATGGTCACTTTCATTTATTAGTTCAATATTATGAACTGACTTTAAAAAAGCTATTGATTTCAATTACATATGTCCTTGATAGTTTGTTGATTACCTACCATTAGATACCGATGGCTCTGACAGTATGGGCGCAACTTCATCATCTGAAAGAGATTTAAAATACATTTATTGCCAACATTAAAATATCTTAAAATTTAAAAAACCATACCTAAAATAAAAATATTAAAGGTAAAAGATGGATTATTCTTGCTTAGAACAAATTTATTTCTCCTTGTTATAAAGGAGACATATTGGCTGACACAATTATCAACAGATAAATAAACAGCATAACAATAAATCATCAGTGATTTAAATCCTTAAATAACTTGGATTTTATTTCCATAAGATATATTTTCCTTTAATCTATGTTATGCTTCCTTGACATTATTTTAAAACCCACCAAATTTATGTCTAATTTGTCTGTGTTTACCATGGACTCTGTTTACGACCATCATGGGTTTTTTTGCCCATGCTTCAAGGTTCATTGCTAGTCATAATAATTTTTCCATGGAAACGAATTTCATAAGCAACAATAAATTTGAAACCTAAGCACAACTGTATCCATTATTTTTTTCTTAGTCTGCTATTATGCAAATGACGGATGAGGTATTTAGCTTGATCTGAAATTCCTAAACATGATATTCCTGTTACTGGGGACTGTGAATGGAACATGAACAGAAAATAATGCAGCCAATTCAAGTAGAATTTTAAGGAAAAAAATAAAAAATAATAGAGTAAGGCTGTGAGTAATTAAATGTTTGAAATCCTTATGGTTTTTGGCTAGGATAATACAATGTAAGGCTGGCAAAAAATATCACAAAAGTAATTATATACCAACCTAAAATTTCTTCTTCGGGTATCTTTTTTTCTTCAACTGAGACTTCAGCTACAAATATAAAGAAAAGACAATGAAATTTTGGACTCATGACGAATATCTAAAAGAATACATTTAGGTGATTCAACAATATAAAGAATAAATTTAATGGGATTTTTACAAATTATCCCAAAATTTCAATGCCATTTTACCAGGTACATTTAATAATCATTACCGAGCACAAGTTATGAGGGTGTTTAAAAAAGTATAAGCAAATAGAATATTTTGGGACATTTCAATTGGGGATACATTCCATATTACTTTCCTACTCAATTACCTTCCTAGTAGTTATAGGGAAGGCAACCGACAGTTAAGGTCAATTGGAATAGGAGGGTAATTTGGGAGAGTTAGGATGTCCAGGGAATGGGCAAAGGGTGGAGAGAAACCTGGCATCAGCATAGCCTAAACTTAACGAATGGTACTAAGGGGTCTTATCTGATGGACGGTGTATACCACTTGAAGTTCTCTCCAGATGGTACTCCAAGTAAGGATTGGAATACCAGAAAAGATCTTGCCACCGTTGGTATTTGAACCCTAGCCCTCTGGGTGGGAAGCCAGTACATCAGGCACAAAACCATACCATTTCCCTATATACCTTCCTTACAAATACACTTCACACCTGCTCCAACCTTATGATTCTATCATACAATAATGTTTTTGGTAGGGCCTTCAGACAGGAATCCACTGCTTTTCTGACCTCATCTTCTCTCCCAAATCTTTGCCCTTACAATTCATCTTTCAGTGATATAAATATCAGAGGGAACAAGATCAAGACTGTATGGGGAATGCCATAAGATGGGAAATATGAATCTGTGAATGATGCCAAGAGGTGCAGTGGCCATCTAAGGATGCGAATTATGAAGGATGCTCCATATTGCTGGCTTTGAGTCCTCCAATCCTTCACTGTATGGGGCATTTTTCCTGTCTTTTTTTGTAGTAGTCTTCCATAACTGATTTATCCATATCCCAGAAGATACAGAACAGTACCTTTCCAGTAGATTTAGGGAAGACAATCAACAACCGAGGTCATTTTGCGTCATCATGGATGGATGGGAAAGGAGGGAGGGTGGAAACCCAGCATTGGAATTAGCCTCCTGTTATCGAAAGGTGCCAAGGAACTGCAGTTAATGTCCCACATTATTGATGGCATACTCACTTGAAGTGCTCTACACAAAGCACCTCAAGTAGGGATCGGAATACCACTGAAAAAATATCTGCCATCTCCAGGATTCGAACCCAGGCCCTCTGGGTGGGAAGCCAGTATGCTATCCACCGCTCAATCACGATTCCCAGTACCTTTCCAGAGGAGGTTTACAACTTCAACCTCTTCTTGAATGGAGAAGATGTGTGATCCCAGTCAGAAGGCTGCCTCTTGTTTTTAGATTTATAGTGATGCACCCAGAGGTTTTCCCTTTGTGTAAATATATGCTTGGAAGCCCTTCCCTTCATTTCTGTACCATACCTAGAAGGTTGTGAAAGTTTGCACACAAACTATCTTACAACCATAAGTCAGCATCCCAGGTGCCAATCATCCACATAACTTTATACATTAAAAAACCTCCATGACAATGATAACTGTAAAACCTATACTGATATCCAATTTTCTGACCAGAAATACTAAATAAATTAATGTTTACATGAATAATGGCAGCAGCACAATCCACGTGTTTCTGATTTTGCTGATTTTGTACATAATGTTGCCCTTTCCCAACAGTCCAGTGGACCGTGCGGGCAGGCATACCTGGTTAAGTTTTGGAAATTAATTATCTAATTGAATTAAGAGCTGTGCCAGACACACAACTTGAATAGCAGAACATTTAAGAAAAACCCAGGTGAAGTTAAGGGAGATGATTTTAGGGTTACGATATTCAACTTGTTGAGGGTCAAAATTGACTTCTACAAATTTAAATGATTATAAAAGCCATGATTTCAGCAATATTAGCAATACCTAATGTGATGGACTGTACCAGAAGATTGAAAAATTGTGGGTTTAGGTTAACTCAGACCTGTGAACTCAAGATACCATGAAGACAAAAGAAGATATAGAACAATATCCCAAATTTTGCATGAATTAGTTTTAAGGTAATTCCCAAATTTTGAGCATTACTGCAAAAAAATGACTTTTGAAAACTTTTTTGACACATTTTTATGTACCTATCATTACAATTATGAACCTACTTTATTTAAAATGTAAGATATGTACTCACATTTGTCAGTGATTATTTCACTGATTTCAGCACAACTAGAAGAGCCAATGTTTTCATTTTCAGCACACTCAAAAACTTGATTGCAAGTTTGCACATCTAACACAGATGACGTCACAAGCTTCTGTGCAAGAAGCTCCAAATTTATCACATAATCATTTCCTTTGGAATTTCTTTCCAAAATAACTGGTATGGAACCACTGGAAATAAGTGAGCTGTCAATTAGCAAAAATTAAATTATGGCTAAGTAATTTAAATAGAGAGAAGATATAACAGATTTCTTACGGAGGGTCATTGGCACTGGTAGGAGCTTCAATTAGAGTCAGTTTTCCTGATTCTAAAAATAACCCAAAAATTTCTATAACATGCTGGCTGTAATCAAGACCATCTGGAGATTCCAAACTAGGTTCGGGTTTGACCTAAAAAAAAGTTATAAAATTTCCAGTAACTGTCTACAAAAAATAAAATATTCAGCAGGACAACAAAATTGGAACTAATGTAGTATAATGTATATCAGATAAATTACGATCCATTAAATGACACCCGGGCCAGGTCAGGTACGTTTACTTCCAGGATCACAAATTACTCTGCTATCTTGAATTTCCAGGGAAAACTTAACTCATAATATACAATTAATTCTAAAATAATATTCTAAATTTCTTATGGATATTTTTTGTAATTCATCAATGGCCAATTTATTTTGACCCACATTACAGATTTTTGCATCAAATTATTTCCTTAGGTGCAAGAGGGGAGGAATAAATAATTATACCACTTGACTGAAACCATAGCACACACTCAGATGAAAATCAGGCGGTGCACATTGGAATGGCAGAACTGTTGCCAAACCTTGCAAAACTAATGTACACATGCCTGTAGAACCACAAACAAAAACAAATAGCTATATCAGGCAAAAAGTAGATTGAAGTACAATTCTTAAGCCTCAAAATCATATATTTATTTTTCAACATAGTCACCGTTCAGGCCAACACATTCCTCCAAATGTGTAACACGTTTTTTCATTCCGCCACTGAAAAACTCTTCCGACTTTTCTTGGATCCAGACTTGACATCTGCCTTCACCTCATCGTCCGAGGTGTAATGATTATCCTTGAGGTGTCTCTTGAATAGAGGAAAAAAATAATATGCAAGGCGCAAGATCGAGGGAATAAAGAGGGTGTGGAATAGGTTCAAATTTCAGGTTTTGCAGAGCCTCTCCAGTTGCGTGCAAATTGTGCGGATGAGTGTTGTCATGTTGCAAGATTATTGGCGCCAGGCTGCCTTTAACACAACAAACTTGACGTCGGTGGTGTGTTACAGTCTGTATATACTGAGAGGAATTTACTGTTGCCCCTCGTGTCAGGAAATCGGTCACATTAACCAGGTGAGCATCCCAAAACACAGTCAAAAGAAGTTTCTTCTACAATTATGGCTTTTCTAGGCTCGCAACCATGAAATTTGACTACCTATCGATTTATAGTAAACCTATCAACAGCATCGTCACCATAAACAGCCTATAAATGATGATGAATCTCTGTAGGAGTCACTTATTCAGCAATTAAAAATTTGAAAACAGCACGTTTCACTTGCGTTGACATAGCACTAGAACACGTCTCCATACTTCCGCTTCTCAAAATACAGTGGATGAATGAAACGACCTCAAACCTGCAAACATGCTTGTAGAGGGGGAATGTTACTTCCACATACCACCAGGAGTGCTTCTGAAGGTCATTTTGTTCGTGGTCTACAAGCATGTGTACATTAGTTTTCAGCCTACCCTCATATGTCCCCAAAGCAGGATAATCCTACCAAAATGATGATATCCAGTCAATTTACTGCAGTGTAAACAGATAGGGACAAAAATTATATCTTACCCCAAAAAGATGGCAACATTTGGCAAAAGCAGGCTCTTTGAGGAATTCTGGTGCCAGAGGTCGTAGAAACGAACATGGAACTTCAATTCTGCTTCCAAAGTCCACAAACAGAACTTCATAATGCTTTTGCACCAAACCTTTGAAGTTGGTCGTCTGAAAAATATTAGGCTAATTCATTAAGTAAAATGTGAAAATACCAATAAATACAGGTAAAAACTAATTAACTTTAGGTATTAGCAAGTATTGTGAACCTTAGATCATAGTTTTTTTTTCAAGTAGCAAGTTCTTTTGTGATAAGTTCATTTTTAATAGTTTTGCTACAATGTTATGATGGTGATTTAATCATAATGTGATAGTCGGTTACAGTGCAATATGAAGTAACTTATAACTTATATAAATTCTGGAGTATACTGAAATTAGTAATTACATTTTATCATCACCAACAATCAACAATTAGAGTGATATTAAATGGGCACACTTTCAATGGCCTTATTATCTAATTTGAGGGATGGTTCACTTCAGTTCACCTCTATTTTTTCTGAATGTCTTAGCCACAATAAAATGTCAATTTTGAAACTCCAACTCCTTTTACATGAGTTTTTCTCTCCTCAAGAATATATATGAAAATGAGTTTATCCTTTCTTCATACACCCTATGTACTATATACTAAATATAATACAAGTAAACACTACATATAATTCTCACCTTAGAATGATTTAACACCTGGGCTCTGTACCAACTTAAGTCCTTCAAATCTAGGGCAGCACAAGCAATTCCAGGGGACAGTCTCTCATAAAATGTGTCCGACTCATCCACAAATTTTGATTTGTAATAAGCCTTCATTTCAGCTACTAAACTGAAATTATGGTTTACACTGAATGAGTAAACTGAGTGGCATAATTCATGTGCTGTGGAGCAATTCTTAATTTTTTTTAAAGAAATTACTTGTTTACACATTTCCTTTTAATGTGGGAAGTCTTTCCTCCTTGAAATACTTAGAATTTTCCAGAGAATATTACAGCTCAAGAATATCACCAAAGACAATTGGATTATGATTCAGGCAATGCTGCCTGAATCCCTCTAAAAAACTCCCTCTAAAAAATCTTAGAAATCACAGGTGGGATAAGGAAAGAAAACAAGTATTCTTAAGTTCTTTAGAGTATATGCTTTATGAAAATGAGGGACCGACCTCCACAGGTAGGTGGGAAGAGAGATAAGATGGGTCTACCCTAAAGGGAAATGAAATCCTAGAGCATTAAATAAACACTGTGAGAAAATCATGCTAGCATATGGAAGAATTTGATGATAATATCTGGTTTCAAATGCTAAATTAGGTATAAGTATGCATTAGGAATGGCAGAAGATACAGGAAGTTAGCCATACATCGGAGTAAGATAAAGAGAGGATGGAGGATGAGGAGATAAGGGATGGCATCATCAATTATCATAGCTTCCTTGGGCAGATAAAGATTCTATTCTTAATTTTGAAGTTAAGAAATGTGACTAAACATTAAATGAATAAGTATTAAAACATAGAAGGCAGAGGTTTTGAAAGAGATTAAATAAAAAGGCACTCTAAGACAAACTTGATATTTCAAGTGAAGATTAGAACATGGGATTGGTAGTAGTAGTAGTATTTAGGGGAGGCGACTGACAGCTGAGGTCATTCGCGCCATAGGGGTTGGACAGGAAAGGATGAAGGGTGGAGAGAAACCTGGTGTCCCGATTAGCCTACTCTTTACAAAAGGCGCCAAGGGGTCTGCAGCTAAACGTCCCATCCGACGGACGGCGTACTCACTCAAAGTGCCCTCCACAAAACACCTCGAGTAGGGATCGAGATACCTTTTAAAATATCCAACACTGCCAGGATTTGAACCTGAGCCCTCAGGGTCAGAGGCCAGAACGCTAGCCCCCACACCATCTCGATCCCCATGGGATTGGTCTTGGACAATTAGGAATACCTTATGAAAGGGGATAACAAGATCTGCAGAGGAAACAATAGGAATGGTGAAAATTGAAATAATTAGGAAGCTAGAGAGATTATCAGCAAGCTGAATGAGAGGGAATGAAAGAAAATGAATATGGAGTTCTGGAGAAGAATGCATGGGGAATTAAATAATTCAATCGAATGAGTGAAATGATCAAAGCAAGGGAAACAATGGAAAGAGGATTCAAATGATATGGGATCAATATCCAATACCTTGATCTATATCTAAGAATCATTTGGTAGGTAATCATACTGTTTTCTCATGCCATGTCTTTTCATGCAACTTGCTTTTGTATAGCTAATTAAGTAGGCCATTTAAAAGTATGGATAAGAAGCAAAATATTTAACTTACTTATTGAGATGCTTCAAGTGATCGATTGATTCCCAAATATAAAACCTTGAAATTGAATCAAGATGAGATACTTGGACATCCATAATGACCTTGGTTCCATCCTTATTTTCAATTTTTATGCCATTACTGAACCTTTCAAATCTAATTACCTCTCCAGCTGAAATGCCAAGTGAACACTAACAGAATGACAATATACATAACAAATATAATAGCATAATAGCATACATTTTTTGGTAAGAAATAAAAAAAAATGAATGAATTATTGCTGAGATAATACACATAATTTAATGGGTAAGACTGCAAAAAAAGGAGGCTTGACTTTGTACAAGTGAAAATCAGGGAATTTTGTATATTTCAATATTAATCAAAGGTAATAGTATAACAACAACAATAAGGCACTACACCATGAAGAATATACCAACTTAGCTGTAATTTACAAGCAGTTTAAAATTAGCATTACCAGGCACATCAGTTCTATTCCTCACGGTGGGATTGGTCTCCTGAGATTTTCTGTCATGATTCAAACTATTAACAATATCTATGTATGTGTCCTTTCTTTTTAGTCGCACCCTGACAACATACTTAGGAGGGTTAGATAGCGTCACTCTTTTAAAGGTGACTTTCAGATTATCTGCAGAGATGTTTTGCAGAAACATACGGTTGTTGTAGTTTTTCCCCTAAACATAAAATTATAGCCATGAAACCAAAATCTAAAAAGCAATAAATTGCAGCCATTTAAATATATACATACATATAATTTTCATGCTCATTGCAAAATGGCAGGTTTTCATTAAAGCAAAACATCACTGTCCTGAAAGTGAAAATATATGTTTTACTCACATTGCTCAAGCAACAGTTTACTGCAAAGGGTTTTTTCCCCATTATATCTTCATCTGGTACGTACAAAGCATTTACATGCACTCTCATAATTTCTCCTGTGTCAATATCCAATAAAAATGGATAGAAGTTCCCAAACCTGAGAAGGGAAGTGATCAATTCGAAAATTTTCTTATGCATGGCTTCTACATTACTGATTGATAATTAAAAAGGATACTTACTCATCTTTCACAGGTTCATCTAATACTTTGGCTCTGATGGCAACTCCTGACGGCAGCAAAACAACCACTAAACAGTTGGCATTAATTGTAGAAACTTCTTTCAGTTCATATGATAATACCTTTGCCCTAGAAACCATGAAAATTGTAATTAACAATATCTTTCGACAAAAATATTTCAAGTTCAGATTCTATCACTACCTACAGGACAATATATTGGCCTATACTAAAACAAATTACTGTTACTATTAGATTAGTATATGAAAATAGAATGCTAAAACTAATCAATAGTTTTAGCAATCAATACAACCATGATAGAATATTCATTCATAAGCGGTCTCTGGATGTAGAATAAATAGTGTAATCTTACTATATCATTTAATTAATCATTGCAAAGGTCAGTTCATTACTGTTAGCAGCTTCTTTTGGAGAAAGTAAGAATATACATGGTATATCAACCTTATTTTCTAGGTTCTTCTTCAGAGAGTATTTTTTAAATTAATCATCCAACAAGTCGCAACATCTGACTTTTGAATGCTATTGTTTTGTAAAGATCATTTAAAATCACGACCAAATCTTTGCAGACATTGCCTAAGAAGAGAGAAATTAAAATCAAAATAAATGCTGGTTTCTGTTAAGCATTAAAATTTATTCTGGAAAGGTAAATATTCTTCGCTAGGGCTTAAGGATCATCCATTCAATACCGATGCTGCGGTTCTATATAGGGATGAGGGTCCAAACAGGTGAGTAATACAATGAGGTCATTTTGTATATACAAAGCACGTTACTCCAATTCCATTGCACAAAACAAAATATATTAGTGGAGCAAACTATTCTCAAGCATAAAAATCGCGGCGGATTTATAGATTCATTTCCTGTGACAGACGTAATTAAAAAATGTTATACCATAACGAAACCTAGGTCGTAAATAAAAGTTTTTTATGTGAAAAAGCGAAGTGTTTTAAATTTAATTTCAATATGAAGAATTTCCACCAATTGACGCCAGAAACTGTTTTACATACTTGGTTACTTGATTAAATATTCAGATAACATTAAATGTCCGCAAAACTCGCCTCATAAATTAATGAAAAGTGTACCACCTGTTATGGATTGACATCATACAGTTCTCCTTGATTATAACGATTTTTTAAATACTCCAAAGCATATTCATATTATACTTTGATCCGATTTCGCAATCGTTTTTATTTGGTCCCATTTTTAAAATTATTTTTACTAGCATCATGAATGAAGTAATGTATGTTCAATATACTCTTCTCTTAAATTTAGCTAGCCATCGTCTTTTTGCGTTTAGAGGCTCACAGAACTTTACAATAATTGCATGCGATAACTCAAATAGCATCTAATGGTATTAATTGTACAAATACAAAAAGAATTTTCAAAACAGCACTGGCGTGAATAGGTAGCTCCACACTTACGTTATTCTGCCTTTCCACCACTCCAGAGACTTTGATAGGCTAACTTCTGACAACCAAAAGTCCCACATACTCGTCCCAGATGTGTATTTCATTTCATATTCAATGTCTTCTTCGAATATGTTTTCTGGGAGGCATGACAATTGACATTGGATAGCAGACAAGTTTTTGTCTGGCGAACCCATTTTTATTCGTTATTATAAGGATCACCCTATGGACCTATTCTGACTAATATATGCATTCAAAGAAATTAATATGTAGATTTTTCGTTGCACATAACATATCACAATCATAGCTTATGTCTCACCAGTTCGGAGTTGGATGATAAACTTCAAATTAAAGTGAGCAGTGTAACTATAGCTTCATAATCCAGAATTAAATATTTCCACATACTAAACATAAATAACAAAATTTTCGGGTAATAAGTACATCATTTCCGTGATTACTACGTTCACAGAAGCCGCTAGTATAATTATCACGAATTAACAATTGAGTACATATATTCGAGGGAATCGTCAAATGTGTCGACAACGCGTGTATTTAGACCGCCAGTTTGAAACTGGTTTAGGGTTGTAATAAGAAAAAAAGGACACGAACATGGGAAACAAAGGTAACCGTTCACTATTTGACCATTAATACCGCGAATATTCAGTAAAAAAATTACTTACATGATCAAATCTGCTAGAAATAATGCCATATACTTGAGTCCAAAGCAATTGACGAACGACAAGACGTAATTTCAGATCCTAATTGAGGTTTGATTTCCTTCAATATTAAGATAGCAAATGGCACCGAAGTTAACCGTTTGCACTTCTAATGCAGCATATTTTCCGATTCAAAAGGTATTGTCTAAAAGTATTCACATTTTCGGAGATTTCCCTTCCCTGTAGTACCTTTTCTCATGATACTTCCCATTGCCATTTAGGTTTGAATAATTTGGAGTGTAGTCTACTGACCAAGTGTACATTATTTGCCTCGGTTGTTCTGCTGACCCTAACACAATACACTTAGCAAGTTATTTCTTTGCTAAACCATAAAATAGTTCTCTTTGTATCCCATCTCATTTATGGCATACCTGCCAACAGAACTTAATATGCTCAGGTCTTCCAAACACCAAGTGTATATATATATATAACCATTTCTATGATGAAATATTTCATAAAAATGCAATGGTAGATGATTTATTGATGAGTGAGTGACTGCTTCTGCCCACATATGCGAAAGCATAATTGTTTCCAAAAGAAAGGTTCATGCTTTGACCAGATGCAGCCAATTCATCCTTTCTTTCTGGGGAGCAAATTTTTTGTTAATTATGCAGTTGTGTTTCCCATTCCTATTGGGAAAATTTCATAAAATAATTTCATGCAAATATGCAGCTATTGTCGCATTTATTTCTGCATGCCTCCTTTGTCTGGCAATTATTAGAAAGAAATGGCATTTCGATTGTGCATCAAATTTTGTAAGGTATTCTGTTTGAAATAAATTTTACATAATTCCTTTTACTAACTTTAGTATTTAACTAGAGTATTTAATATGCTCTAAATGTTGATCTGTTTTTATGGACTTAAAATTGGCATCATTCTCGGTGAAGTCTTTCTTCTGCATTTTTTTTCAAGCCATGATAACTCTCTGTGTAGTTTAATGTTTCAGTAACCCATAATTACAATTTTGAAAAATTTTCAGTAGATAACATTGGTAATTAACATATTGCTGACATTCTTTTCAATTTATGGCACCCTTTTCTGGTTCTTGGCTCATACCTGGAAGAAATCTTTTCATTCCACAAATTACACTGGTATAACTTCTTTATCACCAGTAACTATTAGCAGTAATGTTTTGTTCAGTTTTTCCTACCTTATGTATTAATTATTTAATGAGCTAAATACTTCTAAAACAATATTACCTATAGGAAACAGAGATTGTCACCACTTATGGCAAATGCATTAGGTGTATAGAGAAATTAGCTAATTAGTTTCAAGTTCACAGCATCCATATGTTTAACTCCATCAAATAGAATACACATGCAGGGGCAATTAAAATAACAACCTAGTTACCAACACTGTGGTTTTACCTACCAAATATAGAATAATACTTCCAAATTTATCAGTTTTCAGGCAAAAGGAGATTATTTAAAACTAATGGTCTTATGTGAATTGTATAAGTAAAAAATTGAGACAATCAGGTATATAGTTATGCACCACTTATCAATTTATACATTTATTCTGGTGGAGTCCAATATATAAGTTACCAATAACAACATGACAAATATTATTATTAAAGGTTTTTTTCTATTATCCATAGCTCTTTAAGTTGCATATTACCAGAATATTCATTTTACATTGACTGGCTTCATTTATATTTTTTTCTAGTTCAACCTTTTTTTCTCATTTAAAAAAATGTCAACAAATAGTAAATTAAAAGTAAAGGATGGATATTTTTAAAGGATTATGAGGACTTAGATGAAGCAAGACTAACAATTCAAAAGAAGTCAAATACTCTAATGC
Source organism: Hetaerina americana (assembly GCF_022747635.1). Lineage (NCBI taxonomy): Eukaryota > Metazoa > Arthropoda > Insecta > Odonata > Calopterygidae > Hetaerina > Hetaerina americana. The sequence goes on from NW_027286069.1 coordinate 49,053,855, forward strand.
TTAATAAAAGATAGATGGTAGCCTGCAAATACGGAGTCAGAAGAAATATGGTAGCAAAACAAGAATTTTACAAAATGCATAAAATATTTATTCACAAATTTTTCTGGCACAAAACTGCATAAAATTAAAGCTGATTATGACAATCAGAATGGTTTGAAACGCCTGGCTTGCTTCAATGCTGCAATTCTCTTTTTATCTTCTTCAAATTTTTGGCGCAGTTCTGCTATATCTGAAGAATGAGAAATACATAAAACTTTTGAAACTGACCACTAAGGCCACCACAGTCAGATATCAGTTTGAAAATATTTTTTCTTAACTTACGCTTCATTTTTGATTCCCGTATTTGAAAAGTATAAAAATTCAATAACTCCTTTCTAGAACGTTTTTGCCTTTCCCTTCCCATAACTTTTCTGTGAAGACTTTCCTTGCGTGAGAAGCCTGGTTTCCTCCCACTGAAAAAATAATAAAACCATAGAGCAAAATTAATCAGTCTCAATACAGGTTTTGTTGTGAAACTCTAAACAATTCGCTAGACTCACTGTAAAAATATAAATTTGGACATTAATATGTATTATGGATCACTCATAGGCTACACAATTATGCACCACATTTCTTATGGAAAGCTTGCCACATAACAACATTAGATGAGAATAACAGTTTAGATTAAGCAATTTTAATAATAATGGGTTTCATCAAGGAAACTTTCGGTGAATTTCTCAATGCATTGCAGGATGCATTGTTGAACCACAACTATATAAAAACACAAAAATACAATAAAACATAACACAACACCCACATTTGATGTACATGAAAGTTGTTACTTTTACTTCAACCAGAAAGAGTACTACCTACACATATACGAGGTCGGTCAAAAAGTAGAGCAAATGTTGAATTTCTGTGTGTTACGTATTTTTGATTTTTTCATGGCTTCTGTATGATACTTATGTCTCTCCCTTATGCCGAAACGTTTGGCCATTTTCAATGTTCCGTCAATTTTTGACAGCTGTTTTGCTGGGACGTGTTTTTGCTTGTCTTTGATTTTTGCCTGTTCCAAAAAAATGGATCAAAGAATCTGAATCAAATTTTGCGTGAAAAATGAAATTAAGTGCGCAGATGCATTCTGAATGTTGACTACAGCATACAAAGAAACTACCTTGGATGGAAGCAATGTTTATCGGTGGTACAAAATGTTCTCAGAGGGCTGAGAAGATGTGAACAACGATGAGCATGCTGGACGCCTGAGCATGTCAACGACACACAAAAACATTGATGAAGTGAAGAAAATAGTATTGGCCAATCGTCAAATCACCGTTAGAGAAGTTGCTGAGGACCTAAACATATCGATTGGCTTGTGTCATTCAATTTTAACCAATGATTTGGGCATGACACGGGTTGCTGCAGAATTTGTACCAAAATTGCTCAATTTCGACCAAAAAAAGCAACGCATTAACATTGCTAATGAGGTATTGGACTCTGTCCGCGATGACCCAAATTTGCTCCAGAGGTTCATAACTGGTGACGAATCATAAGTTTATGGTTTTGACGTGGAAACTTAAGCTCAATCATCCTAATGGAAGCAGCAGCAGCAGTAAGCGAGCCAAGACCGAAAAAAGCACACCCAGTTCGGTTGAATGTGAAAGTTTTGCTTGCAGTTTTCTTCGATTGCAGGGGCAAGGTGCATCATGAGTTCTTGCCTGAGGGTAGAATGGTAAATAAGGAATATTACCTGTAAGTTATGCGCAATTTGCACAAAGCAATCCGCCACAAGCGCCTGGATTTGTTAAATAACAAAAATTGGCTTATGCACCATGACAACGCCCCTGCTCACACATCGCTACTTGTGCGCAAATTTTAGGCCAAAAGCAACATACCAATGATGCGCAGCCACTGTATACCCCAGACCTGGCCCCCAGTGAATTTTTCTTGTTCCCGAAACTGAAGAGGCTCATGAAAGGACAACGCTACGCTGCGACAGGCGAGATGACAACCGCATCAAAGGAGGAGCTGAACAAGATCACAAAAACTGATTTTCTGAAGTGCTTCAAGGATTGGAAAAAACGTTGGCACAAGTGTATAATATCTAATGGGGATTACTAAAAAGGGGGCAAAATATATTTTCAGGAAAAATAAATAATATTTGAAAAAACACAAAAGTCATGATACTTTTTGAACAGACCTTGCATGTATTAATTTGTAACATTACTACTCTAACATATTTTGTAGAGTACACAACTACAAAAATAAGAGAGGTGGCACATGTACATTATAAAGGGTATACCATTAGACTTTCTCTTTATTTTTGCATCTCTGATCTAAATTACCAAAATATGTATCATGCTTGTAATTAATTTACAGAAGACTAAAACAGGAAATGGTGTTGTGTTGCTCTATTGAGTTCCAGAAAGCTGAAATCTATCATTACTTGTGTGTTAACACAAGTATAAAAGAGGAATGAATATTTACACAGTTCAAAAACAGCAACATGACAATTATATAACTCTTGCAATATGTGCACACAGATGAATCATGAGCAAGAAAATTACTATGTAACCACCTCTGAGAGAAGTAAGAAATGTAAGCAATTCAATCTATTTTTCTTCCTTTCAGTGATAAAATGGGATTGACTTATTTAAACAATCACTATAAAGCCTCTCTGTCACTGGCTCATGGAAGCAGAGCACAACCAATGCTCACAGTAATTAAACATTCATTCAATCATTTTCATGAACCTAAGAAGGATCATTGTAAGAAGGAGATCATGGTAACATAAATGCCAAATCATTAATGGACAAACGTGATAGAACAACCCAATATTCCCATGTTTCTAATCCAAGAAAAGTGAAAGGATGACAATGTCTAAATTTCAGCTGTAATCTCAAAGAAAGTGCCACGTAATGAACAAGAACTGAACAGATATCTGCTCTCATGTCCTGTTCATATCAACTTCACCAATTATGAGGGTGCTGGAAAAGAGTTTATGGTTTTTGAAACCTTGATGCACTTATCAACAGATGAACTGCAAATGAATGCTTGGGTGGTTTAGTGAAACATTGAAATTCATTATTAAATAATAAGCCTAATATGGGGTGCGGCAACATAACTTCCTTTTTGAAAGCATTTTGGGTCTGAAAAAAGGAAATCATGTTACAGTGCCCTTCAGTATTTACTATCCATTAAGTTTCAGTGGATAGTAAATACTGAAGTAGTGCTGGAAAATATTTGTAACAATTTTGCAATAGTGATGCTTCCAAATATCAAAGTATTTTACATTATCTCTATTTATCATGCAGAATAATTTGTCGATAAATACACAAAAAATAAAATCGGGCCTAGATGCAGCCTCCACTTTTCTGTAAATTAGTGTGGACTGAGAGTCCTAGGAACAGTGAACCAGTGGTAAACAGTTACTTACACAGATTTGTTGATTCTTACTGAGTGAGAGGGAGGAGTAATTGAAAAATGCTGCTTCTCATCAAATTCATCAGATTTAATCCTAAGAATGGTTAACTGCAGCCCTCCATTCTTCTCTATTTAGTGTTGATTCCCAAACCCTGGTTCCCTATTTCACGTCCTTCTTAATTTGCACCATGTACTTTGCCCTATGGCCTTCCTTGCGGGATCTTTCCTTCAATTATGTTACTAACTGATCCATTGTGCCTCAATATATGTCCAATCCATCTTTTCCTTCTTTGCTGTAGAGTTCTCCATACAATCCTTTCCTCTACTACTATTCTGTATAACTCATCGCTCCTCACTTTGTCTGTCCATTTAATCTCCAACACCATATTTCAAATGCTATTCTTCGTTAGTCCACTTTTCCAATATTCCATGCCTCTGATCCATGGAGTTCCATGCTCCACACAAACATTTTTGATGAACTGCTACCTTATTTGCAATCTTATGTTATTTGAACGTAGTAGTTGCATCTTTTCAATGAACAACTTCTTTGCTACAGCTATTCTTCGCTTGATGTCCGTCGCACTTCTTCCATCCCAAGTTATACTGCTGCCCAAATAAATGAAGGATTCCAGTTGCTCTAATTTTATTCCTCGAATTGTGAATTGATGATTAATCATGAGAAAGAAAAAATTTACTCATAAATTGAAAAAATATATCTTCATACCGTTTTGTGACAGTAACCCAGCCTTCTTCATCAGCTGTTTCTTCCTTTTCCTTCCGCTTTTCTTCTTCTTGCTCAGCATCATAATTGGCCATAAAGGTATCAATTTCTTCTTGGAGTTTTTGGCTATCTGCTATGTTACTGTTGTATTCTGCTGCCCATTCTGACAAACAAAGATAGTCATAACTAAATTAATCTGTTAAAGTCAAATTTAACAATTGACTTCATTTAAGTGTATTATACGATACAGATAGAAATACTACATAGAAAGAAAAGTAATTCAATTAATGCAACAAAGAGGAGATAGATTTGCCAAAAGATGCTAAGATAAATTTACAATAAATTGTGTTTATATAGTGATAGGAGAACAGAGACCTGTATCACTTGCAGACCAAAGCTTTCAACTTATATTGAATCTCTCACGGAATTTTGAAATTATAAAAATGGGTCTCTTACCCAAAGATGTAAATAACATACAAGTTATAAAACCCATTACATCAGGACAAGAATTATCATGAATGTACGTGGTAGTCTGCGATAGAGCATTGGACTACAGACCAAAGGCCCAGGTTCCATTCCCAGGCAAGCCTCTTTGGGCACCCTCCACCCAAGCTGCATGATTTTGTGGGTGCCAGATCAAGTTTCCCAGACCTGGGAAATCATATCCAGCACAGGGAAAGGAACTTGCTCCCTTACCCTGAAGTGTGAATTGCTCACAACCTTGGGCTTAGCATTGTGTGAACTCTACCATCACCTACCAAACCGACCTTCAGATATATTATTGTGTTTATGGTTTTTTAAAGGGCAAAAATTGGTACAAAGAGGAAATGAGAAATGGACGTGCATGCAAGGAAGAACGCTTCTTTTATGGATTTAAGAAAAAGTCATTAATTTAATAAAAGGGCATTGCATTCCCACTGTATCATTAATTTACAATGCTGAGAGAAATCAAAGATTAAAAATTAAATTTCTTTCAAATAATATACTTCTCAAAATAATAACTTACTTTCACAACCTGTTAAGACAGGATTCTGGGGAGTCGAGAGTAAAATAGGTTCAGCAGTGGAGGCCAGGGCTGCCTTAAGCCCAGCGGCTGATTCAAAAACAACGTACGCCACTTTGAAACCCTGAAAAGGAGAGACTAATCAAATGCCTAACTGATATATATTACATATACAAAATTATATGCACAGAACACAAAAAATAAATGAGTTAGGAGCAATTTATGATGCTAAAAAAAGTGGTGAGATCATTTCTTTGGATACACTAGGAATTTCTAGAGACGTAGAAATTTAAGATAAATTAACTATTTAATGAAAATTCACGGGTGCACATGTGCATCTCATGCAGACATTTCGAGGCATGTATATAAATTACTAATGCATGTTAACAAAGCAGTCGCTGAACACATTACCTGAACTTGGGGTTTTCTGAAGAAACTTGATTGCTCAACATCGGGATCAGCTGAGGTCGGCTTTTTATGGAAATGAACAGCTTTAACCGAGAAACCATTTCTTTCAGAGAACGCTTCTTTCAAGCTTTTCTAGAGAAATGATCGTGGATTTAAAATAATACTACATACAAAATATATAGGAAAGCATATATTTTTGAATAAAAAGACTATGGCTGAAATTACAGAGCATGTCATCTTACCTGGGTACAGTACGGAGGGACGTTCAATACAAATAAAGTCCTATGCGGCGGTTTACTTTCCGTTACTTCTCTTACAGAATGCTCTTTCACAAAGAGTGAATGCTGAGCAGTGTTTTCCTTAGAAAATTTCAAAGGAATAACTGAAAACAGCCGAAATAATCAAAACGATAAGCAATGTAGTGCGTTCATTTTTGTTTATTACTCTCGTAAAAGTCTTATCACATTCCATTGTTAACTCACCTTTAAAGCCCTGTATTTCCATATTTGGAATCATTCTTGTCACGGATTTTCTTGTGCTGTCTAACAATCATGTGAGCAGAAACATCAGATTTATACCCTTCCGGCTTTCTTTATAACATGGATAGCGCGACTTGCGCTTACTATTTGTTTTTTGTTTAATAATATCGAGATCATATCGAACATATCGAATCCGCCGTTCCAATTGGTTTAAATTGGTTGAAGATTTGAATTCATCTTGCATGACAGAATTAATCCATTTTTGGTTTACTTGAACTTTCATCCTAAGCAAAATGTAAATTAATGCAAAGTAGGAGTTGTTATTTCCATTGGACCCATATTTAATGGTTTACTGTGTTCATTCGTTTTGCTATCTTCGGTTAGGGTACCTATCGGACTTGGACACGCACTGAGGTAGGTATGAACCATAGAGTTTTTACCGCATTTTCCTCCTTTATTTATTGAATAATACTTTCATTTTACAGCTTAAAATTTTGGATTGTTCATGTGTTGCTATGTTTCTTTACTTCCTCTGTGGAGAAAGAAATAGAACAGCACCACAGCTTTTACATATGCTGCATTCATTTTCTAATTTTTTTCTAAATTGCTCATGAAATGCTATATATGACTCCGTTTCTTTAACTGATCAAGCTATCTTTGGTTCTACATTGTTTTATGTAGCTCCTTCCATTAATATGGCATTTCATTAATATTAAATTTTATCTCTAGATATTTGCATATGGAGATCCCAACTACTGACTATTTTGGTCCAAAACACTTCACCAATAAGATAATAAAATAACTTATTATGAATTGAAACCTTTAATCTATACTCCAGACTACATCTATTACTCACTTTGTTCACTCAATAATAGTTTTTATGGGCTTTAATTTATTTAATACAAGATAAATATTCCAAAAGAGGAACTGCTGAAATATTTATTCTTTAACTTTATTAATCTTAAACCACAGTAAGCAGCCTGAAGGTGTAGCTTTGATAGCTGAGGGTGGAGCTCTTTTCATGCTAATCGTCAGCCACGTAATGTCTTAAATTCATGTATCTAGGATGGGGGAATTCTTTTCACAGGGCTGCATGTGGTTTCCCAGAAAGATTTTGGCACCCATGATAAATTATTATGGGTCATTTAACCATTTTGTAATTTAATTTTCTGGTTTACTATAATTTTTAGATGTCTTTGTAAGGAAGGGTCATTAAAATATTTAATAAGCTTATTTAAAATGACCAAAAATTGTACCAGTTTTTGGTTGTGGTGCTCAATATGTATCAAATGTGCCAATTCATGTTTACAGCTTTCTTGGAAAAAATCTAGCTTTATTCCTCAGTTCACTGTGCTCCCTGAAGCTCATTCAAAAACTAAAAATACCATGTTTTAATGTGATCAAATTATTATTTTCAGAATCTATTTTACAACTCATTTAGGCTAAATAAAATAGATTCTTTGACTTTTAAGTAAACTACCTTCTCAAAGCCTTTGATTTAATATTGTAAATTATTTATTTGCCATCATAATTTGTCCTAATCTATGTCCATGTTGTGAGTGAATCAGTCAGTGACCATTGTAGCACGGGGTGAGTGTACTACAGTCTGTTAATGTAGCTTTGTCTCTGTAAATGGCAATTAAGGAATATTTCCTGAGTGTAGAATCTGAGTGCTGCATAGTGTAAAGACATCAGGCTTGAGAAATATTAATGAATCTGAAAGGAGGGAACTAGTCCTGAATGGGACTGTAGTGACTTAGCATTTTGAAAATCATTCCAAATGATAAGCATATACAGCATGCGGCAACATAACTTCCTATTTTATAAAGCAAAACCCCTTTAAAAAAGGAAGTTATGTTGAGGCACCCTGTAGATGCCTACAGGAAAATTCATATTTTTTTGACCCCCTCAAATTCCCAACTGTGATTTGCAAGTGGCCCTTTTCATTATTATGTTGAAATGTGGAAAATATCTAAGAAATGGAAAAGCTTGTGCTTTTGTGGCATATTTTCATGGTGAATTTTTCGAAGCATCTCAAACAGGTTAAATTTGGCATAACATGCTGATGTTTGGTTGGTCCACTCATCCTATGTATTCTGGGATTGGTGTCATCTTAGAAATAATACTTGATTATTTCTAAGAAATAATACTTGATATGCATGATTATTGGAATTTAAGACTTGATGAAAACTAACTGCAAAACTTGATGCTGGCCAGTATCTGCACATGGCAACTTTATCTTGGTAAAATGCTCCCTCAGGACAGTATGTTTGGTTGAATAGTCCATTCAGGCTCTTCAGTTCATCAGTTTTGGTAAGTTTCTTCATTTCCCAATTTTGTTGCAAACCTTAAAAATTTCACTATTATTGTGACTGATATAAATATAACTGTCAAAAAATGATGGGGAATACATATCGTGATCGCTATTTTATTGGCAAAAAGAGATATTTATGGAACAATTTTATGGATGGCATATAAAAGTTAATGTTATGCATGGTTTATTTGTTGACTCGTCTTTTGTTGTGCTGATATTCTTAATTATTCAGGCAAAAATCAAAATTAATAGGTAGGACTAACTGCAGTGATATTAATATAACTTGAAGAGATGATAGATAATTCATAAAAAGTAACCTATAAAACCCCAGTTACTCAGAAGGAAAAAAATCTCATGGTTGTTAGGAAAATAAGTAAAAATGTGGGAATTGAAATCTAGAAAACAAGTGGCTACCCTGACATTGAACTAAAGTTCATAAAACATATCTTTTCTACAAAGACATGGGACATTAACCGGGGCAAAAATAAAATCTTGAGACAAACTTTTATATAGCAATGAAATTGATATATAAATAAAGTAGATAGGTCAATACAAAATATACATAAGAATCAGTAAAAACAATCAAATACGTTTTCATTTCCATGAGTTTAATTTTTTTACCAAAACGCCCACCTCTGTGTTAAATAGGCTAAAAGCATTTTTCAATTACTTTACAAAAGTACCTTACATATTTTTTTCTTGTTTTTCTGCCAGAGATCACTGGTGCTCTGTGTGCCCTCAGAGACATTACAGGTCACTTAGTTGTCACTCACATGTCATTGCTTTTCACCAGGTTTCCAAAGCCATTTGTTTTATGCTACACAACAAACTTGCTTTAGACAAGCATGAGTGTATAATTTGGTCTTTCAAAGGTATATTTCATGCACCAAGATAACCTGTCATGTATACAGTGATTCTTAGCTGTCACAGAAATATGTTAATATATGGCAATAAATGTACGTATTATATGAAAAATTTTTGATATAATTTCTTCAGAAAATGTCTTTTCAAAATGAAAAACTTCAAAGATAGTACTCAAAAGTACTGTGAGTGTTGGAGGTTGAATTCATTCTTTCATGATATGCTGTTCATTCATTTTCATTGTTCGTTCATTTCATTCATCATTTGCAACTATCTTGAAGTTAAATAATTTCTTCCCATGGACATTTTGCATTACCTTGAGGAGAAGAAGAATTGGAATTAACAAAACTTATGTATTTTTAAATGCGATAGTGATGGAATGTAATAATGGATGAATAATTACCCTTTTAACAACATGTACTGTAAATCCTAATTATTATAGAATCATCTGTTTACCAGCTAACGTATGTTACAAAACTGAATAATGTGAAATTACTTGAATGTGCCACATTTAATTACTTTTCTGTGTCATTTTCAACCAATCCTATTTTATAACTCAAATGCAAGTATTTTTGCTTGAAAATTTTGGAAATTCCCATTTAAAACCTACTTTTACTCCAAGTGAACCTTCATTAAGATTGCCTTGTGTTGGTATATTTTACTATATATATGTATGCAAGTGTGTGTGTGTATATGTGTGTGTATATATATATATATATATATATATATATATATATATATATATATATATATATATATATATATATATATATATATACACACACACACACACACACATATATATATATATATATATATACATATATATGTATATATTATGGGTTGCAGTAGTCCAGGGGGTAGAGAGTTGGACTACTGACCAGAGGGTCCCGGGTTCGATTCCCGGGCAAGGCACTCTGGGCACCCGCAGCTCCACCCAAGCTATGTGATTTTTCGGGGACCAGATCTTCCTGGGAAACCATAACCAGCACAGGGAAAGGAACTGGCCCCCCTACCCTGATGTGTGAATTTTATATGCCGTCGGGCTTAGTACTGGGTGAACTCTACCAAACCGACCTTCAGGTTGATTATTGTCTATGGTTTATACATATATATATATATATATATATATATATACACACACATATATATATATATATATTTATTTATTTATTCATTCATTTATGAATATGTATGTATGTATAGGTTTTCAATATTTGGCTTTTGGCTGTGCTCCACTTATATAACCTGATTGTTGCATTTACAATATGTGTCCATCCTCCTGTCCAGTGCTCCTACATTTCTTATTCTCGTGATTTATTGAGGAGTAGTTTTTTGTTACATGCGTTGCTAAATGTGCTATGTATATGTGCTACTAGTTCCATTGATTTTACTCTGGCATATTGTCAATGGCAGCCAATGCAATTTGAAACATATTTAACACTGGTTGAACCATAGGTTGCATTGAAATTTTGCATTAGCCCGAACAAATTATCAGCCAAGGCCTTGTTTTCAAAGCACTAGAGTAGCTAGTTGTGAGTCTGTTCTTCTCTAGAGAACAACTAGAAGATTGGAATTTCCATCCTCCCAGTTTCATAGGAAGGTAGATTCAGATCTCCATTGCTCTTACAGAAGTAAAGAACTACACTGATGCTGTAATTGTGAGAGAAAACTGTCAAATAATGTTTAGAGCACAATCAGAAATATTGAAAATTTCAATTGGTGTCACCTATATGTTGGAAACAGAAAAATTGTCCATGATACAATTTTGTGTGTGGTGGGCTCCAATAATTCTCATACCAGAAAATCAAGACGTTTGCATGTAGGTTTGTTCATTTTTGAAATTGATGTTGCAAGGAGTTTTTTTTGTCTACGTCTGCAAGATAAGGTGTTTCTTTTGAAGGCCTTTACCTGATTGCAGATGATACTTGGATGCATCATTTTGATCCTGAGTGCAAACACCCAAGCATTGTGGTAAATCCCCACCATCAACCTTGCTAAAAACAAAGTCATGGATTCTGCTGGGAAGGTTATGTTTTTATCATTTTTCAATGTTCAGGGAATAGTGTATTAGCATGTATTATCAGCACACACAACTGTAAATGAAGCAAACTATAGGTATGCACTGAACATTCTTCAAGGCCATGTACAATAAAAAAGGCTACATTTATAAGCAACAGGCTGGACGTTGCAGCTTATTTACTCACAACTGCACATCACAGATGTTAATGCTGAAAATCTTCATAAAATCAATATCTAGTGTGTTTCTATTCTTCCCTATAGTTCTGATCAAACATCATGTATTTTTTTTCTTTTCCCCATGTGAAAACTGCCGTCATGGAAAGTAATTTATATTACCATCAGCAGCAGTGGTTAAGACTGCTGAAGTGATTTTGAAGGGCCTATCAAAAATTGGCTTCCAGTAGGTATTTGACAGCTTGAGTAAAAGGTGAGTTGGGTGTTTTTATTCCAATGGAGGCTACTTAGAGAAGGATCATCAAAATTTGTAAAATGAGTAAAGATATTTTGGTAAAAAAATTATCATTTGTTACTGAGAAGCTTTGTATTATTCAACTTTTGTATGGCAGAAGACCCAAATATGGGAATGAGCCAGTTTTCATTTAAGGACTGAATTGTTTGTGTCAATATTTATCAGAGAGTTATACATTGGCATCTTCATGTAAACATTCATGGTTAAAGGATATCATTATTAATGGGCTCACCATCTGAAAGGGTTTTTTCCTCTGAAATCATTGGCTTTGTAATATTTTCACCATTTTGGGCAATCCGCATCTGTAATACTTCCCACATTAGTGGTAGGGTAGCCATCTCCATCGACACAAAATGTCTTGTCTCCATCATCAGATTGTATTTTTAAATAATTTCCGTTGGAGTTGCACTCCATGAGGAATTCAAGTCCAGATTCTTCAAAAAACTCTTTGTCCCTGGCACAGTCTAAAAAAATTACAAGCATTATTTACTATTTTGCCTGTAAGGCAGAATTGTAGGAGAAAAAAATGTAAAATAGTGTACTTACAGCAGTTTGTTTCCTTTATTTTGTTCATAATTCCCTGCCAAGTGCCTATCATCGTTTTGTCTTGCCGAGCACATCTGACTCTGGAAAATGAATATGTAGTGCAATGGTGAATTATTAACAATACTTTAGGAAATTAGATTTGTGAAAAGTCATCCAATATGGAAATAGTCTTATATATTTGGCATGGAAAGAAGTTATAGCTGTATTGAGTCTGTTTAAATTAGAAAGAGAACCAACGCGATAAATCAAAGCAATATTATTTACAGGAGCAGCTGCTAAGCCGAAAAGAAAATTCATGAGTTCAAATAAGTATAAATTAGGTCGAGATGGATTATCAATATTAGAGGTATAGGTAGACTATAATTTGGTTAAAATACAGGTGTACATGCTTACAAGTAATCAATAGAATGAAAAAGGATATTGTGTATTTTATCAAAAAGAGGAGATAATTGGTTATATTCCAGCGACGAAATACTTGATAGGAGTTGCATGCTGGAATGCAGTGATGATTAAGGATGTCAAAAGAAATAAGGTAGATTTTGGTTTAGGAACAAGTAATGTCTGTGGTGAGAAAATAGTAGAACTTTCAAGGATAAAGGTTTCAATAATAAGTCTCAGAAATATGGCATTTAGATTAAATTATAGTTGGATATAAATACCCAGCAGGTGCAATGAATGATTCCTTGCTGATGCTCCCTTGCAGTAAAAAAGAAGCGAAAAACCTGGTACCAGGAATTCAAGCCCAATAGAATGCAAAATCAGATTAAATCAGGAGAGAAAAATCGGAGTAGGAGGGAAAAATGATGCCAAAGTGTGGAATAGTCGAAGGGTTTTCTAGTAAATTCAACTTAGCGAATGAAATTTCTTAAGGTTGGAATGCCTGTCCTGTTTTGAGAGCCTTTGATTACCATCTGGTTTACCTTCACCCTTGCCCAAGTGGAAGACTTGGTGGGTCGACTGTGGAAGTCACTTTGAGTAAGCCCTACTTTTCTTGGTCTTTCCCTTCTGCTCTCCTCTTTGTGCAGTCAGTTGGTTGAATTCTCTATGTGGTGGATTTTTTTCAAAGATTAATGGGTATTTTATGTTGACTTTATTGGTCATACTTTATAAGCATCCATCCCTTGCTATATATGAATCCTACTGCAGGATTTACCATATCTTGTCTTATTGGTGATATTTCTTGTACATTTGTATTTTAATTTTGTGTGATGAAATGAACTAATTTTGTGCATGATGCATTCTAACTCTCTCCTTTTTGAGTATTTTTAGGATTGCATAATCATTGGTTTTTCGCCCTAAAGGATTTGAAGGTTTTTACTCTTACTTTGATTTCTCCGAAATCCAGCAAACCATTAATTGTCAGTATTTAAACTTACGCGCCATTTAAAATCTGAACAGGTCCATAACTTCCGTCAGGATCACACCTGGCCGGTTCAATACTCATACGGTTTCCATGTTTTTGGGATATGTCTTTGATCAAGTTCACACTAATTTCAATGCTCTCACATTCCCTTAAATAAAGTTGTTTATCTGGCTCCTCAACATCTGTAAACAAAGAACAAAGATGAATTATTTCATTGATTTAAAATGTTGCTTCTAGCCAATTGACAATTTTAACTGATGAGACATTTTCAGTTCATTTGGCGCACACATTTAAACCTTTTATGTAATAATTGCTGCTATATAAAAGTCAGTCAAACTCAAAATTAAATATTAGAACCAGGATTTTAATTCTAAACCAGCTGTACAGTTTCCACTCAACTGCATAGAAAAATCTGAATCAAACTCACTCTTTAATGCAAGAGTATGACAGGTAAAATTATGACCCATAATGCATACAAAATTGGACTCACAACAAGGAAGAAGTTTCATCATTGTCTCTGGCACCACCTCTACCAATGATGCTCCAGTTTGGAAATGTGCACACCAGCAAAGCTTGTCATCACACTGTAGTTGCTCATAACTTCCATCCAGAGTGCAGTGCAAGGAAATATCTGTTCTCCCCATTGCTTCTTGAATTGAAGCCACTTCTCTGCTACATGCTGTAATCCACACAAAAAGATTAAATTGGAAAAAATATTTTTAGCAGGATTGAATTTTACTGAAATCTTCCATAGGTTCCAGTGCACGAGGGTGGTCCCATAAATACCCGGCCTGACCTAGAGATGGTGGTAATTGTTTGAAAAATCACTGTATTAGAAAGTACGCAATCTATAAAGTATATGTTTCAAGTTTGAAGATGCCACAATGCTTAGTATTTGTTCGGCAGCCATCAATAGTGAACGTTTTCAGTGAATTAGTGAAAATGGAGAAAATTGGTCATCGTTATGTGATACAATACTTTTATTTGAAAGGCCTCAGCCCAACCAATATAAAAGCTGAACTGGATTCTACTCTGGATGAGCATGCTCCTTCGTTTACAGCAGTAAAATATTTGGTAGCACAGTTTAAACGAGGCCGTACGAGCTGTCAAGACGAGCCATGCATTGGTCGATCAAATGAGATGATGACTCCGGAAACGGTTAAGAAAATCTGCAAAGTGACACTGGATGATCATGGACTGAAAGTGCGAGCTAGCAGACATAGTAGGCATTTAAAAAAAGGCGGTACATTGCATATTAACTGAAAATTTGGACTTGAGAAAGGTGTGTGCAAGATGGGTGCTGCGTTTGCTCACACTCGACCAAAATCAGTGTTGTGAAGATGTTTCAATTGAGTGTTTAGCAAAGTTTCACAGCATCAAAGCAGAATTTATGCGCTGTTTCACAACCATGGATGAAACATGGGTCCATTACTTCACATCCGAGACAGAAGAACAATCAAAACAATGGATTCAAAAGGGCTCCAAAGAAGGTGAAGATCATATCATCTGCAGGCAAGGTCATGGCGTCAGTTTATTGGGATGCGCGTGGGATAATTTTCATTGACTATTTGAAAAAGGAAAAGCTATGAACGGCTAATATTATGCAAACTTACTGCAACATTTGAACGAAGAAATCAAGCAAAATTGGCTGCATTTGGCTAAGAAAAAAGTGTTGTTTCATCAAGACAGTGCACCAACTCACAAATCCATTATTGCAATGGCCAAAATTCATGAATTTAAGTTTGAATCGCTACCTCATGCACCATATTCGTCAGATTTACCCCCTTGGATTATTTTCTGTTTGCTAACTCAAAAAAATGGCTCGACGGCCAATGATTTTCCAACCTTGAAGAAGTAATGTCGGCAGTTAATGGCTATTTTGAGGAGCAAGGCAGTTCTTATAATAAAAAGGGTATCGAATTTGTTGAACATCGCTGGGAAAAGTGTATAGAGCTGAAAGGAGATTATGTTGAAAAATAAATATTTTTTTTCAAATGTTTTTTTCCTCCTTTGTTGGGTCTGGTACTTCTGGGACCACCCTCATAGAATTTGCTTGCCATTCATCAGCTACTTTGTAAATCTCTATGGGACTGCCTATGAAGTGATCCCTCTCTTCGTAAAATTGCTGTGTGGGCCCATGATGAATTTACAGAGTTTAATGGATTTTCCTGAAATTTCACTAAGCCACACATTCAAAATTCCATTGGTTCTTTTTTATGAAAATTTTAGTTGATGTTGTATATAATGCACAACTTAATATTTTGAATGTAATTTCAGGATCTAGATTAGAATGTGAAACAAAGCATGCAGTTATAGTTAACATTTTTGGCAGATGATTGAAATTCTAATGTATGAAATTTTTCTATGATGAGCTCAAGAAAGGAATTAAATCAGCTTTGATGGGGCAGATTCTATTAAAATGTGCCTATTCTAGAAAATGATATCTGTTGATGATATTCCACCGTAAAGTCAATGGTATCTGTGTCTTATCTTCTACCTGTGGTGCCTAAATAGGGGGAAGGTAGGATTGTTAATGCCTCCCAGAATAGTTTGCAACACTAATCGCTGCCCCACACCTTTGCTTGTATCAATGCCAGCTGTCGTAGTGGTGAATTCAGAAACACCACCTGAGTTGCAAAGGCTTCAATAAAAATGTCTCGAAATGTATCTTCCGGTGATCAGTTTTGGAACCTGAATTTTCCTCTCCTTGCCTAGAGTTATAGTCTTACCTTCTCTGTGTACTTAACCATTGGCTAGGCTTCAAAATGATGTCATCTGCATGGCTTTGAGAGATTTAATGAGTATTCCCATGAGTAAGATTATAACGCAGTTATTAGAATAATCAATGTACATTTTCAATGTAGATTTGTCAGTGATATTTTACATTTTTTTTATCACCTTCCCAATTCAGCCTAAGAGTTTTGATTTTGTCTGAAGCTCTCCGATCTTTTTTTTCTTGCTTGCCTTTCAAAAAGGCTAAAGATACAACAGGAATGTGAGCTTGTAAAAGTCAAGATGGAGATGTAATGAGGGTTGGTTGCATCCTGAACTAGCTAAATCAATTCTACATTCCCTGCTAATGTATAATACAAATAGCAATTATCATAAATGATTGAAAGAAAGACTTTTCTAGTCCTGCATTGACTAATTATCTACGCAGGCCAAAGGAAAATATTGCTGTGTCAGAATGAGTTACTTGGACAAAATGGAATGGTTTCTTACAGTGTGGGAGCTTTCGTTGTTGCTATTTGGTCATTCGGTGAAAGAAATTCAGCACATCCCTATGTTGGATATGATCCTCGATTTTTCTGAACCCATGAGACCAACCCCCTAGCAGCCATTCAGTCTACCCCTCCCTTATGATGCCTCTTTGAAAAGAATTTGAATTCCCATCAAATTTGCCGACTTGTACCAAAACCTAGAGATAGTATTGGGAATGCAAGGAGTGTCATCAGACTACTCTGTCTCCTTCCCCAATTAGTGGCCAATTTTAAGTAGTGTTGAATATACATATAGCTCTATCCTTCTTCCCACATGGTGATATACAAGTGTATCACCATGAGTTGTATATTCATTCACACCTTGGGAAGAATTGTAAAATTTTTCCGGGAACCCTCTCTCACAAAATTTAAGCAAAAATCATTGAAATTAGTGTCCGTAGAATTATTTGCATGAGAAAGTTTTAACTTATTTTTTGCTACTAACACATAAAATATCATTTATGATCAGAATTATGTGATATTGACGTTTTCAACACGTCAGGTTAGGTATGTGGTTGACATGGTCACCTATAAAGCCAAAGGTCATGGGTTGATGCCTCACTTTGATAGAAAGTGTTGTATTCACTTGGATAGTTTGGCCCGTGGGACACTTGATGAAAAGCCAAGAGCAGCTTATCAGGGCCCCAGGAACAGGAAATCGACACTATATATCAGGAGGGCAAAGTAAATCTAGGGTGCAGTTCATATCTAATTATATGTTTAAGGGCTGCAATATATTTTTTTACTTTGATTTGTGGCAGGAGGTTTGAATGATGTCTTATATGCACCAGCACTAGCAGTATAAAAATCAGTACTTGCCACATGTCATGTTTCCTGCTTGCTGCCACCATGCTGAACCAAATAACCGGGTCCCTTCTCTGCCATAACAGAAACACCTATCAAAATATATGCATGGATTAGTAAAAAAAACATAAATGCTGGAATCAACCCTAAGGTCGGTTTGATAGGTGACGGTAGGCTTCACCCAAAATAAAAATATGTCTTGTATTTATAACATCATAGTGATAGAGGTTTAACAAGAAGTTACTCTATTAACAGGTATTTTCTGAGGAGTGAAATTTGTTGTCTAGGAATCATATTTCAAGAATTTTTGTGAAAGAGATAAAATGATACTGAAATGATGTGAACTGAATGGTCAATCGTTGAGAAATATGTATTTGTAATCAAAACATATGTACTTACACTTCAGTACTGCAAGGTTTACTTGATTTGATTGTCTGATTATTTCATTGAAACTAGAAGGAAAATAGCCTTGCTTTGACAAATTGGAATTGATAGTGTTATGGAATCAATTTTGTTCAGTAGCCATAGAAATGTGAAACATTTTACTTTTTCATTTTATCATTTAGATTATAGATTATTTTGATGAGTAATTGAAGTCCATTAATGATATAATTTCTCAGATCAGCTTGTTTAAAATCTCACTTCTATTTCACATATGTATGAAACAAGTGGGATTGCTGGCTCATTGCCAAAAATAATGGTACTGTCCATCCTTTCCAAAAATAGTAGTTCGTCCTAAGTCTATTCCAATACTTTGAATACAATGTAGGTTTGCAGCACCTTTTATGTCCAAAATTTCAGAGTTTAAGAGGACGCCTCGGTAGCTTAAGTGGCTAAAGTACTCGACCGGATATTGAGGGATCTGGGTTCGAATCCCAGTCAAGGCGAATGATTTTTACACTCTGAAATTGTTGCATTGAAATGCACATTAGCGGATGACTCAGTTAAAAGTTACTGTTGCGGCATCTCCCGCAGTTTCTTTGGAATTTGTCAAAGTAAAAGACCATAAGTGTTTAAAGTTGGCTTTAACCTCGTGGACTGTGGCGCCTCACGCACGACTACGAATGCCTGTGACATTGTATGTACGGTATTTCGTCACAACATCTTGTTCCTTTAAAAGCCCCAAAATTTCAGAGTTTAAGAGGACGCCTCGGTAGCTTAAGTGGCTAAAGCACTCGACCGGATATTGAGGGATCTGGGTTCGAATCCTAGTCAAGGCGAATGATTTTTACACTCTGAAATTGTTGCATTTAAATCAAATTCATCGATGATTGACCATTCAGTTCACATAATTTCAGCATCATTTTCTCTTTTTCAACATACACTAGATGATAGAGAAAATACCGATCTCTCTGCTAATTTAATGTGAATTATTTTTTATTATTCATACACTTCCTGCAACTTTAATTATTCAGATGCATAGCTATGTTAAATAGTTACTTCTTCACTAATTTCCAAATTATGTTCTGGTTGGCATCATTTTAATCTGTCAATATTTTTAGGGTTCTTCTAAATTACTGCTCATAAACTTTGAGAATTGTGGATGACAACATAAAGGTTTTTTGTTTGTAAACTTTGTGTCTGTTCATACTGTTGGCACGAAGTGTTAGCAAAGTATTATGTACTATACCTGCAATGTAAGTAATACATCACATCACTTAGCTCTACTTCATTTCAAATTCAATAGGTGGCCGGAGTTTAATTTATCATCAGGTCATTATGAGGTAAATCAAATCTAAATACTGCTTATTGTTGATTGTCATCAACTTCCAACACATTTCGTAACATGAGCATATGACTGTATAACTATCTGCCTACTCAGTTGAAATCAGACTGTATCCAGAGTTTCAAGAATAGGGTATATACCTGGTTACTTGATCACCCACTTTACTCATTGGATGAATTCTTTTGTGAAAATCTTCATCACATTTAAGAACTTATGTTTATGTATTAAATTATATTTATATTGATGACATTGAATATAGTTGTACCATTTTTCAAAATGAATAAAGTATTATTATTATGTGGAGCAAAAAAAAACTTGCAATATGGATTAATTTTGATCTTGTAGTCGGTGACAAATTGAGTAGTTGAAATTATTTATTAATTTTTCAATATGCTGCAAAAACCATTTATATCAAGGATTCTATTGGTACAATGTACTTTGCATTAGCTGTTCTCCATATGTCCACCACCTGCCTGGTAACAGAGATGTAAATAGTTCACCATTGATTACTTCTGTACCTCAAAAATTGCATGTTTCTGATTTTATGCCAACTCTCAAGGAATGGGGATGAAAATAGTATGGGTACGTGCATCTGGTCCAGTGCATGGATGAGATGATTGCCCATCTGAGTTTATTGTTAAGAATAAAGTATAAGTTATATAATTTGCTGCGTACATTGCAGGTATTGAAGAAAAGACTTTGGAACCTGACTGTGCCACCATTTTTCAAAACAGATGCAAAAATTAATGACCAGATGTTTATTTTTATTGCCTTCTAGAATCTCATTTAGTTATATTATCTAATTGAAAAGCACCAGCATTGCTTTATTTAATTGTAAATACCAGTGATACAAAAATGGAGTCATTGACTGAAAATTTATAACTGACTTCAATTCAGACTCTCTCAAAATATCCATGACTCTAACTTTGTAACCTCACAACCCGATATCCAACCCTCTCTCTTTGCTTAAGCAATCACCCAAAATATATACATATGTGTGTGTGTATGAATATACACATACACGTGCATACATAATGTTGGCAATGTAGGCGAATGTGGAATATTTGAAAAGAATTGTTTTATGTTATTCATCTCAATTGTTCAAAATTATAAGATCTGTTTTTAGCATACCATTAATATTCTTATAAGAAAGTAGTGCCTTGTCATACCTGCCATTGATTGGGTCGCCTTTACATTGAACTGCTGAGAATGTACCATCAGGGTCACAGTAGTGCTTGAGAATATTAGTGTCCAGATATTGATATGCAAAGCATTTTCCTATACAGAAAAATATAGAAATAGTTACTAACATTTTGGAGACTTTGGTGGATTATTTAATGTATGAATTTGTAACATACTGTGGGAATGCTTCGGTAGTAGTTGGTATATAAATTGATGTTGGCATTATCAACCAATGCAATAAATTTACCTACCCAAATTAACCATTCTCAACAACAACCATCCCCTCGCACAAAAAGTCGACACAGCAACTCCACCTTGACGGCGCTTTCAAAAGCAATGCTACTAGACTAAAACATGCTCAATTTTTTGTCCCATTACCTCTTTCTGTAGTTCAAACATAGGAATCTTAAATACAATTTGAGCCACCTATTCATGTAGTACCCTGACTTTATTTTATCTCCTGCAATGCAACTTTTGTCTCGCATTTTACTTAGGTAAATGCATGCACACCACTCAGCTTTTGCATTAATAGCCACATTGTCCTATTAACCCTCCTTCCCCTTCTCTCCACTTCATATTCCTCCCATGATTGGACATATAAAGCTCTTATTTCTGAATAGTACCATGGATTTCTCCCAATTCTCAAGTAGAATGTATCTTTTTAGGTAGTTATTTCCTTGTTCTCCAAGCTTATGTTAATTCTTTTTGCTATTATCATTGCATGAATGAAGTGAAACTGATTATCATATAAACCGAGCACATTGCTGTTTCTCTTTTTTTTTGAATGGGCATTAAAATACAACTGATGAAGTCTTGTAGACAAATTCCTTACTCATAACTGCTATGAAATACTCAAACCTTTTGTTCCTTTTTCCCAAAATCTCACAAAATTCTTTAAGGATATTATCCATTCAAACAACCTTATTCATCCTAATATCTTGTAAAAAAAAGTTGTACCTGGCTGGCCAGTATTCTTCATCTCACATTTACTGATTGTGGTTAGCCATACTGGGCAACTATTTTACCATAAATCTCTTCCATCTATTTTCTTCATAACCCTAGTCCAGTTTTGCCTTAGTCCTATCAGTTTTTCACCTTCATGTATTATTTATTTTATCTACATTCTCCCTCACAACTCTTGTGTTTACCTTCTTTAATTAATGTTTTATCTACTGTTTCCTTCAATCCAATTATTCCCCCTTTTAAAGGTATCTCTACTTTTCCTCATATTATCCCATCCCTTTATTCACAATTAGCATTATGACAACTGAATCTTGGCATATATTCTTGGTACTCCAATTCTTACCTTTAATGATGTTTGAATTGTTTTCATTAGTGCATATTTAAATCTATCTCCTGTAAAATTTGATTTCTTTTTGAATGCTGTCATTTCTTATTCCTTATCCATATTCTACAACTTCAGTATTGTCTTTCTCTTTTGTCATCACCACATTCTATTCTGACATCACTAAGGTGTTTTTTCTTCCTGGCTCATTCTGAATCTTCTTCTCTTAGATCCTGTCTACATTTTCCTTTATGCTGACTAGTTTTTTCCATGAAAAACGAGGGTTACAGCTACATGTGTCAATTTTTTGGGCTCATGTTTTACTCTACTTTTAATATTCTATACTCTCAATTTTCTTCTACTTGTTCTTTATTTTTTTTGCACCATTCTCAATTTCATCCTTAAGACTGTAGCTACTCAATGTGGACTCTTTCCCTTCCTCTAATATAACTTCTACCTTCTAACTTTGATGCCACTGCTCCCTTATGCCTTGGCATGAATGTCATACAAAACTGACTTGACTTCCTTCATTTTTGGTTCAGTGACTTTCACTTCCCTGTCCCTCATTCGCCTATCACTCCATTCTTCAATTATTATAATTTTGGTCCTCTTCTGTCTCTTCTCTTCGGTAGCTTGCAGCATTGTTTCTGAAATTGTCAAGTGATGACAGTCATGGAGGCCTTGCCTTCCCTCTTGCTAGGCCTGCCCCATCTGCCCCAGTGCTGAGTCCGTGGTTATGATGCTTTGCTATTGTGCCCATCATTATTTCATAGATGAAGGAGGTTTTTTTCCCTTAACTTACTCTTTAGTATTTTTCGTATGATTCTGTCTCTATGATGGTTATCCTAGTGATTTAAGCTTCTTTTGCTGTCATCTCACTGAGATACTAATACAAAATGAACTACCTAGGCTACTAACTAATAAATATGTATTTGGCATGGGTGACCCTACCTAATTTTAGGCTTTCACAGAAATATATGCATAAATAATATATATTTTACTAGTTACATTTTGTCCTTGTTTAGGTTTTTAGAACATATTTTACTCGTAAGGCCCACGCTTCTTAAATTGAAGGAAAGATGTGGAATTAGGTCTAATGTATGGTACATTAATGTTTAACGACAACTAAATCATAGAAATGTGCAAATTTAGGCACTATTGCCAATTAAATTATTGTGGATTAATTACTGTCATCTTCAATAAAAATACAGAAGCAAAAGATGATAAAATATTTGCTCTGTCCATCTTTGAAGTTTAATTGTCTCATTTGCAAATTTATATACTGAACAAGATGCTCTTCCCCATTTCCATTTGTGGTTTAGCATTATCGATTAACACTAAACAAGGCAATTGACAACCATATAATACACTACCCTTAGAGAATGTTGGCAATAGTCTTCCAATAATACTAGCACCTGGTAAATGTTCATCTCTATGGAAAATTGAATGATGAAATTAGTAAAATTTTTAGTATAGTTTTATTTTAATGCGGAATAAAAGAGTAGGAATAGCACTTAAGGGCTTCATTCTTTGAGATTGATCAAGCCAAACTTTTGGGTAATGTTAGAATTCAACATGAGACAAAATTATTACAAATTATGTCTATAATTGTATCCAAACTTTAATCCATTATAAAATACCAGGCATAGTTTCAGTGCCATCCTATGGTGAGGTTTTGATCATGGGAGTATTTGAACCTGTAACTTGTGTGTTATATGTTGGGTTCAAAATGTGTGAATACTTGAGGGTTATTCATCTCTCATTGAATTATGAGTTGAAAAGTCTGAGTGGGAGATGAAAAGTCCTGATGAAGTGCTTATTTGAAAATAATGTAGCAAGTATTTCCAAAATTTCCTTCTTCAGAATAATTTTGGTACGATCTCTTTGTTATGAATATCTATATATATTTTTGAACATTAAGACCTTGGCACTTCTGGCTCAGCTGAAGGATCATATGCAAAACCTTTCAATTACATCAGTTTTATTTCAACAAAGCTTGGGGCAACCTTGAATGTGCCTGACCATGGACTTCATCTAATCATGATTTGTTACAATTTTTACCACATTTATTTTATCTTTTGAACAATTTACTGTACCTTCATTCATCTTGCATCTTTTCTTGTCACAAATGAGTCCTGGAGCACACTTTGATGAGTCTATGATGAATTCACTTTTAACATCCTTGTATAGATTTGGCCTCGGCTTTTCTGAAGTCTCACATTTATCGTTCAAGTCTTACATATTTTCACAGGGAAAGCGTAATCCAGTATATGCACACCCACATTCATAGTTGGAGAATGGCAGTGCAAGAATGTCATGAAAAAGAAATTTTCTGATCTTACCATTCTTATTTAATTTATAAATTACATGCATTTAAACCATAAACACAGTAATCAACCCGAAGGTCGGTTTAGTAGGTGATGGTAGAGTTCACCCAGTGCTAAGTCCGACGGCGTGTGAAATTCACACATCAGGGTAGGGGGGCCAGTGCCTTTCCCTGTGCCGGTTATGGTTTCCCAGGAAGATCTGGTACCCGAAAAATCACATAGCTTGGGTGGAGCTGCAGGTGCCCAGAGTGCCTTGCCCGGGAATCGAACCCGGGACTCTCAGGTCAGCAGTCCAACGCTCTACCCACTGGACTACCGCGACCCACTACATGCATTTATCCTATTTCAAATAATTGGGCGGGAATAATTTTTTTTGGTACACATTTATTTTGTTTGTGAATCTTTCTGATGTTCTGAATGAATTTATTAGCTTTGCTCATGATCAGGTTTTTGATTGGCTAAACTACCAGTGTGTGTACAATATCCATGTCTTAGATGAGATACAATTGGAAAATTTTCAATTTTGTGGCATATTTATGTCTACAAATTTTTCATTTTATATGTATCCCCGAAATATTTACTCTTTCATGAAGTTTGTCTTGCAGGAAATGCACTTCTCCCAATCGGATAACATATTTAGGAGGCGTGAAACGACCAGCAAGATGACTGAAGCTTCAGGGTGAGCTGCAAAAAATAATTCACCCAAATTATGGCAAGTTCAGCCCGTATTTATAGTCTTGTCTGATCCTCCTATTTACATTATCACTGAGCTTCTGAAGATAAATGCATGGTTTCACTGGGAATGAGGAAGAGAATGTCAAATTTTATTTCATTTTACCCTCATCTATTATCTGTACCATATTGCATTATACGATTCTTCCTCATTTAACATTTTGATAATGATTGAATTTGTCTGGACTTTTAAATTGCTAACAATTTTAGGATATCCGTGAAGACTACTATGCTACCCAAATTTTGGTTGATTTTCATGTTAAAATGATATGGATTTGAGTTTGTTTTGAATCTGAGCAAGGTGTCCTGTCCTTTGCTCGATTATTTTGTCTCCTGAAAAAATTTGACCTTTGTCCTCAGTATTTTAATTGCTAGTCATAATTTATCAACATGAACCTACTGTTTATCAGACCTAATAGGATCTAAAGGATCCTGGAAGAGTAGCATCCTTGCTTGCATTGGATAATATCTTTTTGTAGTCATGTGCCTTCATCTTTGACTTTTTATGCAGAAATAAATGGTAGAATAATTTTGATTTTTGTCAGTCTCCCATTTTTTAATGATCTAAGTGTGTTTAAAAATCTTTTGAAGGAGTGATAAATGTAACTTAAAATATTGTGCCATCATATGCAAAATAGTAGTCTGTTGGATTTTGATGTTTCACTGTTTGAAAATTTCATTAGACAAAAATGAAAGAGAATATGAAATATTCATCTGTGTGCTAAAACCATTGCATAAAAGTAGGATCTTTAGCCAGAGGGGTCAAAAAATCACAGTTTGTATGTTTTCAACTTGCAGCAATTGAATATAAAAAGTTGTTTTGTTTATAATCATGAAAACTTCACTCTTAACCAAAATATACAGGTATATGGCTGCTCTCAGTTCTTGATCGATTCAGGAGTATTAATTCTATGAAGACATATCAATAATTCCACAGCATCTGTATGAGTCTCATATAATTTCCTTCAATTTTATACTGGGCATGGTGCCTCCAAATGCCATAATTGATAGAGACAAGAGACAAAAACGGAAATAATCTATTTTTAATGCATGCTAGGCCAATATGTAGTCCTAACTCTTTTTTCACGTGCCTATAGTGCTACATAATGTTTTAGCAACAAAGTAAAGAGATTGATACAATTATATTTTCCTTATGGATTTTGTTTGATATGAGATATTTTTGTGAGCTACACTTTTACCAGATATTCCATGCATCATTCTATGCATAAGCTTCTCTTATGTCTCAAGAGGATTCCTAGCATTCGGCTTAAGTGTTTCAAGTCTCCATCGTGTACAGCATAGGTCTGTGTGGTGTAACATTTTTAACATACTTTGTCACTTTTTAAGTGTTAAATGATCATTCACAGTTGTAATATTTTTCATTGTCTCTTTTCAATTTTTAGTTCTTAAAATAATATTATCAGTAATAATAATTCCAAGGTTTTATTTATAATATACTACCTTGATCAAAAATTTCCCGGAATTTATTCAGAAAATTAAAAATACAAGTTTATTCATCTAAATCTATATTGTCCCCTTCAAAGTAATCCCCATCGACTGCAACACACTTATGCCAGCGCTTGATCCAATCCTCGAAACATTTTTTATATTCGGTTTTCGGTATGTCCATCAGTGCTTCCTGCGATTTTTCCATTACTTCCTCTCGGCTGCTAAAACGCGTTCCCCGTAATGGTTTTTTAACTCGATTGAACAGAAAGAAGTCACAGGGAGCCAAATCAGGTGAATTCGGTGGCTGTTGGATGGTATTTGTTGCATTTTTCGTCAAAAAATTACGAATAATGATAGCACTGTGCGACGGTGCGTTATCATGGTGCTAAATCCACGAGTTTTCTGCCCACATTTCTGGTCTCTTTCGGCGAATTGCTTCACGCAAACGTCTCATAACGCCCAAATAATACTCTTTGTTTACTGTCTGGCCTTCTGGCAAAAATTCATGATGCACTACACCGTTGTAATCCATGAAAACCGTCAGCATTGCCTTCTTTTTTGACTGAAAACGACGTGGTTTTTTTGGTCTGGGCTCATTTGGTGAACGCCATTCACTTGCCTGATGTCTGGATTGCGTGTCGTACTCATAAACCCACGTCTCGTCTCCAGTAATGATCCTTTTGATGAATGTGGGATCGGATTCAGCCTCGCAAATCATGTCTTTTGCGACGTCAACACGGTCTCTTTTTTGCATGAAATTGAGGTCTTTTGGCACCAACTTTGCTGCTACACGACGGAAACCCAAATCATTAACCACAATGTCTTGGGCGGATCCATAGGCAATGTTCAAGTCCTCCGCTATTTCTCTGATGGTTAATTTGCGGTTATTGACCAACATTTCTTTTACTTTATCAATTTTTTCACCGACTTTCGATGTCGATGGTCTGCCACTTCGTTCATCATCTTCGATTGACTCACGACCACTTCTGAACCGCTCGTGCCACTGGTAAACGACCGTTTTTTTTAGAGAATCGTTGCCGAAACACTTTTCCAACATTTCCAACGTCCGTGCGCCACTAAATCCGTTTTTTACGCAAAATTTAATACAAGTTCGTTGTTGCAAATTTAAATCCATTTCTGCAATTGTAAAAAATCGCCAACACACACAGAGATAGATGTACTCTTGGCTACGTAACTTTTGCAAATGTCAAGTTATGACACTAAGATTTAAAGGGAATATCAACAACAGATGTACCAATTTAACAAAAAAAACAGAACTCAAATCGGAACGGTGGGAGCGCCACACGGTGGTTATTCCGGGAACTTTTTGATCAAGGTAGTATTTTGTCTATCCAAGAAAAGTGTCCAACTCAAATTATTTTACTATATCCTTAGGATTATGCAAACTCAGTGCAGCTAGGAGCTGAGTGAAACGTACAGGGGTACCCAAAAATATTAATTTCCAGCAAAAAATTAATGTCTCAAGCTGCATATTTTCTAATATGCTGTTATGCACTACTACAGTCTGTTTCCTAAAACGAGTATGGGTGACAGTGTTGCCAAATCCGCATATGCCTCGTGTGGTGAACTTTAGTATCTTGTGATGGTGTCAACACAGGATATGCATAGAAATATTAGAGCAAATATTTTGACAGTGAGTGTATGTGCATGAAAAAAATCTTAAAATTTTATTTTCTGATTTTTCTGCTCGTATATTATATATCAGTAGTCGATAAATCGTTTTTTCTTAAATTGCCCGTTCCTAATTATGTGGTGATAATTTTCCATTTTAAATGTTAATTATTTACCATTTAATGCCATTCGTTTAATATTTTACGTACCGGAAGAAGACATTTTTTAATTTCCTACGAAAACATCGATTTTACACGTACATTTAAGCCCTACACTGTCAACCCCTATAAAACCGGGTCCCTTGGATTAGAACGTTTCTCTCTTTCCAAATGATCCCCATTGTGTGTGCGTGCTAAAAATCGTAGCAAACACCGGTCGATGTATACCGTGTTATGTAAAACGGCATTGATTGGTGACTGTAATTTAAAATGATAGCATGACAATGCCCCTTATTTCTCTTCTCTTTACTCTTCTTTTACTAAGAGAAGAGACTTGGGTTTTGAAACACCCCTGGCTTCAAATGAAAATTTTACAATATTGTCCCTGTGTCTTTGACTCGTTTGTTTACAGTTATTGCCTTGCACATTTACGAAATAGTCTGCAGATCTCCGGAGATATCGTCTTAGAGTTCGTCAGTGAACGCAGTGAAATACTCGTAATCATTGAAATGAAATTATTGACTTTGTAATTCCACACAAAGTGTGTGGCCTAGAGGTGCGCCGTTATTCTCCAAGACTACCTTGACATCCTGATGATTTAATGTATTTTTAAAATCAATCGTACGCTATTCCAAGATATAAATCTACCAAGCCAAGCACCCGCTCAATTGTAAGTTTCGGAAACAAGACGTCACCTAATCGTGGGCCCAGTTGTCTTGATTTGAGTATAATTACATCTCTCACTCCATCTCTATTTGGCAGTTGTCAAAACGAAGTAGTATTTGATTGCACATTGGGATGCCTCGTCGAACAGACTTAGGCAAAACTATAAGTTTTCTTGTCATGTATTTAGCAGTACCAATTTGTTGGTGTCTACTGCCCAACTCAGCAATTAAAATTGTGATGATACAGAAGTT
Organism: Hetaerina americana; assembly: GCF_022747635.1. Taxonomy (NCBI): domain Eukaryota; kingdom Metazoa; phylum Arthropoda; class Insecta; order Odonata; family Calopterygidae; genus Hetaerina; species Hetaerina americana. The sequence goes on from NW_027286069.1 coordinate 49,082,912, forward strand.
CGTGATGGCAGAGAAACCACATACACAAGGAAAGATTAAAATATTGACTTCTAATTATATTTTTGAACAATGCTTGCGAAGGGGTGACAAAAGAAAAACGATCCTACCTGTTAGATAAGATAACAAGACTAACTAACGTCGCATAGAGATAAGGGTGGAAGGTAGAGATAAATCATGGAATAAACGATTTCGTAAAGCCGCCATGGCTATTGTGCTTGTCAAGTCGGAGGTGAATTAAATAAATATTGGACATGGACATTTTTATCGCGGGATATTCGAAGATGAAAAATTAAAAATTTTGTTTCCCTACATGAGCATAATGTGTTTTCAAAGAAGCAATTATGACTGCGTAAACATTAATTATTTATAATTATAACCATCAATTGTATTCATTATAATATCTCCGTTGAATTTCAATCGTATTCCATCCATTTCTGACATTTTTAATAGAAAATTAATAATAAATAGACTGTGTTTTTCATCAATTTCATTTATTGGAGTTTTGGTTTTCGATTATTTAATTTCAATGAATCGCACTGCATGTACTTTGAATTTTAAGTAATGGCATTGTAGCAGGCGTTATTGTTAGTAACGTTCGATTATCATATTAACCTTTGAACGATACATCCTGAAGTAGGTATAGGTTCGACGCCGAGTCATATCAATTGTGTGTATTTAGGGTTTTTAACCCATTTAAACAGCACCGAATACTTTTTCGTGGACTGTGACGGGTTTTCAGACATTGTAATTACTCGTACTATGGTTTTCTATGATTTTTCTCTCTAATTACCAATGTTTCTCTGTAACTGTGAGCCTATGTGATCGACAGCATTATAAGCCGTATGAGGACAGACTCTAATAGAGGAGAGAATGTTAGGCAAACGAGGAAAGGGCAGGAACAGGATAGGGATGTGGGACGGGATGAAGGAAGAAAGGAAGTACACAGATGAAGAGGGACCTGATGTAGAGTAGGATTCTGGATTTTGTGTTTTGTTTGGAGTCACAAAATATTTATTTGGTCGTTGTGTCCATAGATTACTTAATATCTCGTATATAAAGTAATTACCGGTTAAGGTAGGTTTTGGCTGGACATGACTACCAAATAAGTATCTTGTATTTCCTAAGGTATACCAAAATCTACTCTACAACAAGTTCCTCTTCATCTCCGTGTACTTCTTCCCTTCATTCCTTCCAACATCCTTATCCTATTCCTGTCCCTTTTTTCGTTTTCCTAGCATTATCCCCCTATCACAGTCTTCAACATCCCAATACCAATCAATATGCTCTGCATCCATTTCTCCTCGGAGGATTGGGATGGTGCGGTGGCTAACGTACAGGCTTCCCACCGAGAGAACCTGGGTATTCGGTAGATTACTTAATAATAAAAAATAATGTTGCAAACGTTGGAGAAATGCAATTAGCCGAAAAGTGAGAAAAGCCAGGGGAGAATGGATGAAGACTTGGGCGAATAGGGGCAACATAACCTTGTCCAGGGGAAAGTTGAAGCAGCTTACTTGACTCCAAGACACCATTTCAATGATCGCAGAGCAAATATCGATTCAATTCGGCATTAAAATGGCGAGATTATTAGTGAAGATGAAGTAAAGTAAAGAAGATGAGAGAGAATTTTACCATGGAAAAAATGCACATTATAATATAGCAATATTTTTAAATGATCATGCACACAATGATTCAGATAGCTCACTCAAAAAAGGCATTTATGAGACCCTTATACTCTGGTCAAATAAATTTAGTCCCACTGGAAATGAACAAACAAGCACGCTGTGAGAATCATTTATGGGACATGAGTCAGGAACATGGGCAGTTGAGAAAGTGGAAAGAAAGCTCAAGCTTGGATACAATTAGACATAACCGTGATGTAATGGAGCAACGGGTGTCGGAAAAACAAGAGTGAGAAACGTGGCAAAGAGAAGAAGACACCAAGAGAACACTCGACCGAAGAGAATTAGCCAAAGTATAGGCTACACAAAAAATGTAATGCATTTGTATGGAGTAGATGAACGGTAGCCCTACAAGAGAAAGATCTGGGTGCACTCGCCTAAATGAGACAAATTAAAAAAAAGATGTAGGGACAGAAAAGGCTCTCGAAGGACGAATAAATATGTAAACGAGGGGAAAAAAGATGGTTTGCCTACGGAAGTTAATGGGAAAGAATGAAACGTTGGATTTACCAAGCTTCTAATTAGCGAAATGGCGATGAGGGCTCCGCTGATGAAAACTTATCGCCGATGGCAACCCAAAATGATTGTGTCTGCTGAAAACTCGAAAGAATCGGATGGATCAAATTGCGGTGAAATTTCGAAAGTTTTCCTTTCTACATGGTTCAAAATGAAAAAAAAGCGTGGATTTAAAAAGAATGGAATTGACTTAACGATAGAAGATGGGAATAAACTTGCATGCACCAACTTAGGAATTTGACGCAAGCCGGACAGCAGTTGCAGATGATGACGTTCTCTTGGTAAAACGTTCCTTCTGGGCATGAATCTTGGCTTGTGACGTCGCTGATACATTCGACTTCATCGCAGTCTATATCACAGTCGCCCTGAGCGCGAACGGGCGGTAACTTGCTGGAAAGCACTGAGATGCAGAGTGCAATGGAGGCACAAAACAACACTGATAATCTCGGGGAGCTCACTAATGGCCTAGACATGCTCCCGTTTAAGATTCAGGATGGGGTTAAATCGAAAGGGGCGCACGCGCACATTGAAAAACCACCTTCCTCGCCTGTTTTGAAATACGCACTGACAATCCAATATGCTCCGCTCTCACGATTTCATATCTATTTACCAGGTTTTTAATCTCTTTCTGGAGCAGATATCATTCCTGAGTTGATAAGTCGATTCCGTGACGAAATACTCGAGAGAAAAATGTCGAACGTCACAACTGAAATGATGATCTGCGTAAACCCGAGTGCGTGTCACAACCTTTATATTGTATTCTTACTATTGTGTAGGCTTCAAAAATCTTATGATTTTCATGTTTTAGGCATCCCTCCATTTTCTCTTCGCTACGAGAAACCTTGGAATTCATTCACTTAAATCTCAGGTAAAATTTGTCTTTATTGTTCTAATCATAAAAGTAATTTCATTTTTTTCACGATTAGAACAACAGAAGGTGTTCATGAACTCTAGCGTCTCCAATAACTTTAAATTCGTGATCTGTCTGCAATTCAATGCAAGAATCGTCCTGCAGAAAGTAGAAAGACCTACTAGCCATTTGCAAGGAAATCAATTTTAACTCAACGATCCGCCAATAGTGCGTAGAATACGTGTAGAACTCCTAATCATAAATCAAATATATATCCAGCGTTTAATTTTCAATCATATCTAGTAATTAATTACTCGTAGTACATTTAATGTGAAATATCATGAATTGACGTGTCCGAATGCCATAAATATACTTAAGCCAACATACCCAAGTGCCTGCCCGCAATCGGAAATATCATTAAATGTGGTATGATTTTTAGGATTCCGTTGAAAATTTAGATAAATGCTTTTCAGGAAACTTCCAAGTAAGTCGGCCGATCACACAATAGGCGTCTTACGTATATTCAAACGTGAATGGAACGGGAGGATTCCTTGGAATGGATCCTCAGTTGTTACAGGAAAAAGAAGGCCAAAACATAAGTTGCATGCCGATCAGCATGCAACATGCCTTCTGTTCCATAGAAATCCCATGCCTTTTAATAAACATCAAGGGATTTCCATAGAGCGTAAATAGGGAAATATTCGATTTAATTGCGGTTTCCATGGAAGTAAACACCTCCAGGAAAACTTATGGAAAAGACTTATTTCTATGGAAAATTTTTATTTTCAATGGAAACTATCCCTGTGGAAGTACACCTCCAAGTAAAACATGATGGTAAAGAATCATAGAACCCTGGTGTTCTCAAAGAAATTAATCCATGTGGAAATATACACCAAATATTGAGCTATTTTCCAATGAAAATACCAATGTTCCATGATTCTTTGCCATCAAGTTTTAGTCAGAGGTGCGTGGAATTTTATGAAAACTGTGACATCTTTATATGATTTTCCTCGGGAAATACGAAGAAGATTTCCAGTAGGGAAGTTGAGTATTTGGCGAAGAACTAAATTTATAAATGTACCCTCAAAATATAGTCCAAAGCTCTGTGCCGAAACAAAAAAAAATACATATAAGTGTATGTTCTAGAGACATTTAACTTCTTTAAGTCACCATTCGTATTCAGAGCCGTCATTGAATACAGAAATAAAGACAGTTTTTGCTACCGAATGAGGCTGGCTATCAATTCGTAAAACGAATGGTATTAATGTTCCAAAAATACTGTGGTCTAAGTTCTGCAAGGATTGACTGAAAATTTGCCGTCCTGGAGGAAATATTCACCAGCATAGTCCGTTATTTGGAAAATTCGTGAAGAGCCTAATGAAGAAGTAAATGAGCGGGGTTTTCTACCAGAAACTCCCAAATCTCTATCGAATTATTAAAATAAATTATTATGGTTCCTCCCAGTTGCCGAGAATAAACTAATGTTTCTCTCATTAAAATTCTTTATCCCTCATTTTTAATTTGATATTTGAAAATCTTCTAAATAAAAGTCTTGGATTTCTGGGCTGCTCTTGATTGGCATAGTTCCTACTTTTGAATAGAAATTAAACTTAGTATAATAATGAGGTAATTACCGACGCGAAAGACCTAGAATACAATCTTTGTATCTGTTTCGGTTATTGTGACTGTTACTTGTAATGAATGAAACACTTAAACAATTCATAGATCCAGTTTATTTCATCAGCACTCCTAGACTTCAAAGGTAGAAGTTGGGGCGACAGTGTTTCCCAGATGTTATGACTTGTTTTACGCATTGTTGTTTTAACAGGGACTTAATTAGGCTTTGGAAGTTTCTACCATCCCACAGGTATATTCTCTCTTGCAATCACTCCCTCCATCCACCGCTTGAGGGGCTGAAAATATTGCAGGATGGCAGATGCATTGTAGGTACTGTCGCCGGTTAGTGATTTCATTGCAGCTGGCCAAGGTAGACTGGAACCAAAAGACATAATTTTCCTGGAAATAAATAAATATTTTATTTAGTCAACTCTGAAAAGACTCCAAGGTCGTTCACAAGCTCGCTCATTTTTCGTACGTAGCTTGCGCACTGTCTTTTAATTTACACACCCAGACTTTAAATTACCCTCGACCAGTAAGCAGGGGAATCTGGCTAATTCCACTCTTCTCGATTGATGTTGGGATATTACATTTTGGAGATTTGCCAGTCAAAAAATATGCCAATTATTCAGTTGTGAAAGGGTTTTGATAGGAGAATAAGTACAATAACAACTACAGAAATTATTTTATTACTACCAAGATGGTATATCCAGTTATCCTTTCAAGTATTAGCTTGGGCTTTAAACAAGGCTAGTTTTAAACCAAACCCAATGAAAAACATCAACGCGTGCCTATCATTTTACTAGCTCAGACCTCAGTGTGAAGAGTTAGGAATCCAACTTTCAAAGAGAAATTGGTTCAGCGTGAGTCCACATGATAGTGGTAGCAGAAGTAGATAAATATACTTTCGCTGCTGGGTTTCTTTTATGATTTTGGTGTCCTTTTTTATTTTAATATTATTTCTATATATATATATATATATATATATATATATATATATATATATAATATTTAATTGTTTGCAGTAGCTGAAGTAGAGGTACATTTATTTGGGTGCGACAACTGCTAAGGTCATCAAGCACCTCTCACAACCCCACATATTTGTATATGAAAGGTATGAAACAGGAAGCAATTAAGTGTGTGCAATCAATGTTAACGTAAATGCCAAGAGGTGATTTGTACTTATCTTTAATATGCTAAAAGAAGCGTGGGATGCCAGATTCCTTTGAAAATTCAATGAATTGGCTAAAGACATCTGGGTGATCATTAATATTAGTGATTTTGGTAGTTAATGCAAGGAAAGATAGATATTTCACTACATTGTGTCAACAATTCGAATGAATAACTTACCTTAGCAGGCGCCCCGCTTCCCTTGATCCATAGATGTCGCAGCGATGGAGTTGTGGTAAAGGTGGGCTGCCTTTTTCTCGTGGATGAGGCATCAACACCGCGGCATTGCAGAGGGCGCTAAAGATCTGCATTTGTAAAATCCCTCCCAGGAAATACCTGCAAAATATATTTCATCGGGTTTCGACCCGCAAGGATTTAGGTTACGATTCTCCAATTTAAAATATCTCATCTAAATTTTTTTCATTTAAATATTCCTCCCGAGACTTTTCATATTCGGCTCAGAAAAAGCATTAATTCTGGCTCGCCTTTGAAGAGGGCAAAAATTGATTCATACAATGATTCTTAATGCATAGAATATCCATTATGATGTATTTAATAAAAGAATTGCTACTGGGTACATTCATTCTATTCGTAATTAAGGGATTTTTTTGGGCTAACCCCATGAGAACGTATAAAAGTTTAAATGACTTTTCTACGTAGATATCGAATTTAACTCGAGAGTGTTTTATTTAGTGTGCATCACCCACCTTGCATATGGAGTATTGTCAGTGATGTGAAACTTAGTTGCAGCATCAAAGTCATCTGGTCTCTTTGGCATCGGTGCATCCAGACCTTGGTAATGCTTTCGTAAGGACCACCAAACTTTGTTGTAGTCCTCTGGTTGAACTTCTCCTCTGAATACAGCCCAGCGCCATTTGTCAACGATGAGTGAAAAGGGAAGTTGAGCCAGTTTGGTCAGTGCCTGTCTGAGCAGGAGTGCAATATCCATGGTTCATGAGGGTGTGAAATATCTGTCACCGCCAGCGGATACAACTCATCAAAATATACATGGCGAAGGCAATTTTATTTGTAGACATACCTAGCTGCCAGTCATTAATGAGACCAATTCTTTGAAGATGTTGCGGAGTATTTACAGCTAGCATAATAGCATCGCCCACAGCTTCTTGGAATGCAGGACTCGCTCCATCCTTGAGAGGAAGAGTTTTTTATTTGCTAAAAATGGATTTTTTTCGTTAAATACGCACTTGTATTATTTCAAAGATTTCAATCAAAATTGACGATAATTTGTCGCGTTATTTTACATTAATTTTTCATCTCCTCGAGATAGGCATAACAGAAAAATGTGATCTTACCTGAAATATCGTGGGCTGATGTTGGTAAGCCATATAATACTCGATGTGGCCCATTTCATGGTGAATTACATAAAAATCCTCAGCTGATACTTCTGCGCATAAAATCATTCTGTAAGAGAGATTTCAGTATGCGATTTGCAGTAAATTTGTGATGGCCCATTCTTGTAATTCCCTCCTTATTGCATTTCTTTCTGTCTCAAGTCATGTACGACTTCAGATACAATGGCGCGAAATTCGAAGGATAGCTAAGACCCATCAGTATTCACGCATGTTTCTATCTTTTCCTATTCATTGCAAGCGTTAGAAATTTGTGATGTGGACATTATTAATGACAGGAAAGAGCACAAAAGTAAAGAAAGTGACGGGACTAGACCGGAGCCCAGGTCCTTGGACGGTTCCTTTATATCCGGTGTGTGCAATGTGTAGCACACGAAAAAAATATACGAGGGTAAGGTGGAAAGTTCTAGGCCTGACAATGAAAAACTGCGATTTTCAGAGGAAAATGACTTCATTTTTCTACATTTTCTCCCTGGACTTCAACATACATGGCCCAGCGTTTCTCCAACAGCGGAAGTGAGAGTCTGGAAGGCTGTGAAAATATCCATACGGCCCTACACCTTCTTCATTGGACGCGAAGCGCTTCCAAGAAACAAATTTCTTCAAGTTTGGAAAAATATAAGAGTCTGAGAGTGCTAAACCAGAAGAATAGGGGGGGATGGCCGAGGAAATCGTACCCAAAAGCCCGTAGTTTGTCCATCGCCAACGCGCCTTTGTGAGCAGGTGCTTTGCCCCGGTGAAAGTTGATTATTTTCTTCTTCAAAGCCAGATCTCTTCTCGCGAATTTTGGCGTCCAGCTAGTCAAGAAGGTTGGAGTAATCTTAGCCTGTGGTTGTTCTGCCTTTTTCAAGGTAATCAATGAACAGTATCCCTTTCGCATCCCAAAACACACTGTCTTTCGGGCAATGCGATCGACTTCGCTTTTTCTGGCCCTGAATCACTAGCTTCCACCCACTGCTTCGACGGCTGTTTCGTTTCTGGCGTGTAGCGGTCGACCCATGTCTCATCCGAGGAGACAGACGGCAGCACAAAATCGGTCGGTTCCCTCTTGAATCGGTCCAAACATTGCTGCGAAAATCATTTGCGGATTTGGCACCCATCTTGTGCAGAGCTTTCGCACCCCTAATTCTTTGTGTAAGATGTTTCGCACCCTTTCTTCTTATATCCCTCGGCCTTGGCTATCTTACTCACCTTCACTCGCCTATCGTCCAACACGATTACGTGCACCTTTTCGATGGTTTCCGCTGTGGTTGCGGTTTTTGGCCGTCCTTAACGTGGCTCATCTTCGAGGGATGTGCGACCACAATTAAATTCAGCTGCCCAAATATTAACGGTGAACATTGAAGGAGCAGAGTCCCCGTACACTTTTATCACTTCGGATGAATTTCCTTAGTTCTTTTCCGTATCCATCCAAAACTTAGAATTTTATGACCGTAGGAAATTCAAGTTTTTCCATTTTAACGGAAACCACGAAAGACGTCCACTGCAACAATTCGTGTTAACAAAGTATTTGAGAGAACAAATTGAAACTTGTCTCACGAACTAATGGCACATGCACCCAGACAGTAATTATAAATTTTCGCTGATTGGAACGCCATCACTGTGTCAGGCCGAGAACGTTTCATCTTACCTCGTAAGAGTTATTTTCACTCGGGGTTTCCACGCTACGTCATCTACAAGTTGTGATAATTTTGTAATAAGGCTTTGTCTGATTTAAAAACGCGTATTCGTAAAGTTTGTGTTAAGTCCACGTCACCTTGGTATGATATCCCTCTATTTTGGTCCTCGTCTATCCCATTTACACCGCATATTTATAACGGTAGCGAGTGTACGGAGGCAATCCGTTGAAAGTATTGCAGTCCATTACATGTGATTATTTATATTACATTTTTTGTAATATTTTATTTGAAATTTGTATTGTCATTTGTTCCATTTTTATATATCTCTGCGGAGTTTGATAATAAATTAATGAATAATATTACTGCAGTAATCAAGTCGAAGGTTGATTTGCTAGGTTAGGGTAGTGCTTATCTAGAACCATACCCAACGGCGTGTGAAATTCATGCATTTACATACAGGAATGGAACCAGTTCCTTTCCCTATGCAGCCTGTAGGGTACCAGAAAGATCTGCTATCCGAAAAATCACACAACTTGGGTCAAGTTGAGGGTACCCATAGCGTCACCCGGTATCGAACCCGGACCCTCCGGTCTGTAACTCAGCGATCTACTCTCTGGATTACCGCGTCAAAAATTATTTTACGGGGCCCTGTAAATTTTGATTTCAAGGACTTGTGGTTTTCTTGTTCTGATACTGATACGATATCACGAATAGAGCAAATGTTAATGGGTGGTTAGGCTTTGGTGCTACAATTATCAAACGTTCATTTATTTCCCGATTTCATAGTTTCTATAGAAGTTGACAACTTCTGTAAATCCTCAGAAAGGAGGGAAAGGAAAAAAAATTCTTCCCCCTGATGTATGGAAAAGGATGAAGTACCTGTAATCGTTGTGACTGAACATATTTGCTGCACTGCCGTGGCAAGATGTGGACGGATTCATCGGTTGAAAGATTGACTTCTTCCAGAATTTGTCCGTCATGGGCGGCAATCCCAGAGATGCGTAAAAATCTTCTGCCAAGTGAACCATGCCCTTTATGGTTATATTACGGGCATTCAGCGATGCAGTGATATCTATTGAAGACCTTTCAAACTCCTTTCCTAAAACAATGTCTATGAGGCTATCCCAACTTTGCCCCCATAGATTTCCTGTCAAAATAAATTAGCACAGCATCAATTTCTTTCCATTATACTCTTATGTGAAGAGGCCCTTTGATACACTATATTTGGAGGAATATATTCAGTATGAGTAAAGTTGTTGCATTCTAATTGATTAAAGAGTTTCGATCGCATTTGGTGACTTAAAGTTGAGTGTAATATGTCTGATATCCCCAAGAGATGGTCATAGTTTATGGCTACGTACTGTCCCAAACCCTGACCATGAGCCAAAATCAGAAATACGGTGAAGACGTATTTCTGATAGTCTGTCTCCCAAGGACAGTATATATTAATATTATTTAGCCATTTGAAGAGAGAGTTCAAGAGTACGTGAAACCGTTTGGGAGTAAACGGGTGGTACCCGAATTTCCTCTCGCGAGGTCAACACCTTTTTTCACTCTGACTGAAGGTCTTCTTAGAATTTCGAGCTGTTTTATGGGACCATTAGTAAAATTGTATTGAAAATGGAATAATTATTACAAAATTATCAACCCAGAGTTGTAAGCATGCTTCCTTTTTCTTAAACAACCTGCCGTGTCAGAAGCACATTCCCTTTCGCTTTCTCTTCCTGCCCTTCCATACTCCCCTGGATGGGTTGGATCATGCTTTGATTTTCCCGAATGATATCATAGGATGTCAAAACATAGAATACCTCTTTGGGTTCCGACCGTCGAAAACTAATCTTCTCACGCCCAGATTTTACCTCAAAGATGTAATCGTGTAGGCCCTGATGATGTGGCCTGGGGTTTCCTCCCCCATTTACAGGTCAAGGCTTTTTGTCTCCACACACAAGTGTGAGAGACAGTCCCTTCGTCCCTTTCTTTCCTCTAGCTTTCTCTTAGCCTATCGCCACGTCTTAGAACACTGACATAATATATATTTTCCCTTTCTCTTTTATTAAATAATAAAGTTTTACTCGTCGGAATAATATTCCCTTCCTCCCTGTGAGAAAATTGCACTTATTTCGAGTGTCATTAAAATTATTTTCAGAAAAGTGCCACCCGTCATATTTCGTAGTTTTCTGCAAAATTGATGTATTCGACTTGAATTCCCGAGCGGATGATGGGCAAACAGAAAACAACTAGTGATTTAACGAAGTTCATTTGGTATTAAGAAGTTTCATTTATTGCTAGAACTATCGAAAACTATTTACATACCGCAGAGGAATAGGAGTTTTGTATCTACGCCCGCATGATTTACCCGAAACGACAATTTTAGGTCCGACAGACATTGAAACTTTTTCCTGTGCAGTCAGGAACGACATGGGTTCTTGAAAGGGTCATGCGTCTGCCTTTATTTATTCAATGACAATTCTCCTAACCGACAACCATCTCTCTTTTCAAAGGGACACAGTAGAAGGGATATCAAGAGAAGAATTTCGTTTGCGACAGAGGAGTTTTCGAAAATAAAAGAATTTATGACGGGTACGCTGAGTAAAGATTTGAAGAAAAGATTAGTGAAGACATAAAATGTAGCGTAATGGATGTGAGACTTGTTTTTTTATGCTAGAGGATGGGCGTGGATTGTGAAGACTTAAGAGATGTGGGTGTGGCAGAGAATGGAGAAAATAAGTTGGACTGAGATAAAGACAAATACCAAGTTTTTAAATGAGGTGGGTCAAGAGAGGAAGTTACTGTATGTTGAAGGCCGTGATAAAAGGTAGAACTTGAGAGTAAGTAGGGTAAAGGAAGAGAGAGAGTGGGATTTTTGGACCTTTTAATTTACATATAGTTCAATTAAAGCTGAGCTGTTTTCCCCCGAACCAAATGTAGTGTTGCATGCATTGAATTAAAAAAAATATCTTATTACATATTTAATTGCGCCCATTAAATTCTTACCAGGCTAGATCAGCGTAGCGCTCCTTTATCGAAAATTCTGTTTACTTGTGCCTCGTTGATATCAGATCTATAGATCTTTGCTTATAAGTGGAATTTTGTGTCAACTGAGATAATATTGGGTGTATCATGTGCAAAGCTATCCAAATAGTTTATCATTTCGCTGCTACATAGTCTAGTGGTGTTGATGGTACATTTTTAAGCGTGTGAAGTTTAGCAGATATTACACAGTGAGTGATGTTTTGCGTAGTGCTAGGTCTACGAACCTACTAAGTGCGCTGGGATTGGACCATTCCAGCTGAGTCCGTGTGTTCCTTCCCCATACAGTTCGATTAATCGTGCCCTAACCAAGCCGTGGAGCATTCTATAAAGGGGGGCAACTTGGTGGAACAATTCTTCCATTATGTCTTCTAGACCGTCGGCTTCGATGTCCGTCTCTCTCCACGCAGCGCCAGCATCTGGATACCCTGATACAGTGGAAAAAGATGATTTGGTAGTCATTATCATTCATTCATTTATTCATTATTCTGTAAAGTTTATTCGTCCATTTGCATTTTATTTGGATCAAGACACCGTTGGCTATGTCAGCTTTTGAAAAGTATTGGTCGTCTTTGTACAAGATTTGGTAATGGCGCTAGGGAATGTTTCTTGAACAGTCGGTTGGTATGTTTATGATTACTGCTCCCGGTATTATTTTATTACCAGTGATGATGATTCTTTGAGCCAACTTCAAAATTTCCTGGATGGTGCCTACCTCATAAAAAAATGGTATTTGCGATAATTACGGATAGCTCCCGAAAACATCAATTTCTTCCGAAATTTATTTATAGCTATTGATATTTCCTAATTAGTCCTATAAAAAAACTTTTAAACAATACCTTTTGGAAACATCTTTGAATTCATGTGCCCGTTAATTTTCAAATATTTTTAAGAGCAATATAAGAATACACCCCAGTCTGCTGTGACGCAAAACTGGATGCATGAGAATGCATCTTCAGTTCCAGTATCTCCAGGGACGGTGAATAGAAAGCGACGATAGAATAACGACAGTTCATGCAGCAGTTGAGTCAACCCGCCGTACCGTTTCTGCGAGCCCCGCCGTTGAGCAGGGCGATGAGGTGCGGGTATATACGTAGGACGGGCGGTCCGACAGCCTTCCTCCAGCCCTCCCACGCCCACAGAAGCGTTTCGGGGTCTCGCGAGGCGCGGACCAAGCGCTCGAGGTCCGGCTCCCCACGATAGCAGCGTCTCGGACGAGATGTGGTGCAAACGCGAGCCGTGACGTAGATTTCCTGAAGAGAACCGAGGATCGAAGAAAGGTTTCTGCACAAAGAAATGGAAAATTCGCGATTGTCGATACGCACATTGACAAAAAATTCGCACGTGATTGCGCCAACCGCGATGCAAGTGAATAGTACGCGGTGGCACGAAGACGCACGGGATGGTAGCATTAAAAAAAATATTACATAGCATTTTTAACACAAGTTTACAGTTTTAGTGACAGCCTACTGGGAAGGGCGTTTTGCCCCTGGCAGTTGGATTTTGAGGGTAGAGAAAAAAGTTTGCTATTCCACATAAAAAGGTTTAATATATTACACGACCATGGTTTCAATGCTGCGCATCATCATCAGGTGACTTAGGATTCTGGTTTTAAATCGAGATGAATCTCTCGAATCCCCACTCTGATTTAATTATTTCCATAGCTCTTTGCACTTCATACATATGGAAAGGAATCCTCAGTGACAATTGTGAAATTGACAAACCCTTCAGCTCATGAAAGCTACCAATGTGCAGGGCAACCCCTGTTTTCGACTATGGACGCAAAGTATGAGTTGAAGAGTGATTTGTGGATGTGACTTCGCAACATTAATTATAACTTAAGTGACTATTGCCTACGGTTTACCTTCTGACCAATAATGAAATTGTATTTAATGTCATTTTTAATAGATGAAGAAGTACAATTTGTTATAATGCAATAATCCTTTATGAAGATACCGTAGAATCAGCGTGGATTATATAGGGTACCTTCATTCCTTTTATACTTAACTCCGCCACCACCACCGGGGATGTATTATTCAATTAAAGAATGTTTTAGTTGCAATTGTTACCATTAAACTCATTGCTATTATGTCATGTGAATATCGTGCTTCTCACTTCTGCGATGCCGAAATGCGGCGCGAGCGAGGTATCTCGATCGTCTTTAATCGCAACTAATCTTAACAAAACGGCCTGTGGCCTTCTTACTGAGTAAAATTATTTGTTTGAAAAAATACCCTTATAAATATGACAACAGGAGACTAGAGATTAAGCTACAGAATTCAATTTAAACTGTTTTAAACTACGATACGGAGCATGGAAACAGCACCACGACTCTTTTATCTATTAGAGTTTTCTTAAATTTAAAGATTAAAAGGAGCAATAATTTAAGTTGATTGGGGCCGTGCTATTGCGCGGACTATTAAAACTTTCTTGTGTAAGACCTAATGAATTGAGGCTGCGTCCTAGTTGTGCCATCAAAGACGGGAATTCAATATCAAAATAAAATAAAGTTAATATTTATTTTTCCCCTTACATCGTTTATGATCACAACAAAACTATAATCAAGAGAACCAAGATTTGTGTGTGGCACATGGGCGCGGATAGTTAGTTGTCATCGGAGGGGAGAGTGCTTACCTGATCTCCGCCGCCGTGTACCTAGGTCCCCGGCAGAGGAGGTACGGCATGCGCCTCCATCCAACCGCCCTGGGCGCGATCCCTCGCGCGAGCCCCTGGCTCCTCCACGCCCCCAGGGCGCCGCACCATTCCTCCCGCCACCTTGACCGGCCTTCAGCGAGGCGGGCTGCTTCTCTTCGCGCGCCCTCGGCACGCAGGCCACCCTCGGACACGGCCCAAGCCGCCTCCGCCGAAGCAGCGCTCAGGATCCGGAGCTCGTCGTTCATCCGGTCGAGGGTCAGCAGCTCTTTGGCGGAAGCGAGGGATCTCTTTTTACATATTTTCCCGCTTAACTATTATTAAAGACAAAGTCAAGTTGCAGGGAAATTTATGTCTACAATTACAAAATGCAGTAGTCGCCAACTTATGATAAAAGGGCTCAATTTTATGTAAAGAGGACAGAATTAGGTATATCTATCCAGATGCCTTAGCTAATCTCCTACATCTAATCGAAAAAAACGTGCAACAGGAGGTCTAAAACCAAAGTCAACTTTTCGCAAACTGAATTCATTTACAGGTACATCTATATGGTATCCTGCAAGCCACCGATAAGGTGTGTGACAAGGAGTGACCCCACACCAGATAAGCTATATAAAAATTTAGTATTTATAAATTTTACTGGGGGAATCAAATTGAATGACCATATCTCAAACAATTTTTCAAGTCAATGGAGTCTCTATCCAGCTCATTACGCTATTATTCCCGATGACCACATCTCGAAATCCTCCTCTTATTCTTTGGAGATCTCTGAACAATGCAACGCAACGCTTCATATCTCGGCGAATCTTTTCCTTACGTCTTAAAACCATTATACTCTGGAAATATATTATCTGGAAACGCGTTCACAATCATTTCTTTCTTCATTGCATTTCAGGAAAAAAATTTTATTTTCTATCAGTATATTATTATTTATTCCTCTTTTAGCAATTGATTATATCTGTGATAAAATATCCACATGCTAGGCCAAAAGTCATTTTTTTTCTTTCACCTATTCGATAAGTATACCATAAGGTCACCAAAAGCTGCATGACGAATATTCGATTTTATTGAAAAATTTTACCTTACATGTTCACCTCAAAGACGTGGAATGCAGCCTCTACGTAAAGAAGTTATTTTTCGATAAATTCTTGTCGGTGTATCCTTTATAAGATTTCCCCAATAACCCTTTTTATGTCGGAGATATTAATCTCAAAAACATTGTCTAATAAAAACGACGTTAAGAATTTATCTCCAATAAAATATTCCCCTTTTTAAAGGTCCAACAATCTGACTCGAGAATAAATATCAAAGAAATGGTGCATAAGTACGAATAAAACTGTTGTAGTTGGGTTTGATGGATGTTATTTAAACGCTTTATATGCGTTATTCACTCGAAATTTAAGTATGATAGAACTGTGGATTAATTAAGAACATTTTGGCAACAAAAATTATTTAACATTTATTGGAAATTCTTACAGCGCAGTTCAAAGTTTCGGCCTTGATAAAACAATTAAAAATGGCTGTACATGCTTCCTACTCCAGTTCATCTAAATTGAGATGCACTCAGACTCGTCAGATGCCTAAATCGCTCAGATTTAGGGAGGACGCCGTCTTGAAGGGTGTCCAAACTCGTTAGGCAGCGAGAGGGCGCAAATTTAGACCCCTATTTCGGCCCACGGGTTTAGGATACTAGAAGTTTATCTTAAATATGACATATAGGAACCCCGGGTTGGAATCCCGGTCAAGGCGAATATTTTTACTCTGAAATTGTTGCATTGTAGTGCACACTTAGCAGATGACTCCGTTAAAAGTTACTGTTGCGGCATCTCCCACAGTTTCTTGGAAACCAACAAAGTTTTAGGCATTCGATTTCCTCGATTTGTTTGCGGTGAAATATTTCGGGGCATCTCAGAAGTCTGCCCATTGCATGGCGTTGCATTCAGTTGCAGTAATAGCAATCGAGATTAGTCGTTATTGCGTAATTGAAGAGAGATGACAATGGTTTAGTAGTTAAAACTACCAAAAGGTTCCTTTGCCGGCAGTTCCCGTGATCATGAGTCGCTTATGAATTCAATATAATTTTGACCATGCAGGGTTCCTAAAATAGTGTGAGGCCCATAGCCTGGGACCTACTCTAATTGTTACGCCACTAGGAAAGATGTATCGTGGAAACTGAATGACGATCCGTTTTCAGCTTCTAGTTTTCCAAATGCGAAGCTAAAATAGGCACCGATATTCATTTCTTCATTCCCGTGCAGTGTGGCAACAATGAATAATAATATCAATAGGTTAAGGCGGCAAAATAATAGGTCGCTGGATAGATAGGAAATCCAAGCAGTAGGTTTAAGGAGGTCTTCAGGAGTGGTGGAAGGTTAGAGGGAAACTCGGCTTTGACATTAGTCCAATCTTGACAAATGGTATGAGGAGAATACACAACTGTCGGAGGGGTCGAGAGTTCCCTTGGACGGACGGTGTACCGTACTGGAATCGATCTCCTCAGGTCACGCTAGTTCACTTCAGACGTTTAATGTCCATAGTCGATATAACATTATTAAAATGGAAATAACAAGATATAATAACAGAGCTTCTCTTCCATGACCAGTCTTCCTCTTTAGGGCTGGTATTCAGTGAAGGTTACCTGAAAAGAAGGCGGCAACCGCAGAACTGAAATTATTCTCTAACTCTTTTCTTCGCTAGCGGTGTCGACCCGGAATTTACCGCAGACGGGTAGAAACTCGTAATGCTCTCATCAGGTTAACGAATCATTAGAATGCGCATACACTTATTTATTTAACGACTTTATCGGGGCGATATTGAGACTTCATAGTCCCCTCTTCCAGCTACATGAGAAGTAAATAAAAAAATATAAATGTACTGCACTTGAACTAGTCTCCTCACTGAACGCCAGGAATGGAGAAACAGCCAAAATGAACAACCTTTCATTTACGTTGCCATGGATCCTAATCTGAGTTCCGTTTTTGCGTCGGTCTCCACACACTCCATTCTCACGTCTGTGGCATCGCTGGAAGGAAACAAAAGACGGAGAGGAACATTTCGCTCTATATTTTGATGAGTGATGAATAAATTACAAACAGCAATCGTCGAATTTCGCTCGCCGCCGCGACTCCTATTGCACGGGCAACTTCTTCAGCGCCTCAACCTGCGGCGGTGTTCTGCGTCCTGATTGGCTGCGCTGTCTGCTGCACCGAAAAACGGACGCATGAACACTTAGCTGATTTTGGTCATCTCTCAACTATTGCTACGGAGCCGCAGTTGCGACGGCTTGCGAAAACCGACAGTCGCTGTCACCGCAGACATGAGAACGGGGTATACGGCGACACAAAAACGGAACTCAGAACTGGTTGCATGAAAACGAAGCAAGATGATTCGACCTCCTGGGTCCCCCAAGAGACGGTAGGCGCTCTGACCAACCTCGGCCGCAAACCCCCAGAGAACGAATCAACATCTCCGGCGAGGGAGCACTCCTCCGGCGGTTTCAAAGATCGTATCAATGCTGAAAGATCTCCTCACCCTCCACCGAACACACGTAATATGAATTACTTAAACGTCAGTCATCAGCTCTCAACCTTCATCTGGTGCGTTCCAGTGCGTGCATATCACGCGAGTAGTACTGGGATCACATTTTTGGCATACGCTTTATTATAAGAACGTTTTTTACATTCTATTTACCGTTAACATCTGGATCGGGTCATCGTGATCGTCACAATTAAACAGATGGCTTATTATTAATTAAAATTAAACAGGGATGACTTGCGCGCGATAAAGGCAGGAAGGCATCTGGGGGACAAGTTTAAAATAAAACTCTCGCGTTAAATCATATTTCCAATGAACTCGCCCAGGAGCGGAATGTGTTCCGTCTAACGCTCCTTTGTTCATGTCCGACAATAATACGAACTCATTCCCGACAAGGCATCTTCTCTGAAATTATTATTATTTATTTATTTTTTAAGACTAAATTATTTATTTTAATTCAATGTCTCATTTGAAAGTTTTTAGAAGTTATAATAGCTTGAGCCAATTCCACCAAGGGGAGAATTTTCATTGTCGTCAAAGCTCGCATTCCTCTGATTGTCTCTTAGAAAAATGAGCATCGATTTATGATTAAGTTTTTCAGAATCGTAAATATGATTTATATAAATATAGTACAGGCTAATGGCGTTTCTTAAAAAAAGCGTACCAATTTTTGGACGCGCAACTTAAAATCACTCCTAATCATCCCTAAAGCACGGCAGGGTGGATCAAAGCAGAAGCATTAATAGATCGTCCTACAAGTGATACGAATAAACGCGAGAAAAACTCACCCACTGCCAATGAGGTGGTCGCGACCATGGTGGCGATGAGAATCGTTCTGAGTGCTTGACGATCCATAGGTGTCATTGGGAGGAGTACTCTGTATCGAATCCCCGCAAGGGTGGACGAAGAAATGACCACGGTCCAGGATGAGAATATGGGATTGTGCACATGCGGGGAAGATGCCTTGGAGGGAGCAGTGAGGGGTGGACTAGAAGGAGGGGGGAGGTTTAGGCGATTGGTCGCTGGCTACCTGCTCCCCTCTGCTGAACCTCCTCCACCCCCGCCCCTTCCACCTGCTCTTCGCTGCCAACACGTGAGTCCACGTCAATGTGTGCGTCCCTTTGAAATTAATTTCCTTGTTCGTAATTATAGTAGTTCTGTCGTCGTGAAGGTGTTCCCGTCAAATGACTAAGACCAAGTGAGATAATTAAGTCCCATAAGGAGAAGTAGTGCGTTTAGTTTTGAATTGACTCTGGGTGAGGTTATACCCCACGGAGAACGTGATGGAGATGATTTTATTTCAGTGCGACGGCCATCACCACGCTCCGATTCCACATCCAAGCTCACGATCTTTTATATTTTATCCGATGAACGCGCATTGCTGCACACACACTCTCTCTTTCTCCGCCGATTGCTCGCTATTTCATCCTTTGAGGATACATTTTCCTCGTTCCTGTAACAAATGATCTGCTGTGGTTGTAAAAAATCATGCGGGTAGATTAATTTTCAGTAAGCGAAATATGTTTTTTTTAACATTACACTTCCTTATTTTTTACTAAACGGAAAAACCGCATGAGGCATACTTTAGAGCAGGAAAAGTATATTCGGAGTGTTTTCTAAATATAATAGCGTGCAGGTACTTGAGCATCACAAGATGATCGTATGCATACTGAGCGTAAAATTATTAAGTCTTTTAATGACGATCCATTTAGATATTTAGGCGTATAGATTTGGTTTGTCGTTCTCTTTCCATTACTCATCCCGCTAAACCTATTTCTCAGTACAGTATGTCCATATAATTTTGCACCCTCGTCATTCTTGTCGTATACATTAATTATGGTTTCTACCAAACGGTACCATCAAGCTAGTGCCTTTCAGCATATGGACCAGGCTTGCTTCTTGGAAAAGGAGAAAATTGATTGTAAATAAAATCGTACCGCACATTAATTTCCACGACAATTGAACGCACGTGATGCCAAAACGATTGACGAAATGGAATGGAATGTGACTCATCAAATCGACTAAAATGACCTTAAGTAGTTTTATATTCATAAGTGGTATACCTTGTTTTGTTGGCTGCGTACTTTGGCAGTGAAGAAACTTAATCATTCCGTTTGGATCATTTTCAATTAAGGTATCTACTGATTCAAGTCCGATTTTGGAGAGTCCCTAACGAGGATTATCTTATACGAATTGTAAGAACTTCGTCTTATTTACCCTATATCATTGCCTTATTCATTTCTTCGTACCTTCTTCCTGGATTCAAACTTTCTCAAAAGCCTGTTCTCTTCTTACCTCTACCTCGCTCACTCAAAGTTGGCCCTTCTTCCAACACGGCCTTAAACATCCCACTACTTCTTAATATTTTCCTAGCCCACGATTTCTACCTCCTTCGGATTTTCCCTAGCAATGCTCTCTCTTCGACCCCACATTTAAAACTCCAGCGTGTCGTTCTTCCTCTCTGTTTAACTTACTTTCTACATTGCTCTCCACAGCCGCATCTCACAAGCATCCAAGCCACACGAACTCTCGCGCCCCAAAAACCTGATTTCAAGGACTTACGACTCATATTAGTCTTAGCTAATCCTTTCTTTAGTTTATGCTTAATTTCCCTTATTGCCGGTGCTTCTTTCGCCAACTTCTTTCTCCTCCTGATGCCCCCAATGCTATTTCCATTTTCCTCTAAAATACTGCATAAATACATGTACTGATATACATGTTGGAATTTATTTCCTCCTGCTTTAATGTTTACCTTAGTTTTTTACGTCTCGATTATTTCATTACTTTTGTTTATTTGTGATTAATTTTCCCCGCATACCTCTCTCATTACTCCTGTAAAGCAAACCAGGATGATGTATTCCAGAATATTTGATATTTTCATTTCCGCATTAACTTTTATTCGTCATGCTCCCAAATGCTTTTTATTTTATTAATATATGCTTTTTTGTCTCTGGCGGGTTGATCTGCATATAATTTGCTATAAAGCAATTAGTTTAAAGTAAGATTTGATAGAGACCTTCACTCTCCTGGGAATAAGGGTTCCTAGGTGAAATAATCTCTGTTGCATGTTTAATGAAACATATTCATGAAGTTCTGTTGTTGGCACGAGAAGTTAGGTTTGAGGCGAGGTGAGAATAATTTTTTCACTGCGGCCTTGGGAATATCTCAGAAAAATCTCGGTGAGGGAAATTTTTCCATCATATAATGGTGTGTTTACCATAAAAACAATGATTTCCATATAGCAATTGCCTAAGCTATCGGGCTTGGACTATGATACTTTTTAAATATTAAGTTCGCTTAAATTAATTACAATGATTAGGTGATAGCACGTGTAATATGCCTCTTGATTCGAAACTTATTAAATTATCTCATTTAAACTGTTTACTGAGCATTGTAGGGAAAAACTAAAGTAAAACCAGGAGATACTAACTGGAAAGTATCCGTAAACAGTTTTCTGTTAAATTATCCTTGATATAATATTTATTGCTGGGTTAATGGTGCTCAGCTCATTTCACTATTGAAGTATCCATGAAATAGTCGTGGACTTTTTAGAGGTATTTTTTGTTGTGATATGATATAAAAGAGTTTATAATAAGAGTCTGACTTGAGTTTTAGTGATTTCAGCAGTTTTTATTTCACTTTAGTTATTATTTGCTGTAACTAGGTGTTTGCTTTCTCATATCACCGGGGAGTGTTTTGGTGTTTGGGGTGGCACTTGCCAGTGCGTAGTGAATATCATTTTCCACAGTGAGTCGGTTGGTCTAAGATAATATAATGCACCGCGGAGTTTGTATGTTCAAACACATACTACCTGCGGAAATTGGGGAGAGTGATGCACATAATCAGTTCATTTGTTGGCATAAACTTGTGCGGAAACTTTTGAACATTTCATCAATGCTTTGTGCATTATTTTCTTAGACTCATAAAATACCATCTCACTTCATCGCGTGTGTGGAAAATTTTAAGCTAGAGCGAAACTGATCTTAAATAATAACGGGAAAAATAAACGCGGAAAAGTAAGATGTGGGTCAAAAATGTTTATAAATTCAAATTTTGCGTCCTCAGCTTCAACAAAATATGTAGTCAGGTGCCTGTATGCCTCTAGCTCGAGTTATTCCTTTGTGTTTACTTTACAAAATATGTATTTAATCGATAATAACGCGGTTATAGTATTATTAATTTGATTTAATTAATGTATAACCTGCGGAGTTTCAAGTCATGTTGACTCGGATATTAACAGAGTGAATTTAGTACGTGTCTCCTGCAAACTTCCATGCGTCAACTAAGTCAATTTGCCGTATTGTAAGCTATAAATATGATTCTCTCCCCCAAAATTAGCTTCCAATTCCTTTAATGTATCAAATAATGATACATTTATTTCTTTTATGGATCGTTTTAAGAAGCACCATGCAGGGGTACCTTTCTTAGTGATTTATTTTAACCATAGAAAGTTAGTTCTCAAATTCTGTCATTCAAAGTTAATAAAAGGCGAGAAAAATGACGGAAATTATCCGAATTAGCCATGGAAACAAAAACAATTTATCTGCGTAATCCAAGGCGCAAGCTACGGATGAAGCGTTGACTCGAGCAAATTTCCCGGATCAGTTGACGTAGTGGCCATTGGATGAAATAACCATCATGTCTAATCCCGGTGCTCGTGTTGTTTGGATAAAACCTTCAAGGGTGGGGGTTGGGGTGAGAAGATAAAGAGACCGATCGAATCCTTACCCTCTTGTTTATTCAAACAGCGCCTCCACGAGATTGGCTCCGTAGTCATGGAGACCTTGTCCCCAGCACCGGGAGGGGGCGTGGGGACACCTGACAACGGATGAGTGTGTCTCCCTGTCCCTCCACAGGTTGGGGTTACGTCCAAGGGTGTGAGGGAAAAGAGTTTCACCTCCCTTCAATTTAATTTCCCACCCTTGACCCTAAATGTCCTTAAGGTCTTACCTACCATATATATTTCAACCTTTCCGTGAGGCGTTGATGATGGATCGAAAATTGTCAAAACCTGTCAACCACGAAGTAATAGATCAATGGGTGGATTTTTTTCGAGGTTTTTTTACGAGGTTTAAAATCAAGTTAAGAGGCAATGAGAGAGTTAATTTCCACCTGAAAGGTCGTAATGACACTGAGAAAAAGAATCGTTTGCACTAAAAGACGATTAATTGCCGAAAGAATTTGAAATCGTGTTGAGGTATATTAGCGTCTCCCAGGCTGTGTGCAGAAGAAGAGATAAAAAATTTTAAACTCAAGAAAAACATATTTCCCCGTGACTTTACTATATTTTGCACCATTTCGAAGGGTTTATTGCGATGTAAGAGCTGAACCCACGCAAGTATGGCTAGTAGTTTGTCTGTTAAAACGAGTCAATTGAACGGGTGGGAGCATGAACTCGGGTCAACGCCCCTCAGAATTCATATGGACAACCAACCGTGATTATTCCTACACTCCTTTGAAATATTTAAGGTTGTTTCTGCTTAGCCTATCGCAACCTCGATACGAGCTTGATAATAAGATGTAGATGATTTATTTTTGAAACAATGTGGTGCTGTGTAGAGCGATAGAATTGCTTGTAATTAATTGCACGAAACCAATAGTCCTATGACAACAATGGACGTAACCTTATCGCATATTATCCATCGATCTAACTACTTGCAGAACCATCTCCAAGCAATTCTTCAATCAGGCAAAAAAACGCGTATGTATCGAAAATCATTTCAAATTTTATGAACTTTAATTAACCTATTTTTTCGAGATATCTATCCCCTTTATGATTTGGTGAGAATATTTGAAAATTGAGTGAAATCTCGTGACCTGATGGTGACTTCAGGTCTTGAAGATACTCATTAAAAAAACACCTAAGGATCGCGGGTATCTGTGACTTTGGTCAAAGTCAATATTCATTCATTATTAGTTGAGCGATTCCAATTTTATTTAGTGCTGATTCCTCTTACGCGCAAATATGGTGATTTTCTTAGAGGAGAGTCGAAAATGAATTTATGAGTGAAGGAAATCAAGGGTAAGCACCAATGATAGAAATAAAGCCCGCCATCTAGGCGAAGGAATCAATATTTAATATGTAGTATGCGCATACGCACCTTCATATCGCTTCCTTGCAGGTAAGAAGGCAAGCACAGCCTGACCATAAGTTATTCCAGGAGACGTAATACCTCTTCATATAAAACACAAATATACCAAATATTATTCTACAAAATACAACAATATGTGGCGTAGGATGATATATTTAATATTAATATAATTTTAATAAATATTTTAATATTTTTAAAATAATAATTCAATATTAATGTTAAGAAATATGACATTCGCTTAAAAAAAGATTCACCTTAGTTTTCATCCAGTGGAGCATTACTTTTGGGTATAACGGGGTAAAAGTCATCGTTCTGTTTCCTATGAATATAATTTTGCCAAGCGTGCATTACGCCCTGTCTCGCCAGACAATTTTCTATTTTAGAGTGGCCATTTTGATAATAAAATCCTTATCTGCGTAGGTTTTGAGGTTCGATTTCAAAATTCTTCATGTCCCTCGCGACGATGCGCACGTATCACAATGTCGGCGGTCCTTCGGGAATATCGCGAGTATGCAGGGTCCACGTGCGTCCTCCACTCCTCTCCTTTCCCTCGGCAGCCACCCCTGCGTGAATAGGCCGTCCAGTTCCCCTCTTAGGTGGAGGGGAGAAAAAATCTAATTTGCCCCACGCCAGAGCTCTCCCACCACTTCAAATCGCCTCCCCCTCTCTATCTAACCGCATGGCGTCGCCGTCGTCAAGACTCTTCAGTCCATTTGGGAATACGTCGCCACGTGGAAACGAGTCATCCGTCTTGATCGCCGAAGGGCGGCGAGGCGTGATGTGAGCGAAAGGACAAGTCAAACAAAGATTGGCATGCGATATGGCGACAGAATGGCTATCGCACACGAATGTAAGAGGGCAAATTGATGGAGAACCTTGGAATCTTTCCAGATTTTCTATCATACCGCAGATGGTGGGAATTATTTATATGTATATATATATATATATATATATATATATATATATATATATATATATATATATATATATATATATATATATACAGGGTTCGTCCGGAAAATAAGTGTACTGATTTTTTCCCGCCGCTCCAGGCGCGCCCAGCACCGCTCTGACGGGCTGCGATTGGAGGGGGGTATGTTGGCAAGCGACGCTGAAAAAGGCAGTCGACTCTGAGCTGTTGTGTAGTGAGGAGCTCTGTTAACGCGAACCTCCACGCTCGACCCACGTCACGGAACGCGATGCCGAAGTTTTTGGAGCAGCGTTATTCCATCAAATTTGCGGTAAAGCTTGGGAAATCGTCTACCGAAACTGTCGGTATGATTAACCAGGCTTACGGGGAGTCAGCCATGTCCAGAAACATGATCTTTCGGTGGCACAAGATGTTCGTGGAGGGCAGAGAAGAGGTCGACGACGAACCACGGCCTGGACGCCCATCAACGACACTCACCGACGAAAATGTGCGAAAAGTTCGCGATGTACTGAACTCTGATCGTCGTCTTAGTGTTCGGATGATAGCAGAGCAGTGTAATGTGCCAAAAACAATAGTGCACGAGATTATTAGGCACCAATTACAGATGCGAAAAATTTGTGCAAAGATGGTGCCGAAAGTGCTCAGTGATGATCAAAGACTCAATCGTTTGGATATCGCGACACAACTTGCGGATCACTGCAAAAATGATCCACATTTTTTAGAGAACGTTGTTTCGGGTGACGAGACGTGGATCTTTGAGTACGACCCGGAGTCGAAGAGACAAAGTGCGGAGTGGCACACCCCATCATCACCCCGTCAAAAGAAAGCTCGCATGAGCAAATCTTGGATCAAGGCGATGCTCATTGTCTTTTTTGACAAAAGGGGAGTCGTCCACTACGAATTTGTACCTGAACGACAAACTGTAAATGCTGCATTTTACGTCCAAGTGCTCGACAGGCTTCGAAAACGAGTCGCCCGCGTCCGGCCAGCGATCAAAAACATCTGGCGGCTGCATCACGACAATGCGCCGTATCACACCGCGCTTGTCGTGTCGGACTTCTTGGCCAAGCACGGCGTGGCAACGCTGCCGCACCCGCCCTACAGCCCGGACTTGGCACCACCGGACTTCTTTCTGTTCCCGAAGATAAAGAGGAGTTTGAAAGGAACGCGATACGGGACTTTGGACGCCGTCAAAGAGGCCGTGACGACGTGTCTTCGAGAGGTTCCCGATGATGCCTTCGCGGGAGCGTTCCAGGAATGGGAACGCCGCTGGAACAAGTGTATCGACTCACAAGGGTCCTATTTTGAGGAATATTAGCTTAAGATATGTAAAAGTGTAATAAATTTTATTTCCTGAGCTCAGTACACTTATTTTCCGGACGAACCCTGTATATAACACTTTTGAAAGTCTCACGGACGTGAATAATAATGTATAACACTTAGCACTAGTTGACACAGACAAAAACACAGAAACACACAAAAAAGAGACTCACTATTTTTCGAATTTTCGGTGGTCGTTGCCACCTTTATCAAGGAAGAGAGGGACAGTTCTGTCCCTCTCTTCCTTGAGTGAGTCTCTTTTTTGTGTGTTTCTGTGTTTTTGTCTGTGTCCACTAGTGCTAAGTGTTATACATTATATATATATATATATATATATATATATATATATATATATATATATATATATATATATATATAATGTGTAACACTTAGCACTAATGGACACAGACAAAAACACAGAAACACACAAAAAAGAGACTCACTATTTTTCGAATTTTCGGTGGTCGTGACCACCTTTATCAAGGAAGAGAGGGACAGAACTGAACATTATATATATATATATATATATATATATATATATATATATATATATATATATATATATGTGGCCAGAACGCATCTCACCGATGCGTTCTGGCAAATTCCTATCCACCAGGCGCACAGGCACTTCTATGGCATATTCGTTAATCACGAATATTTTCAGTGGACCCGGTTACCCATGGGGCATGCCCTAGCAACAGCAATTATGCAACGATGGGAAAGGGCGGTGGCACAGGAAGTCTATACCCGCTTCCAAGTGCCTATGATCGCCTATCTGGATGACTGGTTGTTCGTCTTTCCTCCAGCAACCCCGCAGCCAGTCGACGAGATCATACGCTTCCTGCAGAATGAACTTGGAATTTCCATAAATTTGAGAAAAAGTATCACGGTGCCTACGCAGTGTCTAAAATACCTAGGGGTATTAATTCAAACAAACACTAGACAACTCTCGTTAACCAAAGGTACATTACAGCGTATCCGATACATTCTCGATGTCATACCGAGGCTACGAAGAGTGGACTTCCCCAAGGCCTTAGGTTACGTGTCTTGGTGCGTCTATATCCTCCGTCTCCCATATTTCCTCATGTCCGATCTTGCACGCAGACAAACGAAATGGGCAGAGGAATTATGGGAGGCGGGGATATGGTGAAAGAAAAGGGAGTTTAGCAATATAACTACAACTATTGATGTATACTCAGACGCAAAGCCCTTCCAGGCGGCGTGGACCATTCCCTGCCTGGACTTACAGGAAATTTGGGTTTTTGACAATATGCTCCCTATTTTAGAGGCCGAGGCCTATGCGGCCTTAATGGCCTTGTTGCATGCGGCTCAAGTAGCCCCAAAAATTTGTAACATTGTATTATACTGTGACAATATGGCTGTAGTGCACTCCCTTTGTAAGGGAAAGGGTATGATATTTAGAAATCCAGATGTAAAATACATGTACTTATCCGCAATAAAAGAAATGTCACAAGTTGTGACCTGGCAGTACATCTCCACCGCCGATAATCCGGCCGACCGTCCGTCTCGGACCGTCCTTCCTCCCTATGCCAGATCGGCCGCCCATACGGCGGCTGGATATATATATAGGAGGGACGAAGCCTGAGGCGGCAGTCGGTTGGAAAATCGTGCCTGGAGGCGCCCTGAGCCACACATACCCAGCACAGATTTTCTCCTTAGTCTTTCCGAGTTCATCCTTACCCGCAACTCCTTGTACTTAAACGATAAATTCTTCTTACAAATCAAGGGCTGTGTCATGGGTAGCAGGTTCAGCCCTTCCTATGCAAACCTCTTTCTTGGTCTCGCAGAGAAGAAATTCCTGTCAAAACAACCACTGAAACCTCTATTGTGGCTCAGATACATCGATGCTATCTTCCTCCTCTGGCCACATGGTACCGATTCCCTCAAAGCTTTCATTTCCGACCTCAATGCTTCGTCCTCTGTCTCCTTCAGTTCTACAGTTTCCTCCTCCCAAATCACCTTCCTGGATGTAAATTTAACATTGAGAAACCAAACATTTCACACGTCTGTACATATACAACCTACCAATAAACAGCAATACTCACACTATGATAGTTGCCACCCATTTCACACCAAACGCTCCATTCCTTACTCCCTGTCCATAAGAGGACACAGAATTTGCAATGACCCTGATTCCCTTGATAATTTCCTTCCAAGTCTACACTGTTCCCTCCTCAAACGAGGTTATCCCGATTCCCTCCTGAACAAAGGAATCCGAAAATATGCGTACACTCCCAAACCTTCCTCCACCGCGGAACCCCAACCTCTCTCAATTTGCACCACATACTTCCCGGGCTTAGAATCTCTACGATCAATTCTAAAAGACCTCTACCCTATCCTAAAAAATCATAATGCCACCGCCAACCTTTTTCCCAAATGTCCCTCAGTTACTTTCAAACGCCCCGCCAACTTATCCGATCTCCTCAAATCAACCAATCCACTCCTTAAATCCACAACCCGTCCTAAAACCACTCCCACGCCATGCAATAAACCCAGATGCAAAACATGCCCTATTTTCAAAACCAAAATCCCATCCCTCTCCCAACCGCTTTTTAACTCTCTCCCACCAATTCCCTCCTCTACTTGCACATCTAGCAATGTAGTGTACCTTCTGAAGTGACAACTTTGCCCTGCCTATTATATTGGGCAGTGCACCACACCCCTCAATATCAGAATCAACAACCACCGAGCCTCATGCAAAAACTCTTCCCTAATTGATATACTCCCTATCCCCAAACACGCCTCCGAACACAACACTCCCTTTGATAAATGCTATAGTGTATCCATCATAGCATCCCTCCCACCCTCTGATCCTCCACTGAAACTGAAAACATTAGAGCAATCCTTCATCTGGCTCTTGGAGTCCTGGAATTGGCCAGGAATCAATATTAGGCATTAATTACCCTGCTCCAATTATATTTTCATCCCCCTTCCACCCCCATCACCTTCTACATTTTCCCCACCTTCACCATTTTCCACATCGTGTGTGTGTATTGTACTATATATATATATATATATATATATATATATATATATATATATATATATATATATATATATATATATACTGCGGGTTTGCGTGTGTGTATGTATGTGCATGTATACAGGGTCCGTATAATAAGTATCGGGGCTGGTTCCAAAAATCAAAATTTGTTGCGGTTATCATTGAAATTACTTAATAATCTTCGAAATACATTCCTCTTGCATCGATAAAATTAGTTCACCGCGTCTGCCGCTCGTCAAAACCCCACTGGAAGTCGGTTTCCGGAATACTGTTGAGAGCCTTCGTCGTCGCCGCTTGAACCGCCTCGATGGAGTCGAACCGATATACTTTAAGCTCCTTTTGAGCTATTCTTTAAAGTAAGAACGTTGTCGAGAAAATCTTCATCTTCCTGGACGCTGTCCAAAATTTCTTGCGAAATTTCCACCTGCGACAGTTTTTGTTCCTCGCTCAAGACTTTCGGCACAAGCTTCGCGTACACTTTCCTCATAGCAAGATCCTCCGTTACAATGGTGTGGACGCTTCCGACTGAAAGGCCGGTCTCCTCACTGATAAGGGCGATGGTTAAACGCCTGTCAGAGACCAAAACCTTTTTCACTTTGGCCACCTGAGCATCGGTTCGAGCGGTCGTCGGGCGTCCGACGCGGTGCTCGTCTTCGACGAGCTCCCAGCCTTCCTTAAATATTTTTTGCCACTCAAAAACTCATGTGAGGCTAAAGGCATCATTCCCATAAGCCTGTTTAATGAGTTCAAGGGTCTCTGACGCGGAGTTCCCGAGTTTAACGCAAAACTTCACAGCGTAGCGTTGCTCGGCGGTGCGCTCCATGCTGGCGCGACGACACCACAAACAATCACACGTCACAAAAATCCTCCTCCTGTCTCAACGCATGCCCGGAGGTGACTGAACTTAAATCCGTCTGAGTGGTGGGAGACCCCTCTACCGAGCCGACCGGTCGGACCTCCATCCATCGCTCAGTCGAGGCTACAGCGAACCAGTCACGATGCTTATTGTACGGACCCGGTAATATATAGAATACCGCAGCAAAATAAACATGCAAGTTTGAGTGCTCTTGCTGAGAGTTCAATAAAACTATAGGAGACACTTGGTGACCCAAATATCAGTAATTAAAAACACATTTTACATAAAAATTCTGATGCGTCTCCCTAACCTGCGTAGTGTTAAAAAAAATTCTATTCGCTAACTTTAAGGATGGGAGTATTATTAAATCAATCACAAAAAATGTACGATTTTTAAAAAGATTAGTTAGTATGTATAATAATATACAAAAGCCATTAATTTTCACATACGGATGAAAATGATCAGTCTAATCGAAATATTTAAACGGTACTAATCAGTGCTGCACTCAGGCATAGGAAAGAGGCAATTAAATTAAATAAAATGGAATGTTTAGCCTGCTTCTTTTCAGTTTCTGACTCCAGTGAATCGTAAACAGCTCTTTGTTGAAAATCTACTTCAAGGGACAAAATTTGCCGGTAGGAAAAAGGTCGAGTACAACATAAAAAGGACTATGTAGATCGTTCCTGAAATTGGCGGAGCGCATCCACCTGCCCGCCTCTCGGGAGAATCCAATCAAGGAGAGAGGCTATCTATTCTACTTCGAAACAACACTAACTGCTTGCCGGGGGCACTTCTTTTATTGCACATACTCTTTCCTTGGACTCCTGCTTCCCGATCAAATCAATCGCGAAAAAGTCCTCATTCACAGGTGCCGGAACATTAATAATTGTTACTAGCAAAGGCAGTGTAATTGTGTTTAGGGACTGAGCATTGCTACGCTTCAAAATTCTTCCTAACTCAACACTGAATATTTCAGTGTCACATTGGAATAAATCAAATTTTCAAATGCGCATTATTTCTAACCCTTATCACTTCATATAAAATGCCTATCATTGTTCTCGCTTTATCACGCTAACACAAAATTCTCCATTCTATCAACCTCCATTACCACTCATTATTTCCTGCCTTATTTGCATTCATTCCAAAAATCTCCCCTTCCACCTCTTCCCCATTAACAGCACTTAATTGGCTGTTTTCTTTTCCGACCGTTCTATTTTTCCGAACTTTTTCGCTCACACACATCTCTAAAGCCTTCAGTCCACACCTATATTCTTGACTCAACGGTCAAGAGTTTCGGGCCCATACAATAACGTACGCCTCACATGAAAATCTTCACGCGTTGTTTTTCTCGTCTTTTGTCATCAACTCCATCCTCTTTGTAAGAGACACTTCACTGATAGCATATCATGTCCTTGCAGAAGCGTTTAAACATTGGAAAAAATGAAGTCTCGGTTGTGCGGCCCAAACAAATTCAACCAGAATGGAGCATAATGATACGACTGATCTATGGTTCGGCCATTGAGTTTTAAACTCAAAACAAAAATGTTCATATTTTGGCCATATTGGTCGAGGGGTTCTTCCAGAAGACTGCTTCCAAAGAACCAACAGTACGAAACGACGAAATACGCATTTAGATGTGCATAGTTTGATGAACGTACCCTCAAAGGAAATTACAGATCTGGACCCCTTTTATCAAAGCTACAATTTAGTTTAAGAGTCCTGGTGATTTGCACTCACAAAGCCTGCCCATGTCAGTAAATATTACTTGCCTACACGACACAGTTTGAGAAATTGGAAATTTTATTGTAATACATTGAAGAATGTTTTCTGAAGACTTACATATATATAAATACTGACCTGTATAAATAGACTTGCAAATTTGTGAAACTGGATGCTGATATCACCATCTTCATGGGTAGTTTACCAAATGCAAGAAGTACGACGGCAGCAGTAAACCACCACTCATCATTGTGGACTTCCATGTACCTACTTCCTCCTAGATCCAATTGTATTCGTTCAGTTCTTCATATTTTTACTTCATATCATGACATCCGAGTTTCTCTTACCCCGCCTCACAAAATTCTCCCTTCTAAGTCAAATTGAAATATCTCGCTACATTTCCATTTATTGTTAATGTATGCCATTTTTTCAGAACGTTTACGATTTGACTTTTGTCGAGAAGGGAATAACTGCAGCATTCCCGATTCTTAAGCATGAGCTGGGGTCTATTATTCATCACTGGACTGCACTCCTCCATCTAAGGATTGCTAAATATCAGGAGGGAATATTTCAGGGGAAAAAATGGAAATGCCAAGCTAGAAAAAAATACTTTAATTGTTTTTAATGTGTCAACTTTTAATAGTCACATTGACTAGACTGATCCTCTCTCCTCAATACATATTTTGTTTCAATGAGACCAATTGCGTTGAAAATGTTACTTTTTGTCTTTTTCTCCAACAGAAACTTTTCTATCGATCTATTAAACTCTATCTATTGATTAAACTTTAATTCTATGAGGAAATGAAAAAATATGATTACTTAGATTTTTAGTTTCCTCCCCCAAATTATTTAATAACAATATTTGCTTATTACCGCCTGATCTAGCATGGCTATTGATTACTTTTTGTTTTATTGTACTCTTCCGCATTTATTATGACAAAATATAGAGAGTTTTGTTTTTATTTTTCAGAATTTACTTGTTTGGACATACATTCTGCTTTATCTTCTGTCGTATTATATTCAAATGGGGTTTTCCCGTTAATTAATGCATTTTTACTATTATTTCATTTTATGTGTAGTAATACTATAATGATCCCCTCCCATGGAATACAACTTTGATGCGGTGAAAGGGCTTATGCATTCCGATTATCCCAAGAGCTGTGCTGGCGGGAGAAATCATAATTGTTCCTGGTAGGGTCACCCATGCCAGATAGGTCGAAGGTTAGGAGCCGGACGAAAGGTAGTCCGCACAGCGTCTGTTCCTCATTGAGGTGACCGCAAAGGTGTCTGACCCCAGTGGGTCGGCGATTGAGCGATGGTGTCACGTTAAAAACACTATTGAGGAAGGCGACGGAAATCACCTTAATTATAAATCCCTAGATTTTTATGATGGGCAGCGTAGAGAAAATGAGTCCTGGCAACTACACGACTCGGCTGAATTGGCCGTGTGGCGTGCCCGGCAGCGGGAGAGGCAAGGATTATGCGGTCGTCATCTCACGAAACCCTTGCGAAGGAAAACCGACAGCAGCAGGACAGAAGACGAAGAAGAAGAAGACCAAATTAGTTAGAATAGGAACTTGGAATATTAGGACAATGTTGAGGACAGGAAAATTAGAGAATATTAAGCGAGAGATGGAAAGAGGAAATATAGATATTTTAGATTTATGCGAGATTAGATGGAAGGAAAGCGGGGATTACTGGAGTGATAGTTATAGAATAATATACAGTGGCGGGGACGAGAGCCAACGAGGGGTTGCCATATTGAATAGAGAGGTAGGAAGAAGCGCAGTCATCATAGAACAAGCGACTGATAGAATATTACTAGTAGAAGTAAAGGCGGAGCCCAACGAACTTGGTCATTGTTCAGGCACACATGTGCATGCTGCAAAGCAATCTTAGGGAGAAGTTGATAGGGTATACGATCAGTTGGAGGACATTTTCGCAGGTGTTTCTCAAGGGAAATATTGGCTGGGGGAGTGGAACACGACGGTGGGCGAAGGAAAAGAGAGTGTTGAGATGGGGGATTACAGTTGAGGAGCAAGGAATGAACGCGGGGAGAAAGTAGTCGAGTTCTGCAGGAGACAGGGGCTACTCATCGCCAAGAATTGGTTTCGACACCGCAAAAGGCGTTGATAAATATGGAAAATGTGGGGTGACTTAGAAAGGTATCAATTAGATTATATCATGGTTAGGCACAGATTTAGGAACAGCGGGAATATAGAAGCATTAACTGGATTGACAAGGAAGAAGCATCAGCAGGCAGTACAGAAAATCATGATTAATGGAAAGGAGCTGAATAATATGGAGGAAAAATGGAAAATGTCAAAAAAGGTATATCGGAACTCGCAAAGGGAACTATAATAACTGTGAATAGAAAAACGACAAGGAAAGCGTGGATTACGGATGAGATGATTAAAGAAAGATATAAGAGAAGGAAATGGAAGAATGTAAATACCGAGTTAGGTAGACGGAAGTAAAAATAGTTAAATAATAAATTGAGACGGGTAGCAAATATAGCAAAAGAATCGTGGTGGAAGACGTAGTGCAAGGACATAAAAAGTTTGTGGAGGAAAGATGAAATCGATGCGCTATGCAAAAAGGTTGAAACACTATCGGGAAGTAAGAAGGGAAAATCTGCGTTAACATTTATGGATAAGTCGGGTAAAATAATAGGTGAAACGGAAAAGATCTAAGAGAGATGGAAGGAATATGTAGGAGAACTGTATGGTAAAGAAATTAGACTAGCAAGGCTAGACATAGAAAGAGAATATGACGTAGAGAAGATAGGTTAGGTCCAGTCATGGTACATTGGAAATTCATTGCGATCGGTATGAGATAAGAATAAATTAATATAAAACAAAGGTTTTCCTGAAAGAGAAAGGTTAAGTCAAACGTTAAAATGGGGGGGGGGCGAAAACTAGAGCTGGTGGAACAGTTTACATATCTCGGTAGTGTTTTGGACCACAATGGTCAAAGTAGTCGGGTCATAAGGAGGAGAATTCCGTTCGGCAAAGAAGCTTTCACAAGGAGGAGGGACTTAATGTCAGGGACGTTATGTATGGATGTTAAGGCTTGTTAAAATTTTGATTTGTAGCTTAGTATTATTCGGCGAGGAAACAGGGTCACTGTTGCAGGACGATAGACGTAGATTTGTGGCTTTTGAAATGTGGGTGTGGAGAAGGATAAGTGGACAGAAAGGAAAACAGACGAGGAAGTGCTGGGTTTGATGGGGGAGCGGAGGGGGTTTATCGGAGAAATCATAAGGAGATAGGAAAAATGGATGCAGAGCGTATTGATTGGCAGTGAAATGCTGAAGACTGTGATAGAGGGGAGATTGTTGGGAAAACGAGGGAGGGGTAGGAGTAGGATGGGGATGTTGGAAGGAATGAAGGGAGGAAGGAACTACATGTACGGAAATGAAGAGGGGCTTGTTGTAGAGTAGGATGTTGGGGGAGACAAGAGAAATATTGATGGTTGTGTCCATCCAAAACCTACCTTAACTGATAGATTATCTATGATAAAACGCAGTGTTTGATGGGGCAATCATACTGGAGATGAGGAAATTGGAGACGAGTTGAGTATTTCACTATACATAAATTGATAATTAAGGAAAGGTAAGGGCAAAGTAATGAAAGGAGAAATAAAAATCTAACAACACTATCCTGCTCAAAATGGTATCCTGACAGATTGAACATACGACTGTGATATTTTCATAAATTTAAGAAGAACATTTGGAAATAATTTTAGTTACTCTGGTGGGAATAAGTAACTCTTAAAAATATTCGACTGCTAGGTATGTCTTTAGATTTCAAAGCTTCAATTGTTTTGGATCGCCGTTATAATTATTCAATGGTAATTCTGAAGTGATTACATGAAATGATAATCGGCTGCAGACCGATGAAATAAATGACCATCTATTTCAGAAAATACTTGTAAGTCTTTCCATTGAATTCATTTTTGCCATTAGAGATTGATTTCAACAACATTACATCATTCACGACGGGTTTAGTTTTCTTATGCGTATTTCATGACGCAATGATATCTTTATGATGGTTCAGACAAACAATTCAATTGCCATTTCGAAAAACAAAATGATTTATTCATTTGCATTGAAATGGAAGACTACTAAAATATTTCACAAGAAAATGATCTTCAATATTAGAGGTAAGTTTTTTCAAAAAAGATCCTCTATATCGAGTCTGACAAGGACATTCCCAGCCTTCGATGTTTTTGGAACACCCTGGTGTGGATGAATATCAATAATCTCATTTTTCTACGACTTGAAGTAGCCTGAAGTTCACTGCACGCTAAGTCCATGATTTATATATCGCTATATTTTGGTGACTGAGACAATATACATTTTTAGACACGCAATTTATTTGCTTCTTTGACTAAATACCTGAAAAATATCCTTTTCTACAGAAAAAATCAACAAATGTCAAGTGGAAAATGTTAACATCGTGATATAAACAATTTCAATAGTTTCTTATCAGTATCCAAGTGCACTGGAAACAATTAGCTTGACTGCATTTCTCCTGGTATGTCCAACCATTTTTATGCATCAACGGCGTGTTCACCAAAACCTCTGAATTTGAATGCGATTTTGTGAAGTTTAAATAGTACCTATTTGGAAGAATAAAGTCACGCAGAAATACTCTTATTTTGAACACTTATGTAACGGATCTAGCTGCATCAAAATCCAGAGTCGGAACGTTTTATGATTTAAAACTATATAATGAAAACAGTTCTTTAAAAAAATGACTATACATTGTAAGTACTATGATTGGTATGACGGTTATATATATATATATATATATATATATATATATATATATATATATATATATATAT
This sequence comes from Hetaerina americana, assembly GCF_022747635.1. NCBI lineage: Eukaryota > Metazoa > Arthropoda > Insecta > Odonata > Calopterygidae > Hetaerina > Hetaerina americana. The sequence goes on from NW_027286069.1 coordinate 49,119,746, forward strand.
ATATATATATATATATATATATTATTGATATATTATATTATTATATTATTGATAAAGTGGAGTGAACTTGAACAAGCAGTATAGCATGACAGTTAATTATTGGGGTACTGTGAAGTGAATATTATGGTTCTTGAGAAATCAAAGCATTTAAAGTTCCCACTGGAAATCAAATCTCATTAACCGTTTTGAAAATCCCGGGGGAAATATCACATGCGTATGTGACAGTCAATTCACTATTTAAAAACCTAAACACATTATTGTGTATAATTAATTTCTTGATATTTTATGACAATTATGCTACATTATTAGATATTTTTTTATCTTACGAGAATACTCTTGGATATTTGTCATTTACAGATCCATTAATTCCATTTCTGTGTCGACTTACTCTACCTTTCTGCTGTCGCCATTGAAGCCATTTCGTATCCGTCGATTCAAAGAGTAGTAAAAATGTCTCTCGTTAGGTCGGCGATGTCTGTGAGAAATTTCATGACCTCATCTATAAGGCAGGCTTATTATACTGGAGGTATTCCTGGAGAGGTTAGTAATTGCTTTCATGGTGTAAAAATTAAGAATAGTGAATGATAAGGGTACCTTAATGAATTTAAACATTTTGTTTTGCAGAATTTGCCATTCAGCATTAACAATCGATTCAAGCTGTTAGGGATGTTCATGCTCTATTTTGGAAGTGGGTTTTCGCTTCCCTTTCTCATTGTAAGATACCAGTTGCTTAAGAAATAATCAGGTTTGTCTTTTTGAAATCGTGTTCATTTAATGATATATATTGTATTGAGATATTCGTTTTCATACCGGTTAATTTCTTTCCAGGGGTCATATTTTGAGTAGTTGACGGAATGCCGGAAGGAAAATTACGTGTACAAAGAAGATTTTTCGGTATTGTAATTTTCAAATGGGACTAATAGTGGATTGTAAAATAATTTTGTTATGAATACGTGAATTAAACGGTTAGCTCCAAAGTCTATGTACATTATTGATACTAATTCCCCAGAAAACGTTTAAAAGCAACGGCTCTCAGGAAGAGACCTAGGTTATGTGCCGGGTGAGATCGTCGGTTTTGAACTCAGTTTTATGGCCAAATAAGATTGGTTATGTTGTGTTCAATTTTAATCAACAATTTGGGCAATTATCCCTTTGATTTTGCATTTAGAAATTTGCCATCGAAGTGAAGTATCCGATCCTCGGATTACTAATCTCTCGTAATGTAATGTCGTGGTCGTATACAATGTAAATGTCTCCGTGGTTTTTAACTATAGAACAATGTGTTTTACCTATAAAAATTAGATCTTGTTACGCTGTATAGCATTAGTCTTTGTTTAATGTGAAAGATTCTCCATGAATTCTGTCGTTACTAAGAAAGGCCTATGAAAATTTTGGTGCCTAGAAAAGAAGAGCCCACTGTTGTTAGTGCATAATCCTCTCCATTCAATAAAGCTGTTGACAAAGATTAATTGCCAGTAATACAAGCATCTCCATATTCATGGTTTTGGTTATGGGTAACGCTATCAAGGCTGGAAAGTAATTATCATTAAAAGAGGATTATCATTTCTGCACCACAAGATATGAAACTGTCGGTAAATGTCCCACTTGGCAATTCAAGTGGACGACCATTTAGTTTTTTTAAGCTATCGTGAACGACAGTTGCAATTTAATTTTATGGGTGAGTCCAGGAAAGGGCTTAAAAAGAATTTTTCTAAATCCTGCGATATTTTGGGTTTGTCTTCAAATTTAAGTAATTTTTTTGCCATATTTTAGCGTTGATTATTTTGCTTTTTATATTCCATTTAGTATTACCAAGTTGCTCAAACCAATATATCACAGTTCTCCATTGTTCTTTTTTGCAAGTATTTATTACAGTAGCGCGTGGTCCACCTTGAATGACCTCTTAAATAAATTATGTAGTCTAAATTTATCAATACAGCTGCTACCATATTTAATTCATATGGACTAAGATTAATCTTAGCATGAATATAATCATATAGGAAATGCGAAGTTCTTAATATTGAACCCTGGTTTTTATGGTGATAAGCTTGCATCAAAGCCGCTCAGATTCTTATATTATTTGGTGAGGAACATTGCAAAGTTCTTTTCATTTCTTATTTTGAGATTCAACAAAGGTATCATTCCAACCATAATTTTGATGCAAGGTTTGTCTGGGATAATCTGGGGGGATGGGGATACTCATAGTTGACCAACACCCCATCGGTATTCCCATTAGCAGGGTCAACTCTATCCTGGGGAATCAGAAGTGGCCAAAGCCTGCTGAGTGTATGTCTTCAGAAGCATTTCGGCATTCAGTGCAGTAAAACTTCTGAAGCTAAAAGTTCTTTCTGAATTCATTTGTATATTCTACTTGGTAAGAGCTTCCATATGATTCAACCACATTCCAGGGTTAGGTTTGTAATAAGGATGGCATACTGGAGGACTTAGCGTACCCCTGTAACAGCCACTTGTATTTAGCTGCCCTAGGACACTGTGTAATAACAAAAGTGGCCTGATCATGCAATTTGATGCTTAAGAAGGTTGCAGTTTCATTAGCAATTAATTCTAATGACTGGCTAATGTTTTCTCATTTGATAACTGCATATTTAGTAAGATAGAGTGATTACTTAAATTAGTTTGTTAAAAATAAGGCAGACAACAATAGAAGGAAATAAGAGCTTTTCTGCTTTTGGTGGAGAAATGGAAGGCGTGGAGGGTAAGTATTGTAACCTGAGATCATGGCTCCAGCACCAATGGTGTCTCCATTCACAAGATGAAATATCCCACAGTTTTTTTTCTTTGGGTAGCTCTAATCAAAGTGGAGAATTATTTTATGCATATTTTGTATACTATTTATTCCTTTTTCTAAATCTAATTGCTATTGAAGATAATCTACCATTTAAAGGTAAGTTTTCAATGTTGCCCAATGATCATTATCATCAGTGTATTATGACAGCATAATTATTGTAACCCTTCCTATCTTTGATATCTTCTTCAGTTCTTTGTCACTTCTTCCTAATTTCCAAAAAAACCTATTCTCTTTGTATTATTATGGGAAGATTCCACCCCAGCCTTACTCTAACAAATGGGCAAAGGATGGGTGAAGGAAAATTAAATAAATGAGTAATTGAAATTAGGTCAAAATGAAATAATATTGAGGGGATTAGAACAGAAAGTGATGAAACCAAAATATGATAGCAAAATATGCTCTGGCTAAGGTATGCTAGATCGCATTGACCGTCGCCCTTCAAGCACTCGCCAGTCAGGGCTTGTGAGAGAATTATCTCTGCCAATCACACGTAATAATTAATGCAAATTAATCCGGCCACTCTCTAGCTTCGATATACTATGTAGCATTGATCCTTGCTTGTCATTAGCACTTACACCCACTCAGGGCTGGCGAGAGACCTCTCTGTGCCGGCGGCCCACCAATCGCGCGTGATGAAATAAAATGAATGCAAATTAATCACGCATGCTCTAGCTTGAATGTACTAATTAGCCTTAATCCTTGCTAGTCGTGACTCACACAACCAAGGCTTATTAGAGGTTTCCCCATGCGCCAGTGGCCTACCAACCTCTCAATTGCTTGGGTATGTGTGAATGCCTTAACCCTTGTGAGTGTGGGGTGGAAAGGTAATTTTAGGTATTTCTTTTCATCAGTGGGTAATAATGAAGTGCTGTGTTGAATTGGTTTTTTGTAAGAGTACGACTGGGATTGATTCTGCCCATAATATTCATATGGCTGTAGTTATCATTTGCTTCATACCTATTCTCTTTGCTCTGTCACTCTCACTTAACATTCTCCTATGTTATGACAACATCCTACTACCTTCAATATTTCCTTTGTCTGTTTTTCTGCCTTTTTTTGATTTCCTGAACCAACTTACTCTCTTCACCTATTATACTTAAAATTTAATTGTTTATCTTCATCTCCGTTGAACTTATTTCCTCCATTCTTTTTTAGGCCCAAGCCTCAAAAAGTTCTCAATCTATCCTCATTTTTTTGCAATAAGGGCCAGGTTTCAGATCCATAAAGGACAATACTCCGTATTCAAGTCTCTACTGAACTTGACTTCTTATCCTTATGCAGTACAACTGTCATTAACTCTCTTGTTCTTGTAAAGGCATCTTTTGATCATGGAATTCTAATAATGCCTGCGCAACTATATCCCTTTTCCTTCAAAATATCGCCCAAATATATGAACTGCTTCACCTACTCCAGTTTATTCCCTCTAACTTTAATGTTTGATTTAGTTGCCCTACTCTGAGAATCTCATTACTTACACTTAATTGCAGTTAATCTGATACCTCTTACATTACTCCTGCAAAGCCCAAAATGTTATTAGAAACTCAAAATATTTTTCAAATGCATTAAAACATTTTCTGAGCTTCTTTTGTTTTTATTTGTAGTCCCCTACACTCTTGTTATATGGTCACACTTGCTAATTTGTTTGCAATATTGCTTATTTGTATTAATATTTCAAAATACCTAGAATTGTTGGTTATCATTCCTCTGAGATTTCATAAATGAGTAAATTATTATAATCTTTATGAATTCATTTTCATTGCTAAGGGGTAATAATAAAATTTAGTCTTCATGAAACTCATCCCTCCCCTTGATCACACTTCCAGACCCTTTCATTTTCTTTGTGCCTGATGAAATGTATGGGCAGTTGCTGGGAGAAAATGTTTCCATTTAATTTATTAGTTGACTTCCTAGAAAATCAAGGAAAACCAAAGGCCCTTGGTATTGAAACAATTAAGTGAAGTGCCTTGCACCTGGAAATTATATTGCTGATGTTCATACATTATTAGCAGCTATTAATGCTCTAATGAATGCAGAAGGCAACTTGGGAACTCTTACCACAAACACCTTTCTTATTTACAAAGCCATTGGCAATCACTCCGTAGTGAATATTTTTCACTTCCATTTCAGAAATGAAGTTTTATTATTTTATATACATATTTTTTTTGTCTGATTATGCCTAATTGTATGTTTTTGTGAGAGAGATCGTTGGAAAACCAATGGGCCGACGACCTAAGTGGCATAACTTCTGGATGTGGCAGTTATCCTCTTCCATCGAAATTACACTTGAATCCAAAAGATAAGCAATAATGCTTCAATAAGTACAAACAAATACGCAGTAAATTTATCAAGGAAATATCGTTAACAAATAAAAAGTATTAAATTGATTCCAAGGGGAAAATTAAAAAAATTTAAGGGTAATATCAGTAGGAATCCAGCAATACAATTATTAATAAGCATGAATGTGGATGAAATAATGTATGCCCTAATCTCTTCAACAGTAATTAATCGTGGATCTTGCGTAATGAGCAGATATTTTGTTGGTGAATATGAAGGTAACCTATGGACAGCCACCAGTACCGTGATGAAGGGAACAGAAAACATGTTTTATTACACTTTAGTAATATTCATAATAGTTCATGAGAAATCACAGCCATGCTACCTGGGGAGCAATGACCCTCGAAATCAATGTATTAAATGAATTAGCGTGAAATAAAACAGTTGGCACACAAATAATTCATATTTTAAGGTTTTCCGATAAAATAATCTACTCATTGGAAACAATTCCTGTATTAGTGTAAAAATAAAAGCAATTATGTTCATATATTCCAAAATTATCCAAGTAACCAAAAGTGCTGAATCTTGACGTCTACTTCACACTGACTTATACTAACAAAACCCCCATTTATCCATAGTACAGTGATTGATAGGATCTCTATTAATAGCATTTTCTTCAAATATATTGGCCGGTAATTATTTTGAAAATGCAATTGAATAGAGATAGAAATAAAACCTACTTTTCCCATTGCAATAAAACATCAAGAATTTTGCTCATTAATCCAAGTTCTAAAACGATATACATGTCAACTTTCGGCATTCAATTGTCGCGGTAACTGCAGACTAAATATCATTCGATAGATTTATGTATCGCATCGATATTCCTTATAATCGATTCATCCGATCGATTATTATCCTCAAGATTGTAAACTCATCGGCATTGAGGAAACAGCTGAAGCTCTTGTTTCTTTTTATGAATTATACTGCCCTTTATTATATTCTGGAGTAGAATATTTTGTGAGTCATTATAAAAATCGTTAATTTTAACTTAATCCCGTTTCGTCTGACGTTCAAAATCTTGCTATCTCATTTTTAAAGTCCTTCGAAGGAATATGTGTCAGAATTCTTGTTTTATAATTTACTATTCTTCTTTCTCATTGCTGCTGCTTAGAAGGGAACTTCAAAATGCCTGACTACCTGGGAGATGATATGAGAAAATCCAAAAAAGATGAGCCTGAAGAAGAAAAGGACATTAAAGGTAAATTTCCAATAACGCCTTCCCTATCTAAATCAGCACCATTTAACACCTAAAACATTAACTGTACGCTGGAAATTCGTTTGATTAATTCAATATTACATGATGATATTTCAGCTCTCGATGAAGGTGATATTATGATGCTGAAAACCTACGTAAGTATTGGATTTGGATGTCTGCTTAAGTTATTATGGCGTGTAAGGTGTTAATATGTCTGTTTCCATACATATTCCAGGGGCAAGGGCAATATCTAAAGCAAATTAAAATAGTAGATGACGATATTCAAGTTATCATCAAACGTGTGAATGAGTTGACTGGAATCAAGGAATCTGATACTGGTTTGGCACCTCCAGCTCTTTGGGACTTAGCAGCCGATAAACAGACTCTTCAGAATGAACAGCCGCTGCAAGTAAGTGGTTCTTTAATAGCTAACACCTTTTCATTTGAAGTTTGCATTCTTGAGTTTTCGCAAATCAGTGGTGTTAATTTCTTTGACATAACTAATGACGATGGAATATTTCATAGGTTGCTAGATGTACCAAAATAATAAATGCGGATTCAGATGATCCTAAATATATTATCAACGTTAAGCAATTCGCCAAATTCGTCGTTGATTTGGCAGATTCCGTTGCTCCGACTGATATTGAAGAAGGAATGAGAGTCGGGTGAGTGGAATTTCCGGACCGTTTAATATAATTCTGTGTATGTCAAAGGTGTGTTTCCCTTCATAGATACCTCATATAAGAAGTATACACATGTAAACATGCATACCTTAATATACTATATATAAGAGTCAACGGAAACTTTCCTTGCCGCCTGCGCTAAAGTGGCTAAGGGTGAATGAGCGAAAAAATTAGTATCCTCTCAATGTTAGCAAAAAACACACCTTATTTGTCTCGCTACTGGGACCATAATTTAATCGAGTTGTAGACTTACCTATGTACAAAATTAGCAGAAGAATACTTTTATTTTAATTATTTGAATTCCTGAGTTACAGCTACTCATGTTACCACCACCATGACTTTGGGAAGTAACTTTTTTTGTTTCCACGAGTGACATCTCTGAGATAGCCTTGTAATTTCTAGTGAAGGGATATCATGTCTGTCGGAATCATGGAACTCCAAAACCTTTCAACTGGTCGTCTTTTGAGTAACATTTACCACAACTAAAATATAGTTTGAAGACATCAGAATACGTAGCACCCATCAAGATAAAAATCCAGCCTCGGCCACCTCAATTAATAATTTCTCATGACTCATTTACAATGCAGTCCAGCAAGCCATTTTGTAAATCCTTGGTCACCCTTAATAACTATTGAGTGGCTATGACGATCTCAAACAAGGTAATCAAATGAAGAGGCAAATTTTTTAGCCCTTTTGTTAATATTGTGTATTCAGTCCAGGCTTTTTGGTTGAATTCTTCCATTTTGACTCCCCATAGAGCCATTTTAAACTATCTAAAAGGTTAGACTTAAAAAATAAATTCTAATGAGGATTCATACCTACATGCAGGTGTTTTCTTATGGGCCCTCAATTTCTCAAATGGCTACACCATTTAGTTTATATCATATTACTGATTATCCACAAGTGAAAAGTCTAAACTGGCTGGCCCATCTTAAATAGATTCTTCCTCCTGTAGTTTTAAAATGTTTTTAGGTGAAGTCATGCAGCTAAGATGCCTATTTTTAAAATGGATAGTCTTTCCTTGATGGATCTCATGATTGTTGGGTAAAAATAATTTTAAATATCCCCAAAAATCTTTCTTTCACAACCCTATTTCAACAAAACATTGTCATCTTAGACCCAAGGATGACAATGATTTGTTGAAACTGGGTGGAGAATCAAAAATAATTCAGCATGAATAGAATTTTACCCATAGCTCTAAATTTTATCCAGGTTACATCCTTATTGTTAGAACAGAGCAAGAAGGGGGAACAGTGTAGTATATTGGTAGGGCAACAGTCGCAGATCCAGCTTTTTCTTTTTTACAACTTTGGGTTTAAAAATTGAGCAGTGTTGCGTACCACTGATACTAGGATTTTGAGGTAAGGTCAGGATAAGGATAGGCATCTTACTCATTTCGTGTAGTATTACTGGTTGCAATTAGCTGTGGTTATTTTACTATCTGTCGCACTTTGGTGACCAGAGTCCTGATTCTAATCATTCAGTGTAACCCTCTCTCTGATGACATTATTTGTAATCACCTGTTTATAAATTAAGCAATAAATCAGCATCAATCACTGAACAAATTGAGTAGTTTTTGGTCCTGATGATGATAATGTAATACATCGAAACCCGGTTGTAAAATAAATTTTATCCAGTGGAAAAGTGCTACTATTAGTTATTCATTAGCATAAAATACTGGTTTAATCAGGAATTCTTTTCTCCAAATGAAGTAATTTGTATTGGAAAGATGCAACTGGTGACTGTCACTCTATCGCAACCAGTGATGGAGCCATGATTACCAGTCATGTGCTCCTCTTTCCCCTACACTACTCTTCATTCACAAAAACCTCATTTAACACGTTTCACATTGGGAAGTGAATTTCCGTGCAAAATTGAGCGAAGTAGGCAGAATTCATACCCATTCTGAGAGCAAGGTAGGTCCAGTGATGTTTTCCGTCACATTGGTTTTATATTAATAAGAGCCACTGAAAATGATGTGGAAAAATTGAATTTGTAAGTGCCAATTTTAAAAAATCAACACATTTTGGCTTGGAATCCATTTGCTAGCAGATTATTTTTGAGATGTGGTTCAACCATTACAGAGTGCATGTATGTATGCTTTGAGTATTTGGATATTTCTGTACTGTATATTTTATTATAAAAATTTAGCTGATCCCCTCATGGTCTTGGCCTAATGGGTGTAAACATTATTTATGGTGTTTATGGAAAATAATGCGATACATGTTTCAATAAAATCCATTATAATATGTGATACTAAATGGCATTTACTATATTTACAGTGTTGACAGGAATAAATATCAAATACATATTCCATTGCCTCCGAAGATTGACCCAACTGTGACAATGATGCAAGTGGAAGAGAAACCTGATGTTACTTATAGTGACATTGGTGGATGTAAGGAACAGATTGAAAAACTAAGAGAGGTAGTGGAGACTCCATTGCTTCATGTAAGTATTTATGTGGTTGTCAGTTTTTTACTTAATGCTGTGTACTTGCTGCTTTGTATTGCTCAAGCTTAACCACCATTTTTCGAAGGATTTAGCCAAAGGCAATCTGATGTTAATGCATTCTAACAGAAAACATGTATTACTAAACTTGAATGAATTCTACAGGATTATCAATTTTTATAATCACTCGGAAATGTAATGGATGTAGCAGTCTTATACCACGCTATCTGCACACTTATTTTAATTAAATTTTTATAATTATCTGTACTGGGTGCAGCAGCATAACTTGTTGATTTGAAGGGAATTTCAATTCCAATTGGCAAATGATGCTGCTGTACCTTGTAAGTGTTTAAAACCTCATTGTTTTCTAAGAAGAAATGTGTAGCAGTGTGTTAAGCTCAAGAAATGAGAATATTAGTACTGCTGGTTATGCATTCTTGACCACACTTCCCTTTGACTCTCAGGAGGCAGGAACAGGGCTTGGCCCAAATAAAGCTTAGGAGCAAAATGGGAACATTAGGACATTATGACTGAAGGTGCATTTACCAATACTTGTCTCCAAGTCATTTTTATCTGACAAGATGAGGCACCCTGCAAAGATGCATTTGAATTAGCATAAAACTATGATTTCCTAGGTCAGATCTTGAAATGTTTAATGGAACTAGGTATATATTCCAATCATCCGACTATATGCTCCCTATCACCCACCTTGATATTGGACTCCACAAGGATCTTATCCTTGTGGAGTCCAATAACCATGTGAATGGCACATAAATAAAAATCGAACAATCAGAGTACATGTGGCAGGAATAATGACCAAACACTGTTCCATTGCATTATGCAGGCATTATCTGAAACACACTTAATTTTAGTGTTTTTTCATGTTAAATTTGGGGTAATGTTTGATAAAGGCACTCATTTTAGGAATACAAAGTTATTTTTTTTCTTTTTAGCCTGAGAAATTCATAAATTTGGGTATTGAGCCACCTAAGGGAGTTCTGTTATTTGGGCCTCCTGGAACAGGAAAAACTCTCTGTGCCAGAGCTGTGGCTAATCGAACGGATGCTTGCTTCATACGAGTTATTGGATCTGAACTTGTACAGAAGTATGTTGGTGAGGTAAGTAAATCTGTCAAAAAGGTGATCGAGGTCATTGTCCATTGGTATTTGAAAGGAGTTAACATTGTACACTTACATGTTACAGGGTGCACGTATGGTCCGTGAACTTTTTGAAATGGCACGCAGTAAGAAAGCCTGCTTAATATTCTTTGATGAAATTGATGCCATTGGAGGAGCCAGATATGATGATGGAGCAGGTGGTGATAATGAAGTCCAGAGAACCATGCTTGAACTTATTAATCAGTTGGATGGTTTTGATCCAAGAGGAAACATAAAGGTAGGTGTGATTGCATTTGAGTGATTTTATTGGGAACATGAAAAAAATGTGAAATAATTGATTTGGCGATAATGTTAATCACTCTCAAAGCTCATAAGTTATAGTTCAGGACTAAGCCACCTGAAAACATTCAATAAATGTGTGAAATACACTTTTTGAATGAAATTGTCATTTATAAAGACCATTGATCATCATTGTCGGGCCAGTATAGAAACAATAATCAAAAGCTGATTAAACAATGTGGTTGGATTCTTTCATTTTGAAGTACTTATTAATTGGCAATGAAAAAACATTTTTGTTGAAACTTCATGATTGAAAGTTGTTCTTTGTTGAGGGATATGATGAGAAAATAATTTATCTGCTTTCTCTATCACAGAAAAACATTTGTGTTAGCACTTCATGATTTAATGTTGTTCATTGTTTAGGGGTAAAATAAGAAGATTGGTTCTATCCAATGAAATTAAAATAATTGAATGATTGGTAAACTTCTAAAATTTTATCTTTAGGTCCTCATGGCAACAAATCGTCCTGATACATTGGATCCTGCATTGATGCGGCCTGGCCGTTTAGATCGTAAAGTGGAATTTGGTCTCCCTGATCTGGATGGACGAACCCACATTTTTAAAATTCATGCAAGATCCATGAGTGTTGAAAGGGATATTAGATTTGAATTGCTTGCCAGGCTTTGCCCTAACAGCACAGGTGAGTATTTTTAATGTCTGCTCTATTAAAATATGTTCAAGATTTGTGTGGCATGGTTGTCCAGTTGATAGTGTGTGGTGCTACTGACCAGAGGGCTCTGGTTTGATTTGTGCTAGATGCCTCTTTGAGTTCTCAGCTTCACCCAAGCAATGTTACACATGATATTTGGGTACCAGATCTGTAGGGCAAACCACCCAGGGGGAAAAGGGGATGTAAATGACTCTCTTAACATGAGTGTGTAAATTTCACATGCTGTTGAGCTTGGTATTAGGTGAGCTCTACCTTCACTTATCAAACCAGCCTTCAGATTTATTATTGTGGTTTTGGTTCTAGATTTTGGGTTGGTCATTTATTAACTTAAATATTCGCCAAAGAGTTAGGCTGCTTCTAATAAAGTATACACACTATTACCAATTTCCAAACTTTCTAGGAAAAAATAAAAATTCAAAAAATACCTATGTGAAAAGAAAATATGTGCTTCCATTTATTAGGAGTTTTAATATATGATATGAGTGGAATTGTGATTTGAATTCCCTAAAATATTGCAGGAATATGTCTGCCAAACCAACCTTATATTGAAAGATTCTTGGGTGATGACTGAAGCAATGCCATACCTTACTTTTTCATTTTCTTTAATTTTGCTTCATTCTTTGTGACAGATTTCAGTAATCTTGACATCAGCCTCTACAATTGGATTACCTGCCATCTAACTGTCAATTCTGGCTAGCCATATATTGTCACTGCTCCAACATAAAAATGTTTACATGAAATATGTCATACAATGGGAATACTTTTGAAATAATTGATAAAATCACGTTCAATCACATTGATCTAAGGATAATTTTTATGAATACTTCAATGGGGTATTTATAATGGTATAAAATATTATGTTACTGCTTATGGTGTATAGTCTGGTGTGATATTGTATGAGGAGCATATTATTCAGGTTTATTATACAAATTGTCGAGATACTTGGAGCAATTGAAACACCTTTTTTCCCATCTTTGTGTATTTTGAAGTAAATTTTTTGCATTATACATAGTTCTCATTTGTGATACATTTGAAGTTACCATTCTTTGTGTAAGCTTTTAATGCATAAGAGTGTGCAGATCGTTAAGCCAAGGCTTTCTCTGCATTTTGCAGAATATGAACTTTCATATTATTTATGTGCTTCCTTGACTTTTATAATTCAAGGAATACATCAACCACTTTAATTGTTTTAAATTTAATTAACTACTTCAATCTAATTTTTGTTCTAGTTGAAATAATGTTAAAGAATGCATTTGTAATGAATCTTTTTCAATTTGTAGGTGCTGAAATTCGTTCTGTGTGTACTGAAGCTGGTATGTTTGCAATTCGTGCTCGAAGAAAAGTTGCCACTGAAAAAGACTTTTTGGAAGCTGTAAATAAAGTAATTAAGTCATATGCCAAGTTCTCTGCAACCCCACGATACATGACTTATAACTAAAGAGAATTATTAATGTTACATGTCAATGATTGATAACAAGCAATTAAATTCTTTAGTACATTCATTTGGCTTTTATTTCATTTTACTGTTGTCTTTAATCAATTAAATATTCAGAATTATATTACCAGATGGTATGTAGCTGTTTTTGCCATTCCCTGGGATAATTTCGATTCCCAAACCTCAGAATGATATGTATTGATTTTTCTGTGATACTCATTGCTGTAGGAGGTAAGAAGGAAGTATCATGTTTTCCAACCCATGAAAGACACTTTTTAGTCCATTCTGTGCCATATAAATCAGCATGTGTATTATGGTATTCAGGTATAACTTTGTCCTGTAAGATGCAAACCGATTTGATGTGATGGGGCGGCTGAGTAACAGGGCTCATTGTTGTGTAAGAGCCATCATTGAAAGAACATACATACTTGGATATTATTTATTGTAAAGAAAAGACAGAACTCAATCTTGTTTGTCGTGCATACTGGGTGGATAGATAAATTGGAGGTGAATGAGGGCGAACGATGATTATATACATTTGTAGAAAAATTATAAACAGAAACTGTACCTGCTTTCCGTTTTTTTTCTTAGAATTTTCAGCTAAAATGGTCATTTATCACTATTTTCCTGAACCCTGGCAGTAAATAAATGTGTGAGTGCCACTGGTAGTCTTCTTACAACGTCTGACTCTAATGACATACATGTTTCATGTAATTAGTGATAGACCAAAATCCAATCATGCTTACCTTCATTTTTTAGGGCAGAAAATAGCAGAATCCACTGTTTGTTTTGGTTCATTTTTATGTTAATACTCATGTATAAAAGCAATTTTGTATCTTAAAGAAAGGAATGTTTTGAATATCGTATCTGAAGAGCTGTAGACTGCAACCTTGAGATGGTGGAAGGGCTTGTGAATTCTGATGATCCCTAGAGCTGAGCTAGTAGGATCATTCAATATTTGTATAAAAAGTATCGGTAACAATTTTTTCCAGACTTGTGTGTCAAGAGCTGAATTCAGACCGTCAGTTAAGAGTGCTCATGATTGCAGATTGTAATGGCATTGATAAGATGACAGTGCACATTATTATCACTGAAAATTTGGTGGTGCAAAATATCTGTGCTAAATTCGTCTAGAAGGTCTTGACAGACGAGGGCAAAGTGATTGTCTGCTTGCGAAACCTGCAATGCGACACAATGATTCCCCAACCCCTATACAATCCCAACTGGGCACCTTGGCAGACTATTTTCCAGTCCCAAAAGTTTAATCCCCCCTCAAATGACACCACCATGGAACCCTAAGTGCCATCAAAGAAGCGTGCACATGCACCCTTAACAACCTTCCAGAATCCACCTACTGGTGAACCTGTAAGTCGAGGAAAAGCTGCTGGCAAAAGTGTGTGAATGCTAAAGGGATGTACTTCGAAGAATTTTGAGGCATTGTAGCAATATGTGAAATAAATCTATTTTCTGAAAATTTTCCCAATACTTTTTATACAATCCATGTATAGAGGGGATCAAGATGGTGAGGGGGCTAACATACTGGCTTCCCACCCAGAGGGCGTGGGTTCAAATCCCGGCGGTGCTGAATATTTTTCAGAGGTATCTTGATCCCTACTTGAGGTGCTTTGTGGAGGGCACTTTAAGTGAGTACGCCGTCCGTCGGATGGGACGTTAAACTGCGGACCCCTAGGCGCCTTTCGTAAAGAGTTGGCTAATGCCGACGCCGGGTTTCTCTCCGCCCTTCATCCTTTCCTGTCCATCCCCTATGGCGCAAATGACCTCAGTTGTCGGTCGCCTCCCCTAAAAACTACTACTATGAGGGCTGTGTGCTTTTTTTGAAATTGAAAAGCCAAGTTATACATTAAAATAGGAGTTCATGAACTAGAGTAGGCGGGACAGTTTACCTATCTAGGAAATGTTCTGGACCAAAATGGTCAAGGTAGAAGGGACATAAGAAGAATTATTCGGTAAAGAAGCTTTCAAATGGATGAGGAAATTGATGATGGGGACCTTGAGGGAGAATGTGTAGAAATCGCCCAAAAAACTGACGTGGAGTGCAGTTTTGTATGGCATGGAAACACGGTCTTTGAAACAAGGTATAGGATTGTAGGGTTTTGAAATGTGGGTGTGAAGGACAGAGAAGATGAAGTGGACAGAAAGGAAAACAAACTAGGAAGTACTATTCATGGTGGGGAAGGAGAGTTTTTTGGACATATCCCAACGAGGTGGGAATGATGTATACATAGCATTTTGATTGGCAATGGGATGTTTAAGATGTGATACCGGGGGAACGCTAGGTAACGAGGAAGAAGTAGGAATAGAGTAGGCAGGTGGACGGAAGGAATTATGCTTGATTGAAGAGGGGCTTGATGTAGTTTATGTCAGGCTGTGATCGTAGGAGAGGCAAGGGAATATCATTCCACCGTTGTGTAGGCTATGACCCTACAAAACTACCTTAACCTGTAGAGTACCAATAATGATAATTTAAGTAGATAAAATAATCACCTTATAACCAGTACTTAACATTGCGTCCATTGGGCACCTGTTGCCAGGTTATACTGGCGTAGCTTATAGATCGATATTTAATATTTTAATCTTAATTTGGATTCCATAGTACAAACTTCCATTAATACTCCCGCACTCATATGAGAATATACTTTTTCGTCAGGATTAAAATCCATATATCTACTGTTTCTATTTTGTGTTTTAAACCTACGCGGGAAAGGTTTGAGTTAGTTATGTGTGCGTTTCGTGCGTTGATTGTTTAATATTCGTTTAGCGGCTTGCAATTTTAATTGAAATTTAACAGATTTTAATTCATTGTGTTTACGATTTATATTATGCCTCTGAATGTGACGACTGCTTAGAGTAGTTTTCATTTTGCCAGTTTCACTCTTTGTTTCGTCACAGGCTATGTTTTCTGATTGGACAACTTAAACGCTAATATTCAATATGCTTCTTCGGTCCATTTATAATGAATCGAAACGGAGGTTAATTAACAGGTCATATTCAAGCATTTATAAAGCTATTACAATTGGATCCCAGCCAGACTATGCGTCGGAAATATATCAGGTAGCGTTGAAAATTATTAATTACGTTTGCCTTTGTGTTTATGGATGTGATAAATGAGATAATAACGTGGTTTTAAAAATTGCTTCGAAAATCTGAGTGCATGTGATGATTTTCAAGAGTGATTACGTCACGAATGCCGATTTTTTACAGGAGAATCATGAAAAAATGAGAAGTGAAGTGGAAAAATTAAAAGGGGTTGTTCGAGGCATCATTAAAGGAGGCGGAGACAAGGCCATTGAAAGGCATACATCCAAAGGCAAATTGCTCGTCCGAGAGAGAATTGACCTCCTCCTTGATCCTGGGTCGTCTTTCCTTGAATTTTCACAGTTAGCGGGCTATAAGTTGTATGGGAAAGAGGATGTACCTGCTGGAGGCCTGATTACTGGAATTGGAAAAGTTATGGGGTCAGTGTTAAATCTTTTGCTAATCATATGACCGTTAAAATTAGTAATTGGCGTAGTAGTTTAGATAGCAAGGCTAAAAATTTACCCATTTAAATATATCATTCACATTTTGGGGTTGGTAATGGTTAGAATGGTTTCAGTAACCCACTTCGGTGCATTTCATTTCTCTGTAAGATGATGTCCCTCCATCCTTTCTCACTCGTGCCAAATATTGTCGCCTTGGCATCTCCCCCTACATCTTAACCCCTTATCTATTCCCTTAGGGACATTTTTGTTGAGACTCTTGGTTCAATTAATGAGGTTATACAGTATATACACCTGTATATCCCAAATAGGTGGGGTATTGTCATATCCATTTCACAGTGTTTATCTCAGTAATACCCTCCCAGACTTACATGCCTCATCAAAAAGGCCTGTAATTGTAAGCTTAAGTGTTTTCGTATTTTTTACGCTCTTATTCAGACAAGGTGTACGATTACTTTTATATTTTGTTTTAGATTGAACTTCACCAGTTTTTCCTTCTCTCTTACTGTGCCTGAAGTTCTCAATCTGGTTTTAGTGAATTCCTACTGTGTATTAGTAATTTCTATTATTCTGTTAAGTGCCATTATAGTTTGCTAGATGTCCAGTTTTCATATCAGTCATTTCCTCTTTTCGAGAGTCTCAGTATGGAATTTTGATTATTTTCCAGAATATTCTGTGCAGTGGAAAATATGAATTAATGTATGTGATTATGTTTATGTGTACACAAGTCCTATGTCACAATTTATTTTTACATGCATTTCCATTGCCTTTGTCATTTATTTGCTTCTAATGATCTGGTGACCATAATTTTTTATATGACGTATGTGATCCCTATATTGGAGGCACAGTATGGATGGGCCATAAATATTTTATGATTGCTGCAATGCTTCCACTCCTTTCAAGCATGCATGTGAAGAATTATGGAGAAATCTTGCCATAAATGTGATTCATTTTCTACCTTTCAATCAGGGCATACTTTTACGTAAATGCCAACAATGATTATATTATTGTATGATTAATATTCACTAGATGCATTATAAAATGGCTTGTTGTAATGCCTTAACCTCAACCTAGAATTCTCTAATATTATAATAGTAATTCTATAATATTATAATAATAATAGAAATAATATTAGGCATGTCAAAAGTGTGAAAGAAAGCATTTGCTTGGTTCTTGGCCATGAAAACCTAATTTGGACATGAGAGCTATCTTCTTCATATGTGATATTGTAGTTTACGAAATTTTTATTTTATACTCTTTAGCTTGATATATGAGCATACTTTCAAGCTTATACATGCATACTTTTCAAGCATAGTAGTATTTCTAATGTAGCAAAATCATGACCATTTCCTGTTTATATATGTATAATGCGATTCTGTTTGCCGGCACCAAAACCCCTTCTCTGTTCGGAAATAAATATTTTCACAAGTACAACACCAGGGTTATGGATAATCTTTGTTATGGCCATTGTTGAGTAGCAGTACTGCAATAAAATCCAGAAGATTCAGGAAAACTGCTCTTTAATTTACTTCCTGAAGAGCTAAAACAAATACTTCCCCTGGGAAATAAATTCAAAAAAATGTTACAAGACTTTTTTGTAAATAATATTTTCTATAGTGCCCAAGAATACATAGTAGCCAATGCAGGGAAATCGGTTTTTAAAATCTTTAATACACGTTATTATGTAATTCAAATCATCCATTTATGTATGAATTTGTTTCTTTGTAAATCTAATGTACCTGTAAATTTGATTGAATCTTTAACAAAGCCCATAAAATAATGTTTTGTTTTATGGTGAATAAAAATATCCATCTACCTTTTGACTCAAAATCAAGCCAAGAAATAAAGTGAAGTTGCCTTTGTGTTAAAAGTCCTGAAATGGTTTCAATAACATTCAATGAGGTTCATACTTTTGAAATATTTAATTTACTCAAATTGGCCATTTATTTTCACATGCATTTTTATTGTTTAATTTTTACTCGAAATTATGACACACTGTCAAAATTGCTTGTGTCCTTGCGTTCAGCTATATGCCTAAAATAATACCTTTTACATTTTAGTGTCGACTGCGTCATAGTGGGAAATGATGCCACAGTTAAAGGCGGGACTTACTACCCAGTAACTGTGAAGAAACACTTAAGGGCTCAGGAAGTAGCACAACAAAATCGTTTGCCATGTATATATCTTGTAGACTCTGGTGGTGCAAATTTACCACGCCAGGCAGACGTTTTTCCAGACAAAGAGCATTTTGGACGTATTTTTTATAACCAGGCTAACATGTCCAGCTTGGGCATTCCTCAGGTATGATTTTTTTTATTTTTGTGCTTATTATTTGTGAAGGTCATTGAAAATAGAACTGATACATCATCTCTTTCATGTGGTACTTAATACCTAAGGTGGAAGTGGGACTAAAACCAACGGCTACTTACTTAACAGGCAGTATTTCTGCCAAGCTTTCTCTAGGATTTTAATAATTGATTTTAAAATAAACATGTCACAAAATAGTTAAACCGATGTTCCATGTTACACCATTAATAGCATTACATTAATAATGCCAGTAATAGCATTTTTGTGTCTTAGAACTAGACATAATAAAATTCAATTCCAGTGACAAATATTTGATTCATTTTTTGATCATGAACTGCAGGGTTCAATATGGACTTTATACCAGAGCTTGAACTATTTACCCATATGTATAAGAGTTCTCTTAAATCTGAATATGAGGGCTCACATAATCATCTATTATATCACAGTTTATGGATTCCTATTTGAATTGAAACAATATGTACAATAGGAAGTCTGAAAGTATGGATACTATGAGACATAAGTTTAAGTACTTATAGATGTCTCCAGTGTATTAATATTTTTGGAAAAAGACTCGACTACAGAGTATGGAAATGAAGGTCTTGGATTGCATTGTAATTGTTTTATTGCTGTGAAAAGTGTCAAAACTGCTGATAAAGCAGTGATGTGCAGGCAATTATAATCTGTTGATTTCGGCTATCTGAAGTTTTAATGAGTTAAATGGTGATTCTTGCCACTTGGTCAAGGATTATATATACGAGAAAATTTAATTTAAAGCTAAAGGATGCATAATATTGGTCACACATGAGAGTAATTATAATTTGTGAAGTAACTTTGGAGCATAGAACTTTTTTAGCCCAGAAGCAGGTTAGGTTTTGCTTTTTTCTAACTTGTAAAACATCCTTTTCATTAAAGAATTAAAAAAAATAATTTGATCCCAGAAATCTTCAATTGGCTCTCTCATACTGTTCTTTGTCATTCTCAGTTGCAATGGCTGTATTACTACGCAATGTGGTATAAAGTATCAAAAATGTGTAGCTATAAATGGTGACTGGTAATTAGAGTAGGAAATCCACCATGTAAAAGTAAAAGCATGGAATTTATCTTTTAAAACCATGCTACTTTTCATGTAAATTTGTTCTGTTAAATGTAAAGTGATTTCCCTGCATGATTAGGTATTGATATCTATGGGCTAAAAATTCTTTTTTATTTAGATTGCTGTTGTATTAGGAAGTTGCACTGCCGGAGGAGCATATGTTCCTGCCATGGCTGATGAGAGTGTCATAGTCCGTCGCCAAGGTACAATTTTTCTTGCGGGTCCTCCTCTTGTGAAGGCTGCTACTGGAGAGGAAGTATCTGCGGAAGATCTTGGAGGTGCAGACCTTCACTGTGGGTTAGTTCTCCATGGGAGATATCTTGACCATTGAGTGAATTTCCTGATTTTCTTGTATACATGGGTAATCCCAGAAGTACCTGACCCAACGAAGAAAGCACAAAAATGTTTGAAAAAATGTATTTATTTTTCAACAATCTCCTTTCAGCTCTATACACTTTTCGCAGTGATGTTCAATGAATTCGATACCCTTTTTATGATAAGAATTGTCTTGTTCCTTAAAATAGTCATTAACTGCCGACATCACTTCTTCACGGTTGGAAAATCTTTGAACACTGAGCCATTTTTTCATGTTTGCGAATAGAAAATAATCCCAGGGGGCTAAATCTGGCAAATAGGGTGCATGAGGTAGCAATTTATACTTAAATTCATGAATTTTGGCCATTGCAATAATGGATTTGTGAGCTGGTGCATTGTCCTGATGAAACAACGTTTTCTTCTAAGCCAAATGCGGCCGCTTTTGCTTGAGTTCTTCACTCAAACATTGCAATAAGTTCGCAGAATACTTGCCGTTGATAGTTAATCCTTTTTCAAGATAGTCAATGAAAATTATCCCACGCGCATCCCAAAAAACAAACACTATGACCTTGCCTGCATATGAAACAGTCTTTGCCTTCTTTGGAGTCAGTTCTCCCCTTTGAATCCATTGTTTTGATTGTTATTTTGTCTTGGTTGTGAAGTAATGAGCCCATATTTCATCCATGGTTATGAAACATTGCAAAAATTGTGCTTTGTTGCTGTGAAACTTCACTAAACACTCAATTGAAATATCTTCATGACACTGGTTTTGCTCCAGTGTGAGCAAATGCAGCACCCATCTTGCACTTAGCTTTCTCATGTCCAAATTTTCATTTATTAAGCAATGTACTGCTTTATTTGCCTACTATGTCTGCTAGCTCCCGCTTTCAGTCGACGATCATCCAATGTCACTTTGTGGATTTTCTTCAGTTTCTGGAGTTGTCACCTCTTTTGGCCAACCAATCCGATGCTCGTCTTGACAGCTTGTACTGCCTTGTTTACACTCTGCAACCCAATATTTGACTGTTGTAAACAAAGGAGTAGACTCAACAGAGTAGAATCCAGTTCAGCTTTTATATTGGTTGGGCTGAAGCCTTCAAATAAAAGTAATGTATCACATAACGATGACCAATTTTCTCCATTTTCACAAGTTCACTGAAAAAGTTCAATTCTTCAAACTTGAAACATATGCTTTATAGTTGTATACTTCCTAAAACAGTGATATTTTTCAAACAACTACCACCATCTCTAGGTCAGGCCGGGTACTTCTGGGCCTTCCCATGCAAGTAGTCCTATTGAATCAATACTATGGGGTAATTTGAAAAGTTCTTGGAATGGAATAGAAATAAACAACTTACCTCAGTTAAACATTTTTATTTTTCAATATGGCCATCCTGTACCCTGATGCACTTGGTCCAGCGATGTTCTAATGTCTTGATCTCATCTGGAAAATTAGATTCCTTCAGGTCTGCAAAATACCCATCTATTTTGGCTGCTAGTTCTTTGTTTAAGGAGAATGTCCATCGACCGAAGAAAATTTTGAGCTCTGGGAAGAGATGGGAATCTGATGGAGCCAAATCAGGCGAATAAGGCGGGTGTGGCAACAATTCGTATCCTAGTTTACATATTTTTGCCATGACAGTGACCCTTGTCTGTGGGCGTGCATTGTCTTGAAAAAAGATGATTTTCTTCCTTGTCAAACCTAGCTTTTTTTCATGTATCTGATGCTGAAGTTGGTCCAGGGCATTAGTGTAATGTTGTCCAGTAATTGTTTGACCAGTGGGAAGATAATCTATCAGCGAATCCCTTTTGCATCCCATAATACTGAAGTCGTCACCTTTCCAGCCAACTGTATTGCCTTTGCTTTCTTTGGTGGTGGTGAATCAACATGTTTCCACAGCTTTGACTGGTGTTATATTTCTGGGGTACAGTATTGGACCCAAGTTTCATGGACCAAACATTGTTCCGAAATATCCATTCTGATGCATTTGTTATCTTGCATCAAGTCATGGCACCCATCTAGCAGATAATTTTGTCATATCCAATCCCCTCTTAAAATGTGATATGCTCTTTCGGATGACATCCATGCAGCTTCAGTGATTTCTCGCACTTTCAATTGGCTGTCCTCCATGACCATTTTGTGCACTTTTGCATTTATTTCTGGACATTTTAGCCAAACACTACACAGATCATCATCTAAGCAGTCCCTACCAAACTGAAACTCATTTTTCCACTTGGCAACAGTTGAAAATGAAGGAGCAGAGTCAGTGAGTTCTGAAAGTTGGTATGAATTTCCTATGCTTTCATAATTTTCTTTAAGAATTATTTAAATACCACTCGAATCTCATTTTTTTCCATCTTCACAAATCATAACATGGGAACAACAACAGACAGGCATCTGCACCACAGATCTCTTCAATGAGCACTGATGCATTACGTGTTTACTCTTAAAGGATTACTTATTACTACACAGGAAATTCATTGTGCTAGCACTATCTCGTGGTGATTCCAAGAACCTTTCAAACTACCCTTGTAAATCTCTAAAATCCCCTTATAATAGGGCTGAGAAAGACATACAGGTATTCTGAATGCCATTATTGTTAGCAGGACTATGGTTTTGTGTCACCATCACGTTAGTAGCAGAATTAATTGTAAAATCAAAGTTTTAGTTTTGTTTGACCAGTGTGGCAATGAAAAAATGTGATGTAAAATTGCTGTTTTTCACCAGCCACCACCACAGGTGCAATCATTTATTTCAGTGTGTGTATGCTAGAAGACCTTTTATAAATAGATGATTTTCAACAGAAAAATTGTGTAGTATTATGCTACTCATATTTTCTTTTTCAAGATAGGATAAATTTCATGGTTGTTCACAACAAATAAAATTACTCATGTTGCCTGGTTAAATTTTAATATTTTAAGAAACAGTCATCCTCAAAGAGTCAGTATTAATAGGGATATATGAAATTGCACTCTCTGTAAAAGCAACCGGTGAGTGACTAATTTGCAAAATATGTATTGATGTAGGCAGCAATATAAATAATATGTTAGTAGTAGTAGTAGTAGTATTTAGGGTAGGCGACCGACAGCTGAGGTCATTTGCGCCATAGGGGATGGACAGGAAAGGATGAAGGGTGGAGAGAAACCCGGCGTCGGCATTAGCCTACTCTTTACGAAAGGCGCCAAGGGGTCAACAGCTTAACGTCCCATCCGACGGATGGTGTACTCACTCAAAGTGCCCTCCACAAAGCATCTCAAGTAGGGATCGAGATACCTCTGAAAAATATTCAACAATGTTACATTAGTTAAAAGTCACTGTTGCGGCATCTCTCGCAGTTTCTTTGGAATTTGTCAAAGGTATAAACAGCCTTAGTGTTTAAAAGTTGGTTTTAACCTCGTGGACTGCGGTGCGTCACGCACGACTACGAATGCCTGTGACATTTTATGTACGGTATTTTGTCACAACATCGTGTTCATATAAAGCCCCCAAAATTTCGAAGTTTAAGAGGATGCCTTGATAGCTTAACTGGCTAAAGCACTCGACCGGACATTGAGGGATCCGGGTTTGACTCCCGGTCAAGGCGAATGATTTTTGCCCTCTGAAATTGTTGCATTGTTACATTAGTATTGCACTTCCATACAAAAAAATATTATTGGGTACTCTTTAATGAATAGAAGTTGCAAGGGCATCCCATGGACCGCTTCTCTTGTGCCTCATCCCATCCTTTTCTCAATTATCATTGTTGAATGGTAGGCAACACTCAATTTTTATAGGATAGTTTTGTATGTTCTGAAAAATTCTCAAGGTACATATATTAACTGATTATAGTTTTTATTTAGTCTCTTTCTTTGCTAATACATCACTTGTCAATTTCTCACTGGGTTTAAATCAAAGTTGAGGAATTATTGCAAATTGATCCAACTTAAAATTTTCTGTGTACTTTAAATTACACATGTGTGAAGTACAGACTACTTGAAGTTGAAGTGATGTTGACAAAGTTTATTTTGAATAAATATTTGCTTGTAAATGGTATTAGGGCATATATATATATATATATTGTTGCACATGATGCAAAAAGCCTCTTGGGTGAGCAGTTGATGGCTGCATCACATCTGGGAAGTCCAAATATAAAACCATTTCCTCAAATCCTGATTTTTATAGGAAGAGCGATTATAATTGCTTAGGTGTGTCATGGTAGAGCAGGGGGTAAAAAATTTGACTACTTCAATGTAGAGCCAGGGGTGATGCCTTCGAGCACCCTCAACTTAATGCAGGCTGTGTGATTTTTCGGGTACAAGATTTTCTTGAGAAATCATAGAGAAAGGAACTAACTCCCCTACCTTGATGTATGAATTACACATATCATTGGACTTTATATTAGGGCAGCTCTATCGTCACATATGAAACCATGGTTTGGGTTGATAACCAGTTTTTTTGAGCATAAGAACTGGCTTAATAATAATAATAAAATTATTATTTATATGCCATTAATAAGTATATAATGCTGAAAGTATCTAGACAGTATTAGACCATTCCGTACCTAATAACCTAATAACTTCCTGGAAAACGTAATGGAGGGGAAAATAATTGGAAGAAAAGGAAGAGGAGGGCCAGGAAAGAAATTTATAGATGATATAAAAATTGCTATGAGAGTAAAAACTGATAATGAGCTGTAAAGAATGGTTATGGAGAGTGACCATTGGCTGCATCGACAAGGCTTAGCCTTTAGAAGATGATGATATTGTATGTCCTCAGAATTTTGAAAAATATTTTTACTTGATGTGCTATTGTAAATAAATACTGTGATGATGTTGTAACTGTCATTCAGCTGGTGGAAACAATGAAATTTTCAGCTATAAGATGAGGCATCTTCTTCTATGGCATCTACACAGAAACAAGTTGACTAGCTTCTCTAATTTTGTCACAAACTTTTACCTTACTCTGAAATCCCTTTTTCAGAAGCTGTAAATCTTATAAGTTACGATATTGTACGTGTAATGGTATAAATAAACAAACTGTGATCAATTGAATGTAGCAACAAAAGATACATAGAGAAAAAATATTTTATATAGTTAAGGAGTTCTGTATTTTGGGATAAAGAAATAATTGAAAGTTTTGGATTGAAAGAAATTGGGAGTTATGACTCCCTGCCTTTTAAAGTGTATTTGTATATGTATTTAATGGACCCATACACATTATTTCATGAATATGTGTATTCCTTTACAGTACATCTGGAGTTACGGACCATTATGCTGTGGATGATAGGCATGCTTTGTACCTGACACGAAGAATAGTAAGCAACCTTAACCACTGCCATGAATCTCCAAGAGTTAGTTATTCTCAGCCAGAGGAGCCTCTGTTCCCTGCTGAGGAGTTGTATGGGATTGTTGGAGATAATCTTAAGAGAACTTTTGATGTTCGAGAGGTAAATAATTTTCTTTTCTGTGCAGCATTTAATTTTTTGTATCTATTATTTGAAAAGCTCGAATTACTCTTTGATCTTCTTTTTCTCAAATTATGTACCCATTATGATGTAACATTTGTAGTTCATGGAAGAATATACATTGTTTTTGTTTACCTTATTATATTAGAAGGATAGGAAAAGGTGTCAAGCCATGCATATTTCTTGGATCTTTGTCATGCATGTAGAAAGTTTGTTAAAACTATTTTTTAAATGCATTGTTTTTGCCTTTTCCATTTTCAGGTTATTGCACGTATTGTAGATGGGTCTAAGTTTGATGAATTTAAAGCACGATATGCTGATACAATTGTCACTGGCTTTGCTAAACTTTATGGTCATACTGTGGGCATAATTGGAAATAATGGTGTTCTTTTCTCTGAGTCAGCTCTTAAAGGAGCACACTTCGTTGAACTTTGCTGCAAAAGAAAAATCCCTCTCTTATTTCTACAGAATATAACAGGTTTGTATAAATTTTATTCCAATTCAAATGAATTTATGAATTTTCCTTTGTAAAAAAATCTTTAAAACATTCAAATTTCCTTTCTTATTGACAAAAATGTTTATTTATGTTATGTTTACATGCTGGTTAAAATATTCTGGTCCTTAGCTCTGTTTTATTTATGCTTAGATGAATAATTCCAACTTTAATGTTCCTGGAATTTGAAGTAGAAAGCATTTCTTCATTTTTCTAAATAATAAATGTGGGAAATATATATTCACATATTCCTATCCCCTAAGGCCAATGCCGTGGAGAATTAGTTGCAGGTTCTCAGATTAATCTCATGATCATGGTAGAGTGGCTAAGTTGCAATTCACCTTGCTTTTTATGGTAAATATCCCTCTGCATTCCCAGTCTCCATGATTATGTTGAGGGTAAATCTAGTGGTAAAGTTTGTCCTGGGGAAATAGAAACATCATCCTCACCTTCTTTGTCATATTTGTATTGATATCTCCTCAAATGCCATTTAATATGAGTTAATTTTACGTTAAAGCATCTTATTTCATGCATCAATTGTCATCTAAAATGTGTTATGTATACATTCTCCCAAGTAAATTTTCTGTGCACTTCCCTTATCATTTTCATGCCTTAAAAGGTTATTTTCTAAAATGACAGTTCAAAAACTCGAGCTGTTAAATTCAGTGCCACGTAAATTTGGGCTAATACTGTCTTTAATTTGCGGTACTGATGAGAGACAAACTCCATCCACAAACCTGTCTCACCATACAGGTTGATGATGGTCATTTTTCCTATTAAAGGATTTATGGTTGGCCGTGATGCTGAAGCTGGAGGAATAGCTAAAAATGGTGCCAAAATGGTGACTGCAGTTGCCTGTGCTCAAGTGCCTAAAATAACATTGATTATTGGAGGCTCATATGGTGCTGGCAACTATGGAATGTGTGGTAGAGCCTATGGGTGAGTTGGCTTTAATGTTATTCATTTGCATGCTACAATAATCATGAAAGGATGGTTTTCGCTACCTTAAAAAATTAGTGAATTTTAGACAAGTATTCCCTCTGTATTTGACTTAAATGTTTTATGTTTTCAGCCCTAGATTTTTGTATATGTGGCCCAATTCCCGCATTTCTGTTATGGGTGGTGAGCAGGCTGCTGGAGTCCTAGCTCAAATTACAGCTGACCAGAAGCGGCGGGAAGGAAAATCGGTAAGTTTTGTGGGTAATATCTTAACCAAATTTTATTAGGTAACTGTATTAATTTCTCTGAAGTTACTATCTATAAGAAAATGTGTCCTCATTTTTGTGTTCACCGTAGTATTTTGGATCTGTATATAATTGTAGGACTTTTTTTGCATTTAAATCAAATTATTTATGCAAATATTTATATGGACATGTTAATTGCATGGATTTCTTGTAGCTGTGGCTTCTCTATCCATTGATTTTATTGGGTCAGAAACAAAGCCATGAAATTCTTTCTAAGTGGAATATCTGAGATTAAGAAATCTGCCATCAGATCTTGTTAAAAATACTATTTCAGTTCTAATATGAACTCACTGGTGGGGTCTGAACCTTGTCAAAATCCATTATTAAAAGACTAATACACCTTTTACTGTTCCATTTATGAAGCATATCGGAAGATGGAAGTATAAATATTACTCCTTTTACTTCCAAATTGCAAATATCACAACCATATGTAAGTGACATTAATGAAATTATGGATAGAGAATTTGGTTACTGAGCAGAGTACGGCCTTTTGGGTGCCCATAGATTAACCTGAGCTGAATGATTTTCTAGGTACAAGATCTTGGCAGGAAGCTACCCTAAATGTTGGACTTTCATGTTCCATTGGGCATATTAAGGATCCCATGATATGACCAGCTAGCCTAGCCTATTATGAATAGAAAAGGAAAATTTTGGATATATATATAATTCAGAATGGGTTAGCTTATTGTTAAATTATGGACATGCATCCATTCATTTCAGAGCAAGAGATCTACTTAAATGCCTAAGATGTATGACTTTGTCTGTGACTTTTTATGATATATATGTATTATCTGATGGATAAAATTTTTATGTTCTATCCATCCTTAAGAATACAAAATCAGGGGCATTTATTTAAAGAAAAAAGAAATTTCTGTTTTTAGGGCGCTTTCAGAGAATAAGATTGCATGAAGATGCCTTTGCTATATAAAATTATGAGACTAAACATGGCAACATTTTTAACTTGAAATCAACTGAAATCAAGTTATTATGACATCTGATTGTATGCACTCATAATTTTCCTTCTCCTGCACTTTTACCCCGTATTTACTACAGTATTTGAAAATGAAATTAATATTTTCATGATGATTGGTGCAGCACCAGTACCTAGTTATTCCAAGCACCCAAATTATGATTAATAATTTGGAAATGTTCAATGTATGTGAAATACTTTAAATCATTGTATAATATTTGGCATTTTTTTAGCATATTATTCTGCAAATTTAATCAGCATAATCTTTGAATTTGGTTTAACTATTTATAATACCCAAAATTTGTATAAATCTACTGTGTTGTCTTTGTAATTCATTAAAAGTAGGCCAACCTGAAGTAAAAATTTTATTGATGCCATTTGTTTCAAGATGAAGTTTTCAGCAGTTGTTCTTTCATACAAAAATGATTGTAATAACTGTATCATTAAAATATATAGGTATTCTAAGTGCATGTATTAAATGTAAAAAACTTTTCAAAATAGGTAAATTGTCATTGTGTTTCAAGACAGACTTACTTAGATTAGCTTAAGTTTTTAAAGTTCAGTTTTCAATGGCTCCCTGGGTTAATTGATATTCAAACAAATATTTTTTATGCAAATCTGATTGCAGAAAGAATTGCAGTCAAAATTCATTGAAATATGTGATGTGTGTTCAAAAAAGCTGACTGAACCATAATTTAACTCAAGTAAATCAAAGTGGTCTGCTAATTTTTACATTTTGCTTTCATTTCTCATTTTTAGTGGACACCTGAGGAGGAAGTAGCACTGAAGAATCCAATTATAAAAAGATTTGAGGAAGAGGGAAGCCCTTATTACTCGAGTGCTCGATTGTGGGATGATGGAGTGATTGATCCTGCTGACACTAGGTTTATTCTTGGGGCTAGCTTGTCTGCTGCTTTAAATGCCCCCATTCCTGAAACTAATTTTGGTATTTTCCGAATGTAACTCAGTGTGGTGCATGACATGAAGTTATGATTATCAAGATATGAATCCACGTATGTATAAATAATTGCTCAACTTCATTTCATTTTTTTACATGATATGTAGTAATGGTTTCTTTTCCTTCTTTCCGTATTCTCTTATTAGTTCCTACTTTTCTTTACTTCTTGCTTTCTTTTTCCAGTTTTAGTATATTTGTTGCTTACATTACACAATTACTGAATGCAAGATGTAACACTGTCCTTGCGCTACTTAGTTCAAAAGGATGACTTCTGTATGCAAATATTCTTCTTGACTGTGATGATAGTAGTTTTTGAATTTGCCCTGGAACTTTGTCTTTTGACATTAACAACACATGGAACTGCCCAGCATATTCCCCCTGGGTAATGTTATATGTAATGCTACATGGAAATCAGCAGTTGTAAAATTTATATAAATATTTTTGCACATTTTTTTGTTGTTATCTATATTTTAGAATTAGGAATCCCAAAGTATGCCTTGAAAAGCTGGTACAGATTCCCATATGCTGAAAGTGAGGGTTATTTGTGATCATATAGCATAGTTTTGGGCAACATGTTATGTGTGCTCCAAAAATGTCCAT
This sequence comes from Hetaerina americana, assembly GCF_022747635.1. NCBI lineage: Eukaryota > Metazoa > Arthropoda > Insecta > Odonata > Calopterygidae > Hetaerina > Hetaerina americana. Next base: position 49,149,704 of record NW_027286069.1, read on the forward strand.
TGGTCTGACATCAGAAGCAAATAACATTCAGTAAAACACCTTGTTTTGTATTCTTCCCTCATACACAATGTTTTGTCTAACTTTCCTAATAGTCCTATCCTTTTTGTCTCGGATCCCACCCACATGATTGGTCTGAGTGTACCCCTCAGAGAGCACCCATGCCAACCAATGATCTAGAACTTCATTCCTGCTCTCTAGCCTAATCATTGAATGCCCATTTACATTTATGGGGAAAAAGGTGCATAGTTTTAAGGATATTAATGTTACATACCAGTCTGTTTGTGTTTTTTTTGTTATCTGATGATTGTCATTTTTAGTCTGCAATGTAAGCAGTCTTTGTGAAGCAATTTTATTGTTATTTTTTTGGATTGCAAAAATATTGAAAAGATTAAGTGAGGATGTTAAGATGTATGAAATAATTGTGAATGCATACGTTTACAGATTAATTGCTTTCGTGGTAGGCAATCAAGGGGAGAGAATTTTACAAATATATATTATTGATCTGAGTTGAAGGAATTAGCATTTATAAAGCAATCACAATATCCATTTTTTTTCTTGCGAGTCGTTTTTTTGCAAGCTTAGTCTGGGTTTTTGGTGAGAAATGGAGGCCACATAACTTGTGGATTATGTAGGGGATGCAATGTAGTTATTTTTTATTGCTGATTAGCTCATTGTTATATCTAGAAGCCTCCACTTTTATGAGGGAAGCTTCAGTATTGCAGCATTTGTTGTTTAGGCCTTTTATAATCTTTAAATATGATTTCTATTTTGGAAAGAGTGGTTGGGCACATTTACACTGAGAGAATGTTTCTTGTGGCCAAGTAAAAATCAGCTTTTATACCATGTAATCATATATTTTCATATTGTGAGCTCCATCAAAATATCTATTTCACTTTCATTTTGATCATACATATACGAATAATCTGTTATGTGTATATTTTAGAATCTAGAGTGCCTTTATTTGCAACCTCCTACCATTTGTCAATGAATTAGCAGTGGTTATAAGGGGAGGTGACCGACATATGAGGTTATTTGCTCCATTTGGAATGGTGGGTAATATGGTAGAGGGAAGGGTTTTCAGAGAATGTTTTTCACTTCTTCTGTGGCAGAAATGATCACTTTCATACTGAAAAACAATATGTCCATAAACATTCAATGATTTGAAGGATTTACTATGCATAATTATCAATTTAAGAGTTCTACATCACCATGAAATTTAAATTTCATGGAGTAGCATTACTTTATTATTTATGAAGCCGAAATGTACAAAATATGGAATCATTACTTTGTGGGTTTGTAAATTGGATTGATATAAATGATGTTAAAGTTTATATACTTGACATGTGCATGAGACAATTCTTATTGGTTAGAATTGACTTGTTTTTATTAAGATTGTTGTAGATGTGTTGATATGTAAAGTTGAAACTCAGGGGTATACTAAAAGATTAGTTTGTATTTTCTGCTCTTGGCACATTAATTGTGGGATTAATTTTGTAGTCTATTAATTTCTGCTTTTCAATCATTTAGTCATAATGCTCAATCTGAAATGAGAACATAAGCAATAGGTGGAAGTTGGCTGAGAAATTTGGTGCACTCTGGGGACCATACGAATTGTTTGAAGTACATCATGATTCAATAAATATGTTCAAAAGTACTAAAGTGATTAATTTATTAAAAAATGGGCTTCTCAAAACATTATTTTCATTGTACTAACTTTAACGACTCTTTATTATTTTGCGGTAGTATTGTCATATTTTACCATTGCAAGGTGTGTTCAATATATAAGCAAGTCATCTTCATCATTTGCAACTTCAACTGATATTTTGTGAATTGTTTCATTGATGATAAGATTTAAATGGGAAAGCTATTTGGTAGGTTCTGGAGAAAACCTCTTTCATCAATGTTTTTCTTTATTGCAAACCACATCATGATTTGTCCCTAGATTTTTGGTCTTCAGCACATCTTGATTAATGTATGTTGATTCATGTATTTGACCTATTTCATTTTTGGAAAAATTGGAGAAAAGAATGTTCCAAGTTCATAAATTATGTCATATGCTTATGTGATTGCAGTAGATTTCTTTCCTTTTTTGTCTTTATGGGTTACTTATGAGATTGTATACATCCAGTCAGGAAAGGATACACTCAAATTCTATAATAAGTGAGGAATTATTACTAATTAAAAATTTTGTTGATTTTAGATGGCTGTGGAAATTTATGAAGGTCAGGAATTAATGGCTATTTTTGAACCTGTATTATTCATATTTTGTTTGAATTGGATGAATTTTACCTCATTGTGTGCATGAATATTGCCCATGCCTGAATTTTAAGAAGCATAATAACTCATATTTTAATCATTGCTAATGAGTCCATTCTATACAATTCAACAGATTGGGACTGCTCAAATGTAATGTATTTTTTGGGTCCACTTACCTAAAACTAGATTTATGCAATTAAAGTGTTGCGTAATCTGAGATTTGCTTGTATAAAGACAAATAGGGCAATATAATAATTAAAAAATGAACTTTCACATTCAAGTTTATACAATTGTGAAATCTTAAGGTAGGTTTTTTTCAACTGAAACAGGGTCGATATTTTATAAGTTATCTACTGTAACCACCTTTAAATTTCTTGCTCATTTATTATAAACTTGAAAAATGTGATATGCCCCCTTACGATCCCCTTTACCATAACGTCTTTATCTATTGATGCCGTTTTAATAAATCATATAACTCATGAGATGTGACTGATGAGAATGGAGGCCTAAGAAAATGAAGATATATTTGAGTAAAATGCGTAATACCTCCACTAGACGCCTATATTAGACTTCAGTCTAATGCATGGAAAACTTAAATCATGTGTTGCAGATTTAAATAAAATCCTGTGAAAAATTTAAAAAAGTATTGAAGTAACATTAATTTACAGTTAAATATTTAGGAAAAGAAAAGCACTTATTCAGTACTCATAGTTAATATATTGAAATGACAAATTAATATACTGATAAAACTGAGCATTTCTTGGTTTTTGCTTGATGTTTTATTATTTTAGACATTCCAAGAAGTATGCTATCCCTTGCCACTTAATTGAGTCCTGGTGAACAGATTGGGAGACATTATCATAGTCATTAATCTAAATTTTTATCTGAATTAATGTAAATTTTAATCTGAATTGCAAAGGAACCCTTTTTGATTTTAATAAAGATATAAATGATCAGGTATGAACAAATTATTTTTCTCCTCAATGCACATAGTCAAAATATCATTGATTTTACTTTTTCAGTTTTTCTGTGGCTGAAATGGAAAAGGAAACTCATAAGAGTCTCTCTCCTCCACTTGGGTCATTCTTTTAACCAGTTAACACCCTTGAATGGAAGAAGTAGGCTAAATGCTTGCCATTTGCATTTTCTGTTTATGTTTCCTGAACCTCTTAACCCATCCCATCAGACTAAAAAGGAAAATCATATGGGATAATGGAAAATTGTACCTTGAGCTATGGAATTGTTTTCAAAAAATGACAGGTAGTACCTATGTATATATTACTTAGTTTTCTATTGATCCATGCTTTGAGGGTAGGCTGGAAAGTAATGCACACATGTAGAGCAAGATCAGGCAAAAAGCACATTAAAGTACAATTCTTAAGTTTCAAAATCTTATATTTATTTTTCAACATAGTCACCATTAAGGCTAACACATTTTTCCCAATGTGTAACAAGTTTTTTCTTTCCCTCACTGAAAAACTCATCCGACTTTTCTGGAATCCAGGACTTGACAGCTGCTGTCACCTCATCGTCCAAGGTGTCATGAGGTGTCTCTTGAGTTGAGGAAAAAAATCAAATTTGCAAGATTGGGGGAATTAGCAGGGTTTTGGTTGTTCTCGTCTGTGAGATGGCATGGTATCGATCGTGCACAGATTTTACGGTATCCCAATCATTCAATAATGAAGCCGACACATTCCTTGGATATTCCCATATGGTTTACGATATGCCCTTGAGTGATTCGCCGGCCATTTTGAATCAAACCTTCGACGAGTTTGCGATGTTTATTGTCTGTGGCAGTGATCTGACGTCTGCTGCATGCTTCATCAACAATTATGGCTTTTCCAGGCTTGCAATCTCAAAATTTTACTACCCATTGATTTACAGTATACCTATCAGCAGCATCGTCACCATAAACAGCCTTAAAATGACGATGAATCACAGTATGAGTCACATTTTCAGCAGTAAAAAATTCGATAACCGCATGCTGTTTAACACGCGTTGACATAGCAGTAGAACACCTCTCCATACTTCCGCTTCCTAAAATACACAGGATGAATGTAACGACCTCAAAAGTGCACATGCGTGTTGAGGGGGAATGTAACTTCCACATGCCCCTAGGAGTGCTTCTGAAGGTCATTTTGTTTGTGGTCTACAAGCATGTGTGCATTAGTTTTCAGCCTACTCTCCTATTTATGAATCAATCTCATCAGTTAACTCAATTTTGGGGAATATTCATATATTTATTTATCAAATTGAAATAATATGGCATTTGCTAATGTTACATATTCTTATCAATTTTCAATGTATCTGCTTACTCATGTAAAACCTATGAGTAATTGTTTAATCTGTGGAATGAATCAATATGGGATTGTACTTTGTTTGTTAGGTACTAACAACACTGAGGTGAGATTCCTTTCTCCAGTCATTTCTTCTTTTTGACCTTTTACTTTAGTCAAATTGTATATTGAATCATAGTAGGATAGAGCTTTGCTTGTAAATTTTGCCAAACCATTAAATTTAGTATCCACTGTAGCTATCATATTCTGTTATTGTAAGTCAAAATAAAATAAGTCAAAATGTACTTGATTAATGGTGCAAGATGAATCGGAGACAAATTGAGAATCAACCTTGAAAACAAATGAATTACCAGTTTTACTGTGATTGAATCTGAGGAAGAACGTGTGCAACAAAATTTTATACTCTAAATTTTATTTTAATTATTGCATAATCAAAACCATTAGGGACCAAAAAGTATAAAAAGAATCATGCACATCATTATTGTTTCTAACTTTTTTAATGTTCCTCTGCTCAGTAAACAGCATATATAGATCTATTTATTAATTAATCAGAAATAAAATTATTCTTACCCTGATTCTTCTAACTTTCAGTATGTATTTAAATAAAAGCCAAGGCCTAACTAAATCACACCAGATAATGCTAGGTACACCCAAAATTTTCATAATCTGTTGCGGTAACAATGTATGAGCACTGTTGCCTTGTTAATCACCATTATTTATAGCTTTCAGTGTACTTCTCAGTGCAGTATCCCAATAATTACTTAACTCTATTTATTTATTTAACAAAAACAAAACAATGGTTCTTTTAGTGAATGCTATTATAGTGTTTCATTGAGTTTTCCCCAAGTTGAGAATTATGAGAATTGCTTTCTATCGACCCATTTCATCAAAATCCTAGAATACAAAGAATTTCACTCTATATAATGTAGGATAATTAATTTTTCATAGCTTGTCTCATTAGTTTTGTTTTTATATTTCTCCAAGTGTTTATTTATGCAGTAAAATTGAGGTGCTGCCTTCAAGAAAAAATTGCACACTATGTACAATTGCATGTAAACATAATTGCTGAGTAGATTAAGATGCATATAAGTGTGAACATCTTGCTCATAATCTAAATAGGTTCTTCTTCCCTGGGATGAATTTACTTTATGACTGTAATTTATGTTAGATTAAGGAAATTGACCTTAACTACTGATGAATTCTTACATTTTAAGAAAGAGCAGGCAGTTTCCAAATTTTTGTCAGGTTACATTCTTGTCTGTGACAAACAGTGGAACATGAGAAGCAGATCATATTTTCCCCTGACATACATTAAATTGAGTTGTATACATACTTGCATATTTACTTTCCTTGGGGTTGTTGATTTTCCAGTTGATAATGAGCGATAAGTTTATATTTTTACCAGTTAAACTTTAACTTATTTCACTGTAGATGCATCAGTTCATTCCATCATAATCTTCCATTAAATTCTAATTACAATCTATCATCCTGGAATTCACAAATGCATATTTGCCCACTTTCAAAGTACCTTCCTATTTGATTATTCCTCTGCCCAATGAATTTTAAATCTTAAGCAATCACTCTTGATTTTAAAGAAGACTTTATTTTTAAAAAAATCTAAAATTTTGGCTTTATCTTTAGTTACTCTTTCTGAAACAGTACGAGGCAATCCACTGCCTTATTTTAGTGTGGATGCACACATACCTTAATTGCAAAGTTTTACCATCTTAGTTTTTTTCCAAACACTAGAGGTTTTCTAGAATAAGGATAAAATAACTCTTTTTCATCACTTCTTTATGCACCAATGGGCCAAAATCCAAGAAAAACAGGGCAAAAAAGAACAGGTATATGAATGTCCCAGATCAGGACATGAATTGACAAGCTCACAGTCCCAGACTAATGTGTGATGTATTTAACAATGAAATACTTGCTGCATACATGCAGTGTAACCAAATTGCAGTACTGGAAGAGTGAAACCCTGTATTCAGTCATTAAATCACATAGTTTGATGGGTAAAAAAAATAAATGGGAAAGCAAAAGACATCGATGTGTTGAATGAGTGGATGAAAACAAGCATAATCGATCACTGGCATCTTTTTTAACACAACATATAAGTGAGCCAATCAAAAGCATTTCAATGAAAAGTTGGGATACTGCCAGTTTGATTAAATTAATCATTTGTTCATTTTATTAAAGTCTACATTTGATAACTTTTAGCTTACCTCTTAGTGTCTTTTTTTTATCGTGGAAGTAATCTTGCAGTGAACTATTTATGAGGAAAATGTAATATTTCCCATGATCTTTTATTATAAGTGAGTAAAAAGTTACCCTGTGGCATGGTATTCCATAATGTCTGATGGAATTCCATAACTTGGATATTGAGACCAATGTTGATTATATTTTGGAGATCTGATTTTCAAGCGTTTTGTACCTTTAGCTGGATATCTGCCGAAGTTTGAAATCATGGAAATTGTTTGTCTTGGAAAAATAATGTAGTTCACAGAACTATGCCTGGAAAATCTTAAAACAGTTTAAATTTAATTGCCTATATAAAATTGTTTTTGCATTGAATTTGTTGAGAAAACTAATTAGTGCAATTCCTCCATCAATAATGTTGTTTCCAATTCTAATATTTTTTGTCATCTCTAATTAACTAAATTTATACCTGGTAAAGGTGAATGCTTTTTATCCTTTGAAATTTGTGCATTTAAATGCAAATAAGCAGATGACTGTTAAAGTTACTGTCTATTTTTATTGATATTTTGTGGGAAAGCCTCCCCTGTCAGATATCATAAAATGGGCAATAGAAAATATGACCTAGAAAATCATGAAATTATCATCAATTTTTAAGAAACAACTTGAAAGCCTTTCTATGACCGCCCATAATCCGCAATCAAAATTTTGATTTCCCAACACCAATTTCCTTCGGTTTATGATAGAATTAGGAGTTGATATGTATTTTCTAGAGTGGTTCATTACATTGGATCAAGATTTCCCAAGAATAACTGATATTTTTAAAAAGCTTGTGACTTAATATTTAAAAATTCAATCATTCAAAGCACATGTGGTAATGATATTTTATAATTTGGTTCTTTGGAGAATAAGTAATAAATATTACTCATTAAAACACATCATATGCTGATCAAACCCACCTTCTAGTTGATTACTGTGGTGGTCACCTAATCAAAGTCATCATCTGTTTGTAATAATTAAGGCCACATCCTTAATCCTCGTGATGATTTCAGTATTTGCCAGTGCGAAAGTAAATGACATGGTATTGTATATCAAAATGGCACTTTCAATTTGCATGTTTTATACATGTATGTTTTTACTGGAAATATTTAACCATTTATATGCTGTTATGAATAGCAATTCATAATGAATGTACCTGTGTACCGGCATAACAATATTCCATATTGTTATGCGCGCCTACATGAATTTCAGTGATTCATTCATTTCACCATATTCTCATTTTCATACTCTGGATCACTTCTATCATATTATGTCATCCTATCCCCCCAGTTATATTTCAAGTGTCTTCCATTTCCCCAATAACTTGAAAAATATTATGTTTTAACATGTATTTTGATCCCCTTGTGAAAAATATTTTGTTTTAACATGCATTTTGATGCCCTTGTATACCTGTACACAGTATATTTATTGTGAAGAACATGCCTTATTTGAGAATTAAGTTTATTGCATAGGTTACCATCATTTGATTCACTTCCTAGATTATGTACATGAGACCACATTAATGATTTGAAGTCAGTTTTTTGTAATTAGGAGACAAATGTAGCTATGCATTTGGGTGATCAATTATCATTATTTTTTTTAATATTAGGGGAAATGTTTAAAATGGAGAGTTCTTTAAAATGGTTGGATACTGATCGGTTGTAAACCTTTACTTAAGTGTATTGATATTTTTTGTCAGCGTCATTGTTGACTGTAATCAGAATATTTGTACAGCTATTTGGATCCATTCCTGTTCAGACAACATCCATTGGCATTATTATGTTGATTGCCTTGCGCACCGAATAATGCCATGCTCATTTTTTTACATTAATGAAGTCCCACAAAAGAGATATTTTAATATGAATTTATTAAACTTATAAAATATACGTGTTTACAATTATTTTACTTTAACAGCACCATATTAATTGACAAAAAGCTCTTCAGAAATGTAAAATCTGCACAAGACTAGGAGGAGCGTTTTGTCCCTTGTTATTTGCCATTGATGTAAGTACCCTTCTTCATACGCAGCATTAGTAGCAAGCATGATTTTAAAAATTCATTACCATCTCCTAACATTTCTGATTACATTGTTTTAAAAGAACTAAACCTCATGGCATATTAAATTTTCATACATCTGGCCTTAAAAGAATCATAAAGTAAAAAATTTCCAAATCCACAACTCCCTAAGTAGAATAGGGATTAATTTTTGAATCACATAAAATGCCAAGACTGGGTGTCATTCACTTGATTCTGGTAAATGATTATTACTTAAAATCTGTATCTTGTGGGTAAACATATCCTTGAATTGTTATATTGGGTTAATTTTGTTACGTGGTAATGATCCTCAAGTAAAATGCATATAGAGAATGAAAGGGCAGAAAAAGAAGGTTGGAATGGGGACTCACATAATGGCTCACGATTTTATCTAATATTTCCCCACCATCATGTCTGTATCCAATATGGCACATCTCACTGGTTTCTCATTTCAGTCTGTTTCACTTTTCTTCTCTGCCGAAGTTTCTTCTCACCTTGGCGTACTTCCATCACTTTTTGTGCACTTTCCTTAGGAACTCTCCTTACTGTTTATTCAGTACTTCTCAATTGCTGCCCAATGACAAACTTGCCCTCCCAACAAAATTTTTCCACCGGCAACATTCACTCACTTAAAAGTCTCTGGTATCTCCTCCTCAATCGCCTCCTCACCAATGGAGCATGCGAGCCAGGAGTGCAAACACCACAAGAACCATCGAAGTGAGGTATGGCATGTCCTGTAGCGATGCACGACTTACTTGCTCTTCATACACGACATATTTGAATTCCTCACGGACATTAGTGGCATCCAAATGCAGGTGCGGGGCCTGCTCTCTTGTTTCCTCATCCTCCTTGGGATATCCAGCAAATAATCTGGTGAGATTCCTCGAGTTTGAGCCACCCATCTTGCCTGGAAAGAAAATACATTGGCTTTATCTCCAGTCCAAAAGTATTGTATGTTGTTAATAAGACAAGTGAAACTTAAATTTATCAATTTGGATTACTATTGTTGAGCCTGCAATTTGTGTATTTTGTCATGTGTTTGAGATTTAACACTACACTGGTACAATATCCAGGTACCTGATGTAGAGAAATTTTCATAGTGTTTGACGTAAGCAGAAACTTTTAGGAGTATTCCTTGACCACAAAAATACACTCCTCTGATTAATTTATTCTGATATTTGATTGCGAATCACTTTTGCGCTCCTTACTGCGATGAAATAATTGAAGCATTGTGAATGGTTAGTAAAAATTGAGAAATTATGAACAAGATCAGGAATTAAAGTATTATTTAATCCCTTTGCAGTGATTGGGGTGATAATGACAAACTGGGAATTCCACTGAAATGAATAGAATCAAGATTCGCTAAAATATGATTTCCTATGATAGCTGACTAAGCAATTATTTTAGCTTTCACATATGGCAATCATTAATGTGATTTCATTCAGTGGTTGGGAAGGTTACGTCTGCCGTCTAATGTTGAGTATTTTAACCATGCTGCATTTTAAAGTTTGGATGTGTAAACAGACTTGAATTTATGATTTGGAAATTTTAGGACTTTTACTTTGGGTTTTGATTCTGAGATGTCATTGCAGATCTGATGGCTGAGGGGGATATCACATATTTTGTATATTTTTACTTGTTTCCTAGGCGCAGGAATGAGAACACTTGAGAGGCTCCGACACACATTTGACTATGTAAGACAATCCATCACACCAATGAATGTGTAGTGTTAGGTTTGAGAGATATGGTGAAATTGGAACATTAATGACCAAATAATACTACTTTTCCACTAGTTAAAAAATTTATTTCTGACCGGATTTTGATGTGCTACATCATCTCGTAGATAGCACTTTTACAAGAGTTAAAATTTCATGACTGACCAGAATTTAATTTTCTGCATTATCTTGTGCATCAAGATGATGGAGGACATTTAAACGTAGTCAGTAATAATTTTTTTAGGTAGTGGAAAAGTACTATTATTTGTACATACCAATTTGTGGTCATGTATTGATAGATTATAATCTTATCAATTAAGGCGAATTGTATAATTCATTTTGTCTCACCCTTTTCAACAAGATCTTTCCCATCGTAGTCCACCTTGATCAATGTGCTCATTGTGACCTCGTAGATCTTGTTGGGATCTGCTGGGAGTTGGTCCACTGCTCGTCGTTTTCTCCCAAACCCTGTCTGTCCATTGCTGCACTTCACCTGTACATAAATGCGTATACATATTGATTTCAGTGTGACCAATAGAAATTGATTTGTTCATTTTATTGTTTATATTTAGAGCAGCTTATGAACACAAAGTTTATAGTTTTGCAATGAAAATTTATTGGGTAACCAACATTAGAAATTCCCATAGTAACTCATAATCCAGTATTAGGATGAAAACAAGATTGCAGAAAAGGTTCAGAATTTTAAAAAGCAGCAAAGTGCAGCATTAACTATGAAAAAACATATGAAATAATTTTCCATCTCTACATATGATTGGTTGTATTCAAATGAAAGATATATGTATTACTGATGATGTGAAACTTTTCTTACCCCTCTGCATTTGTCTAGGCACACATTAACTGTTCCTTTAAACTGAACATATGAACTTTCTGGAAACTTGAAGGCACGGAACTTGGCTGTTAAAAGATCTCCATCAACAGTATTGAAGTTTTCAAAGAGGTATGGATCAACTGAGCATCTACAAAGAGAAAAAGAATTTTTTAAATAGGAAAAAGAGGAGGTAAATTGATGGAAATAATTTTAGAACTGAAAATATCTTGTTTTGTTTAAAATTATTTAAATGTAGTCATTTGGTTAGTTGCTCAAGAATTTTTATATTTATGTATGTGGAATTTTAAAGAAGTGCACTCACTTTATTTTAAGGACATGATTTTAAGAGCATCGAAGTTTTTGAAGTATTTTCCATTAATTGGTATGAGAATAGCAAATTGAATGGGAGTGTTAGATGAAAAATTCCTTTTGCCTTACAGGGCTGTCTGTACACAATGTTTCTTTTGGTAGGGCCGTAAGAATTGTGATATTTAAGCTGTTTGTGTAGGTAATTTTTCTAAACTTAATGCCAGCATTTAACTAATTTTAAATTCTGAGGGCATTAATTTTTATTTAGTGAAATAATATTGAGAGCCTAAAATATTATCCTCATTGGTACTTTAATGCAATCTTTTGCATGTCTACAGGAATAGTTATGGGTGAGTGCTTTAGTTAAATTTATTTTCTGTCATTGTTTGCCCTAAAGCAAATAGTTTCAATGAAAAATATGAATCTTTGGAGCCTTTCAAAAACCTATTTTTACAAATGAGATTTTCTGCAATGAATAAACACATAATGATGAGGAAAGTAAGCATAGTGGTATGGGGACCAAATATTGCATGTATTAAAAAATGCAATCAAGTCAAAGTGATTTCACTTCTCTTGGGTCTTGAATTTGACCTTTAGTCGGCATCGGGCTGAGTACTCTTTTAAGGATTTTTACAGTCTGATTACGAGTAGGACATGCTTGGTCATCTGTTGAATGCGGATAATACTTGAGTATTCAAATTCCACAAAACGGTGGAAGTTGTTTGTACATGTTGTTTGTAAGTAGGAATCTGAGAAATATTATAAACACACATCTTTTTGAACTCACTGATGATAGGTAGAAATACGATACTTTGGATTAATTTAGCAAGAGTAATTAATTCGGTCAAGAGTGCATCCTACTTATGAGTTTATGGAGAGAAAAGGTAGTGCAGTATTCACCAACAATGAACATATACATATGTATTTATTTATTAGGTAATATATTAGTTAAGGTAAGTTTTGCACATATATATATATATATATATATATATATATATATATATATATATATATATATATATATATATATATATATATATATATATATATATATATATATATATATATATATATATATATATATATATAGGGTTATATACACAAAGGGTTGTGGTAGTCCAGGGGTAGAGTGTTGGACTACTGACTGGAGGGCCCAGGTTAGTGTCCCAGGCAAGCCTCTCTGGTCACCCTCAGCTCCAATCAAGCTTTGTGATATTTCGGGTACTAGGTCCTGGGAAACCATAGCTGGTACAGGGAAAGGAACTGGCCCCCTACCCTGGTGTGTGAATTTCACACACCATCGGGCTTAGTACTAGGTGAACTTTACCATCACCTATCAAACTGACCTTTAGGCTTGATTACTGTGTTTATGGTAATTAATTCCAATATTCCGACAGGATCTGCTTTTTAATTCAGCTTACAGATACATACTTCACTAAGAAACTGTGAGAATAATTTGATAGGTATTACAGTTGATTGGTAAAAATAGCTTACCCGTTGAAAATAATAGTCTCTTCCTGAGTTTTTGTGTCGGAAACAGCCAAATGACCAACAAGTAGACCATAGACTGGTGCTGAAATGGGGTCCAATGAAATTTCCAGCTGAAGGGAAGCACCTGGGCTAACACTCAGCTCTCCTGTTACAGGGCGCCCACCTTGTCGAACACCAGCACTCAAGATAGGTTCCGGGGCATATTCAGTTAAAGATGTGGTTATCTCAAGTTCTCTGCAAACACCAGGTAGAGATTAAAATGATAGCATATTGTTATTAGTAGGATAAAAATTACAAATGATGTTATGCATATGTATCGATGAAACTCAATGCCACAATGTTAAACCTGGTGTACGATGGCCCATTTTAATTAGATGTAATAGGCCATGTAAAACCATTGCACTGTCGACTTAATGGTGAACTTTGATCTATGTTTGGGCTTCAAGTCGACAGTATAGGAGGTGCTTCATTTATTATTATGTAGATACTTATCGAGTTTGATAATATGCCGTATGTAACTTGAATGTATTTTTAATTAATTGGCTGATCATCAGGTCAACAAATATCTTACATGAATTTGTGGAAGGAATATCATCCATGCATATTTTCTCATTCCCTGTTTTGGATTTTATTCAAAACAGGTTTGTAATTTGTTTAACAAAACACATACTGGATAATAATATGAGCTCTTGTTGCATGCCATGAGTTACCGATTAATTCACATAATTCTGGGTGAGCACTTTTTACTCTTGAGAGGAATACAGGGAATGAAATAGCTTGGGTCCAAGTTGTCATTATTTGAAAGAGCCAGTTGCTTATTTACTCCATATCGCATTGGCTGATTTCAAAGTTTAACTCGGGCGTTAGTTAGTCTCTGGCTTAATAATAAAGTTACTTCTCTCAAGTTTTGTCAAAATCAGGGAAAAGTAATGTGTTTATAATAATAGTTTTGGACATTGAAAAGATGCAAGAGAATAAAGACTACCCAGTCCCCAACTTAATTTACATGTGTATTTAAATTGAAAAATATTCCATCAATAGCCCAAGAGAAATGGTATTCGGGGATTAATTTTGGGTATAGTAAATTGTATAGACTTTATGCTATGTCAATGAAAACACATGCTACATATCCGTTTTACATGATGGGGTAGGTTTAGATTCTTGAAACAAGTCAGTCCCATTGCAGGAATTGGAAAATGCTCTTTTCTCTGTTAGCTCCTGCATACAATCAGTAAAACTGTTTCCAGCTAATATTTTAACCTCAGCTGATTATGTCAATTACTTTTTAGGGATTCAAATATTCTGAGAAAATACAGTATTGAGAAGCAGTGTTAAATAATCCATAAGCCCTTATTTAATTTGCCTTTTCTGGCTTGATCACTCTTTTCACCAGTAAGCATAAAATTACTTTTGACTCTTTGTAGCAACAGAAGGATTGGCATTTGTACTCTAAAAGTACATATAACCAGATAATTACCTGTGTAATAAAGGAATACATATGCTATTTGTTCCACCCGGAATACTTGCATAAATTTGAAGAGTATTTTACAGCCATTTACTCACTCTGGTTCCTTGAAACCTGCAGGCAGCACATTGCGCTTATTTCTTGAAACTCCTCCGATAATGCACTTGGCAAAAACAATCTCCTTGCTTGTCCCTCCATGAGAGTTTTTCGATTCCATTATTATTCTGTGGTGATAGACTCGCTGGTCCTAAAGAGGAAAAAAGTCAGTGAATATTTCCTCTTGTGAAAGAGATCTTTTAAAAATATATTGTGCAACATAGCATCTTCTTCTTAAAACATCTTCTTAAAACATAGAACTATGAAGGATCATTTTGTGAAACATGGGCCATTAAATCCCTCTCAAAGCTAAATCAAAGTAAATATTTATTCTATCTGAATGAGACATTCATTAAGTATTATCCTAAAAAATGCAGGGAACATATGCCATCACGTGATTGCCAAATTATCCAGGCAATTAAATGAGTCTATAGTGGTGAGTGTGCTGGAATAATTGTGTTTTGGTTGACAGTCATTCTAGCACTATATTATCTATTTATTTTGCCACCAATTAAATTGCCTGTGAATGAAAATCCAAATTCCTGATTTTTTCTATGAAATTCATTTAAATATGGTTAAGTCTCACAATAATTGACAATTGTGAAACATATGTCCTCTATCAATAAGCAGTCATGACAGAAAGTGTGCCAAAATGAAGATTTTTAAAATTATTTAGCGGTTCAGTGAGCTTAGGGAGAGATGTAAAAGTTTGACATTAAAAACATTTTACTCTAATAGTGTTAAGATTTTAGAGTGATGTATTATATTCAAAGTACAGTTGTACTGGCTGTTGATTTCAATCTACTGCCAGTTATTTGGGATAGCTATTTCATGGGTAAGATGGCTAGACGAAATGATTTCTCTGATGCTTGTCTCATTTTTTTGCAAACCCATCAGACATGTAAATCTTCTGTTTTATTTCTTTAAACAATGCTTATGGGGCCATACAGTGACAGAAAAGCTTGAAAGAATGATATCAGAAAATGCTGCGTGCATGTTAATCAATCCATAACTTTCGCGATGGGGATAATGATGGAGGCGGAAAAGGCTTTAGCATGTAGAGACACCCATTTTTATTTCCTTTGCAATCCTTTTCCCCAACTCATACTTAAGCTTCACTCCCATTAATTTGCTTATTTCAGCCTGGTTGAGCCTATTGTTGGGATTGCAAGGGATAAGGCAGACACACTTAGGAAAATAGGGACAGTGGGAAAGAATCCTTGAAGTGTTGTCCATATGAATTGAAATAAACTAGAAACATCTTGTAAAAACAAACTCTGCCAAGCTATAAGAAGTAAACTTAATAGCAATTCATTGGAAAAATTTCATATCCAGTAGGATAATGGGAAATAAGAGTTACCTTTAACATAGAGTTGTGCTTTAAGAGATATTTCAACAAAAATGATTGTCTACATCTGTTTTCATCTGTTACTGAGTGTCCACTAAAATGAACTCTCAATTCAATTGGTCTTCATGAAATGAGGAAGGGACTTAATTTTTAAAGTGGTCTCATTATTTCATGTGAGTCATATTAAAATATATGTACATTATGCAGTCATTTATCCTGATATAAAAGTCCATGCATTGGTATTCAAAGGTAATAGCCAAAAACCAATTTGAATTCAGGTATGTTCTCAGGAACTGTACCTGGAGATTTCAGATTGTTTGAACTAACAAGCTAAGTCTGCAGTTATTCTGTTTATTCATAAGTTAGCAAATGAAAACTTAAAATTTGATTTAGCCGTTGAGGATAATCACTTATGGTAACTGAAGTGTAATATGATTATGCGTTGCAATTAGCTATATGGTAGAATTCAGTAACCAAGTTAAATCGTTGTGTTTCCTTAGTGTGGTGCTGTATGGAAGAAATTTAGAGACTATCACCCTGCATATATATTTCCAAAAATTTCGGATGAATTTTTATTCCTGGATTTTCCTCATCAAGGTACGTATTTATGTTTATAATCAATTATTTCAAGTATTATTTTGCATGAATAATCCCCATAAAATGTTTTAAATGAAGAAAATGTTTTGATGCACTGTAATCAGTTGAATATGTATAGTCTGTTTGTATTATAAGATATCAAGCAAATAAGAGAGATAATTAATTAGTCCCCCTCTATGAAATGCATGCCATAATTCTTTCCCTAGCTTTATAACTTCACCCCACTTAGAAAAGTTAGTTGGTTCTTGCCTTCTTAATTTTTTATTTTGAAAGTTTGGGTAATTTTATTTGTTTCACTGACTATCTTCATCACGTAGAATTCCCCGTTAGTCTTTGCGATTTTATTTTGAAAGCACTTGCCTAATTTTACATTTTCTGATTGGAAAGCTTGCCGACATTAATTCTCCTGAGATCATACTTGTGATTCACCTCTAATGTAGACAGCCTGCGTATGCACGTGTGGGAAACATCGACGCGGATATCGCCCGTCCCCTCTGCTCGCTCATTAACTCCCATCCAGTAGCTGACCAAATTACCGTTCATCTCCCTAATTATCGAGCTTTTTCGCATTATTATCCGTCCGAGTTTGCAGTTCGCTATTTGTTGTCTGTACTTCCGTCTTGTGGTTTGGATGTATTCTCAGCTAACGGCTCTCAAGAAGTCATATTCCCTGAAATCGTTATCGTCCGGTGACTTTTTTCGACAGTTCATAACTTGTCGTGCGCTCATAATTTCTGAAAAAAAATGTCGTATGGGAGAGTCTAATATGAAGTTTGAGGTTAAAATAGTTATGCTTCGAGAATGAATGTAGGATAATATGAATTTTGAAATAAGAACACAATGGCGCTTGTAAGGGAATCCTGGCCTCTCGAATCTTCGAAAAATGGGATTTTATTAAAAGAATGCGATGGGAAATAAATTTCTACAACATACTGTTATTATGTTATTTATAACTTTTAAATTTTGGAGGAACCGAAACATATTTCGTCATGGGCTGGAGTCATTTTTTAAACAATTGATGAGCGTATACTGTACATTCCCATAAGCGTATACTGTACGTCAAATGTATATTGAAGCTATAATTACAATTAGTTGGGTGCTTTTCTTTCGGAATCGGAACTTAACTGTTTTTTAGGCAGCAAAAACAGTGCCTCAAAAGAAATTCGAGTGGCTACCCTTTTGCTCAACTTTCCAGTCCGAATAGTGTAGTCCGAACTTTGATGTAGTTTGCCGACTGCTGTGGAAGGAATCGGTCATTGGGCGACTTCCTTAGAAATTACGTCATTATATCGTTTTTTAAAACTTCATGGAGACGTTTTCATGAAGTATAGGGTTCGTTTTCCAGACAGATTTACTGCCGCATCAATTCTCTTAATGTTTAGCACATTGTCAAGACGAGGAAAGTTTATGACTTTTTTTAAGAATGCTAATATTCGCCTTCTTGTCTTTCAGAACAATTTGCCTTCCTTTTTAACAGTTTGGTAGTTTTTTTATCAATGTATGTTGTGCGCGATTCCTTGACACGTTTGACTAGGAAGATTTGTGCTGAGCGAGATAAGTATCGGCCGCAAGAAAAAAAACCTTTACGCCTCCTGACGACCACGGATTTCCAGTCCTACCACACTCATCACTGACATGGAATTTACTTTTTTACAAGGGAATTGGAGGAGAAAAAAGGACGTGAAGGTATTTAAATTCGAATTTATACCTACTAATGTCAATCAGAAAAATCAAAAGGCAGCATCAGCGGAAGGGATATCAAAAGGTGTGCATCCGTCCAAAAATATCCGATTCAGTGCTCTGCGTTCAATATAAGGAGATGATGCATCAAAATGTAATTTTCAGCAGTTTTGGGAAATGGGCGTAAACATTTATTTTCATCTCTTTAGCTATTTCATAACTTCTCTTGATGATTCTCTAATCTCACTATGTTCCCGCTTATGAAATTGGTTACGGAAAGTCATTCAGCTGTTTTATTGCTAAACACCCCGGGATTTTCACGATTTTCTGGAGAATCATGCTGTAGAAAAAGTTTTATGTACCCCAAATTTAAGTATCGAGCGTGCCATGCGCAAGTAGTCCTGCATCGAGAGAAGTTGTTCCTTTATTACGATCTTGTGGTTTCCTTAATCACATCAGAAGTTGGAATACACGCGAAGAGTAAAACTTTTATTAATTTTTTCGAGTCTTTTGTTTCAATCCTTTATTGCCACTTCCATCATGCATCCATAAATCCGAAGGGAAGTAGATTTCTGCACTCGAAACGCCGATTTTCATTAATATCCGTCGGAAGTTGTCTCGAGAGGTCAGTCCATCAAAATTTCAGTTGAAATAATTATTCAAGAGATGGCGTATTTTGAAATATTCTCAGTTAATCGGCGGAAGGCAAAATTTCCATCCCTCCAAGCTTTCTTCTTAAAAATATATATATAGTTATACTCTTACCATAACTAGAGACGACTAATGACCGAGTGCCAAGACTTGCCGACACTTTTCCTATTTGTAAGAGCTCGTATTTGTCATTAATCACTTCAGCGCACGCCTACTTCGTCATTGTCTCCGGGGAATCAATTTAATGTTTTTTTCACAGCCCTCCGCAGGCCATTGTTTGTTTTATTCCCGCGAGCCATTTTATTCTAATTTTAAACTTTTGATTTGCATGTTAATGAGCCTGAAAAGTAAACAGTCATCTTCTTTTCCGATGTTTTTCTAGTAACGATTTTCAGAATTGGTGTGGTGGCTTTATTAAATAACTTTATTTTGGAATCGAAACAGTCACATTGGAAAAGCTAATGCCAAACTGAAGCAGGGATTGTTGGGTCGGTCATCGGTTATTAAGTTGATTCTATACAATAACTTGGGATCATGGGATGAGTTTTCATTGGTTTGGCCGGATGGGAGATTGGTGAATAATTCAAGGGTGGAATCAACAGGGGGGAGAATATAATTGAGAACTTATGTATTGAACCAAAATGATTACTTGATCGTTTCCTGCGTGTCTCGGGGAAAGAACCCATGCAAACTGTAGCTGAAACGATGAATGTGAATGGAAGAGAATCCCTGGCGTTTGAATGAGCAGTCTCTGGTCTTACCTGTCTCCTCCTATAACATTCCTTCCCTCCGCTTGAAACAGCATTTTTTGTCGCAACTTATCACATCCAATTTGGAGCTCATCTTTTTCACATCACTTGGCCGTGTTTTTTTTTCGGTGCCGGGAGAGTAATTTCCGCTTTCCGTCTCGAATAATCCTGGTTGCCCGCGGGCAATTTGGTCCGAGTTCAAATCAAATTGTTTGCTTCTTCCCCTTCGCAGAAATCAAGTTAAAATGTTCTCCCTATTCCCGAGACTTTGGCCATATTTTCAGCGTGGTTTCTGCAACAGTTGGTTACGGGAAGAGAGATAGAGAGTACATTGTCTCAAGGCGATGTTCTAAAATTGACGTAAGGAAATCCTGTTAAAAATTTCCTGCATTACCTCTCTCAAAAAAAGAACTATATATAATATATGTGTGTATATATATATACACATATATTATATATACATGTACATACTCATTTATATGGAACAGATATATTTTATTTATTTATCGACTTAATTGGGCGAGGTTGGGACTAATAGTCCCTTCTTCCACCTAACCCTACATTACAGACATTTGACGGCAATCACATACATCCAAGCCCTAGATGGAGGGAAATCCACCTAGGTGGGAATCGAACCCACGACCTCTGGGTTGGTAGGCGAGGACGTTACCCCGCCGCCACCGAGGCCGGCTAAGATAAGGGAAAAGATATAAGGAAAAGGATAGGAACACACATAAAGGACGAACACAGGAGAGGTGGGGAAGGCGGAATCCAGCAGATCACGAATGCAAAAATATTTCCTAGACCGGGATATTATATTTAAAAATATTTTTGCATTCGTGATCTGCTGGATTCCGCCTTCCCCACCTCTCCTGTGTTCGTCCTTTATGTGTGTTCCTATCCCTTATCCTTATATCTGTTTCTATATAAATGATTATTCGTTCTCCGTTTGGCGGGATTTCGCGTTTGAATGTATGTATATATATATATATATATATATATATATATATATATATATATATATATATATATATATATATATATACATACATATTCAAACACGAAATCCCGCCAAACGGCGAATAGGGGAAGGTGGAATCGAGCAGATCACAAGTGCAAAAATATTGTGCAAATATAAAGTGCAAGATCATTGGCCCGGCAAGTCGAAAGATCCGTGGTTCAAGACCCGGTCAAGGAAATATTTTGGCACTTCTAATTTGCGCGATTCCGCCTCTACCTCTCCTGTTTTTGCCTTTTATGTACCTATCCCTTTTCCTTATATCTATGTATATCCATGTGAATGAATATATATATATATATATATATATATATATATATATATATAAATACAGAGTAACACATGCAAAAGGGCACTCACACGTATTCAAAATTTTCGGTGGCCAAACCACCTTTCTCTGGGGAAAGAAGAGTGCCGAGAGAGGCTTGCCCGGGAATGGAACCTGGGTCCAACGCTCTACCGCTGGTCTACCGAGAATTTTGAGTTTTCCTTTGAAGGAAGAAACTTGCATCGTGTGAAAATTTTGGCTAAATTCCTGGATTCTGATGTTACGTCGTGAGGAACGATAGGGATTTCTCTCTCCCTCTAAGATCCGTCTTACCCCTATTTTCACCTTAGGAAGTCATTACACTGAGATCGGTTAGCGACACATGTCGTTCATAGATTCGCTGATTGCGTTTGTTAGAGTCGTAAACCTGGATGTTAATAAAAATTTACTTCCAACCTCCCGTTTAGAAAGCCCGACCGACACTTTGAAACTGCTCTTCGGAACTGGCAAAATTCAAGAACCTCTCAATGAAAGCATGCCGTCACAGTGTAGCCAGAGGGTGAAGTCTACCCTTGCGCATGCGCATTGTTCCAGTGCAATACTTGCTGGCAATTCTTGTCTTCAGAGCTCTTTCTGTAGAGAGCGGATAACTCGAGTGGTCCCTCCCGACCAGTATTTCAAAATTGTCTTACAACGATGAAATCTGCAAAATAACTTTGATAAAATAATTTTTAATATTAAAAAAAAAAGCATTTAAGAAGTTCATTGTCGTTGAGATTTAGCGTATTTCCTGAATTTCAATGCGCCTCGAGGATGTTTTCTTTAGAGAGAACGACGGAAGCGTATGGGGATGAAGTTTAATATATTAGGTACCGCTACGGAGGTGCTTCGGTCGGTTTTTCACATGCCAGGATATGGAGGAAGAATCCCGTCGCATTCCCTCTGCAAGGCGAGTCCCGCGGAAAGAAACACAGATATGAGAAATTATTTACGGAAAAATCCCGGTGCGGAGGCGGTCGAGGTTGTCGTGGATCAAGCATAACGCCACGCCCTACATAACAAGCGACCAAGGAGGCAGGAGGGACTTTTTCATGCCGTTTCTTTCTAATATACATTTCAGACTCCTCCCACGTTTACCTGCTTGATCATCCCTCGGCAGAATATTCGCGGGAGGAGTACGATTGAGTGACACGTCACAGTCTCCAACCAAGTGGCTCATTTGACTGATTCTATTTACCAAGCGGATGGAGGGCGGCGTTTGAACCTTGAAGGAAGGTTCTATTGGTCTACGCCATAGGTGTCAAGTGTTAAATTTCTTTACCCGTAAAACTCCATAATCTTTCCGCAGGATTATTCGCAAAAATCTTTGCGTTCTCTCACTGCTGGCGACCCGATTGTTCCGGTGGGAAGCGCGCCCTTCCTCCTGACTGCTTTGTCGAAGGCCGTGGGTTCGAATTCCGCCTCTGGCCTTGACGTTGTGTTGCGATGTCTTCTATTAAGTAGTGCTCACGTCGAGCCATCGTCTATGGACCCGAAGGCTCTTGTGAAACCCATTTAACCTCTCCCAACACACGAAGGGAAGAGAGTATGAAGGGCATCACGCTCCATTTTCGGTCAGATTTACCAGTGCACAATGAAGGAAAAAGAAATGAAACGCTGCATGGTACCTTTGTAAGTACCTGATCGACTCGATGCGGCGCATATGTTTGAGGTTTTCATCTTTCAAGTTCAGCGATTAGAACAAATGCGAGAGGGGGGAGAGGAGTCCTGATGATGATCAGGGGCGAAGACATCGATCATGGACTCGTTTTGGTTGATCTTGGAAGGTTGTTTCCCCTCCTCTGCCGTTGCACTGTGAAGATTAACGACGTCCGTTCATAGCTGAAAAATGGAAAACAGCTCTCAAGGTTGTTAAGTCCTCAGCGCCTTGTGGCAGCTAGTCCGGACGTCACTATTGCCGTCTTTGTGTGGCGTTAATTGATGCACGAGGACAGTGCGCATGATTATGTAATGAATGCAATGTCTTTGTTGGTTGTTCCATCTAGATATTACGGCGAAATTTCGATTTAAATATAATGAATACACTCGGCTCTTATTTAAGCAGTTTCTATGGGGAGGTGAAGCCTTTATAATAGACAATCCCAATTGCACCTCATGCGCCTATTATTACATATTCATTCATCTACATCTAACCTCGTAAACCGCCACGAGGGCGTGTGGCAGGAAGTGTTAAGTTACCGCAATCATTAGAGCAACTGGTGATAGGTGATTAATGGCATCCGGCAAATCCAAATTCCTATCACTGATGTTCCCTGCGGTAATATGCGAGAGAAAAATGATTCCTTATATCGATTCAGTCAGACAATTAATAGGCACGATACGTATGAATAATCGGAATCAGTGTTTCTGATCATCCATCAGAGAATCGAGTGTTTTAGCTGAGGAAAAATGGAATTCAGTGTAGGTGGGTAAGCACCCAGATGCCAGGATTTTTTATAACAAGCCTTTTGGATATTATGGTATTCATTGACAGCCACTGAGGATTGAGTGTTTTTTTTATTACCGGTTGAATTATTTAGGAGCTTCTATGTTTGAGAGCCCATATTTTCAGTAGCCAAATTGTTGCTGGTTTTTACCGACGAAATGTTCACCTGATGTTTAAAATTTGTATGTACCTATTCGTTTTATAAACCTGATTTAATATTAGTCATAGAAAGTGGCTTTAACCGTTAATGGCAGTCGTTCGTAAAAAATGCATATTACGTCAGATACGGGAGTGATTTGGATATAATCTTAAAATAACTGTGGGAGCATGTGCTTGTTTTTCACAAAGATTTCGGGACTTGTCGAAAGAACAGGCAATATTAATTTAATTTGTTTCGATGGAAAGGAAACTCAAAGCAGTTTGCGATGGTATTCGTTAAACACTTACTGCTAATCAATTACATTTTGAGCATGAGGACTTGAAAGTTGAACGTTTTAAAAGTACGATTGAAAATTGCAATATATATTGTGACAGAATTTTATTTACATAAAACAATTGGGTTCCGTGGCGCAATGAGTGGATTGTGTTTAAGGAATAAATACGACGTATACCTTAGAAAATTTTCACGTCTTAAGCTCACTCTTATCTTCCTACAAACTAAGTATTCATACCTGTTACTTTGCCGAGGAAAAAGGAGGTCACCTAAAAGCAAAAGGTGTTGTACAGTAGAAAATTTTCAAGGTTATTCATACAATGAAACCGTGGTGCGTCACATGAATACTTGGAAAAAAGATTCTTTTGGTGTCCGAAAATAAGTCACCGCCCGCAGTAATTAACCCGAAGGCTAGTTTGATTGGTCGGACGATGCAGCTTACCTCGTGCTAAACCCCACGACTCGGCGTGTGAAGTTCGCACACTCAAGAGGAGAGGGGAAGGGGAGCGGAAAAGAAACAAGCAAAATCCTTGTACCTGTGCCAGTTTAGGTCTCGGCCTCCAGAAAACCATACCATTCGAATGCTAGTCAGTTGGGTATGTCCAGAAGCGTCGCCCGGTTCTGAAATCTTTTCGACAAACGCAAAATACCTCGACCAAGAAAGCATGACAATACTGCCGTATTAAGTGGTGAAGAAGGTGGAAAGTACACTTAGTTGAAGCTTAAAAAGAAGTATATTGCAATTTGAGAGAGTATGCATCATTATAAAAAATAAAAAAAATTTGTCGACTATGAGTGCAGAAAAATGAGCTAGAGAATCGTTACAACTTCGCTTTTTCAAGGGTGGTTCTCGCGTTTCCGTCATTTGAGAGAAGAACTTGTTGCTCGAGGAAATAAACCGCCCCCTGCAACTCAATCATAGAAGAACATTTAAATGTTGAGATTCATGTGATTCGTTCGTTCGGTTGGTTTAAGCTCCATAAATTAAGAAATTGGCAGCGCAGGGGGCAACGTCCTTTGCCCTGTTGGATCCGGTTTTATTATTCCTGCATTATGAATCGACGATGGGTAGCGTAATTTTCTCTGGGCGTGCGTGAGATGGGTTGCATGCACGGGTCGGCACGTGTCTCACTCAATTATGGAGGAAAAAAGAGCGTTGATTCGTGACGTAGTGCGTCGGAAAGAAAGCCCGCACAAGTAGGAACTTGGAAAATTATGTTATGGGGGAAAGAAGTATATTTTTGAAATCAAAGGAAATTATATTAGTGAAATTTTTCTATGCTTAAGTTTTTAATCGGACGGCGTTGGTCATCTCATCTGGTGCACATCTATGTATGTACGGATACGTAGATATTTGGGCGGAATCACCGGCATCTAACAGTAACTAAACTCCAAATCTTTTGAAATAGATCTATTTGATATATTTGACCCAGGGATAATGACTCGTCTCATTGTTAAAAGATCGAGTGTTTGAGGAGTGGAAATTGAGTAATGATACATAATGCCATTATTCCGGGCCTTTTTTTTAGGTCACATCAAACTAATTCGTTTGTTGGAAGGGCATCCATTTTTAGCACTGAGTATATATTTTGCATCTATTAATTTTGCGGAATGCTTCTTCGAGAATGAAGGGTATGACGCTATCCTGTCACATGAAGTGAGAGAAGTTTTCATGGGTGTTCCAACAGTTAAGGCGCAGACGTTTCGCAACGCCCTGAGGTCGAAGGAGGAGTCAGCCATCGAAACGTCAGCTAGTGATCGCCTGACTTGGGTCCCGTTTTTCGAAGGTAAAAATCGATTACGAATCCTCGGGATGTAATTTTAAGTGCAATATAAAACTTTAAAAAATTCGCATTTTGTGTAATGCAGAAAAGTTACACGTGCTGCAGAATGCATTGAAATCAGTGGACGTCGTATTTTGAAAATCAATCGGGCTTCTATCGTGAATTGTAGCTTAGAGAAACGGGCCTGTTTGGAGAGTCCCGTAAGGATTTTACTCATCCAACTAAAAGTTGTAGTGGTGCACGTGGAGGGTTAGATATCCGGTGGGTCTTCGAATGCAAATTTTCGATCGTTTCAGGCTTACTGTTTAACATGTTCGAGTGGACGAAATGAGAAACACTGCATTAATCTCCCGTTGAACTTTTATTAGATCCAACGCAACAATTTCAGAGCGTTAAAATAAATCGTCTTGACCGGGATCCGGGTTTGAATCCCGGTCAAGGTGAATGATTTTTACGTTCTGAAATTGTTGCCTTGTGATGTACATTTAGCCGATGACTCCGTTAAAAGTTACTGTCGCGGAATCTCCTGTATTTTCTTGGAATTTATTAGATATTTTTCGAAGAGTTTCAACGCTCAGGCGCCATATTCAGGCAAAAAACTCGTGCGACAACGCTGCATCTGAAGATGACGCCTATGAATCGAAACTAGTTGTCCTTTCTAATTTAATTTTAAAGGAAAACTTATTAATTATTCTTCATTTTATGAATTATAATTGTGCAACAGTTCGGATCTATCGAACGCGGGAATACGCCGCAAGTCAGAAATGTGTCCGAAATCGAATATAATTCGTTATTAATTCATAGACTTGGCCGAGGGCAGAATTGGAAGGGTAAAATTGTTTTTTTCGTTCATTTACAGAGAGAAAGAGAATATTTTATGAAAGGGGAAATGTAGAATCGAAGGCCTCGCCATCTTCGAGCGAAAGTTGACTTGGTGACTCACGCAGTTATAATAGTGGAATCAGCATAAGGATCGTGACTCACTCGTTGATTCATCGATTGAGCTTTTGACATTAATGAATAATGACTTGTAAGCGCGCACTAAAACGACTAATTTGGCAAAACACGGAGCCGCGAGATGTCATGGAGTCGGTTGGGAGACATCCTGCCAAACCAATGCAGGGAATAATGAAAGAGGTTTTGCAAGAACTTCGCTTCCTCTTTTACTTTCACAAACTTATCTATAACCTCCTGAACCGATTGGTACGGTGTGGTTGCAGAACTGGGACAATGGAGAAAGGTGAGTGGCGGTCAGGTCGGAAGTCGGGAGAGCTTTCGTGGTCGATGAGATATGTGATGTGGGGTCGATTGCCCTCCCTGCATTCAAGTTTTTCATCCTCTGCAGCACGGGCCATTATGGCTGCGGGGAATTTCCATATGAATCCCATGGGAATGTTTGAAGAACACTAATGCCACTCCTTCCCTGTAATTCTATTGTTTTTAAGGCTGTGTGAGAGTTTCATCGGAAGGATTGGAGCCATTGTGTTTCTGGCTCCTGGACCAACTAATGCTGCAGCTCAATTGATTGGTTATTATTTATTACAGTTATGACTTTTTGCGGTTTGTATTGTTCCCACATGACGGAGCGAATTCGACGAAGAAACTTTGCGCATGGGACATGATACGGTTTTCCTTAAATTTGGAATGTTGCTGTCAAAGACAAGGCCGTTGTTATAAACCAAGACACCTTGTTAGAACATAATTAGGAATTGTGCAATCATCTTTTCATTCAATTCACAGAATCGTGCGTTATTATTTAAACGAATACGGACATTTTTGCAATGTGCTCATATTTATTTAAAAAACATTATGAAAGATTCAATATGTATCGACAATATCACTCAATTTCACCTCAGTTTCATCACAAGAGTTTCGCATTCCGTGCTGGGATAAATAATTCCGTTTTTTCCGGCTGCGATCCGGCCGCAATTCGTGCGACAAGTTTCAGTAATGCAGCGAATCGCTTCCGACGTGGGCATATTCGCCGAATTGCCAACTTTAGATCCGTAGATCAGCGGCAAGAAGTCGTGCGGAGAAAGTGCTTGTTTGCACCTTTCCAACCGCCGTAATCTTCGCCTGCTCTTCGAGAGGCGTCAAGAGGACGGATTGGGGGTCGAGGAGGGGATGGTTGATGGGAGTGGGGAATAGCTTTTGAGCTGTGACGTATTCGCGACGGCCGGGTGCACGCACGCACTTACCGTCATCCTGTTGTAGATTCGTGTCACTCCGCACCGGAAGACGTCCTTCAGGGGCAAGCGGAAGGTTGCTTTCCCCTCTTCCACCGTCGGCTGGCAGGATTCATCTGAGGGGAAGAGAGAGAGACAAAAGAGAGAGGAGGTTAGACAACTCCGTGGGTAAGATTTTGCTTCGTGGATCCGCAGCTGTGGTGACTGCGTCGCTGAAGTATTCTCTCTTCGACGGCGAAAGGTGTGCGACCCTTTTAGAAATAAGATACTCCGTTTTTTCTAGGCTATAGAGGTCGACCTGAATTGGATTTATGGGTCAGTGTCTTATATGCGGGCGATAGGGGGATTTGAACCGATTGAGACTATGGAATTTTCGCAACCAAAAGTTTCCCTTCCCGAGGTAATAACGAGGTAATCAGTTATGAATCTCCAACAACCCAAATGGATAATGATTACTCAACAGTCAAGAGTCCAAGTCGTGAGTAGCGTACTATATAGACATAAAATAAAATAGTGAATCAGGAAGATCAAGGGACAAATGATAAGGGAAGCATGATATAGAGCCAAGGAAGAGCACAGTCAAGCGAGATGGTGCAATGATACGGAAGGGATTACGATAAAGTACATGAGAAAGGAGAACTGAAATTTTCCACCTTTGGATTGGTAACTTACCTATTACATGCCCGTTTTAATTGTATCGAAGTCTGCCCCAAACTTGTTTGCGGTATTCCATCAGGAAGTGAAGAATTTTAATATGCCCTCATTATGTGCACGTAATTCACCGTGATATTTACAGATGGTGATAGACTTTTCGTGGTTATTTGAGGGAAGGTATGGCTTCGCAATGCTAATAACCAGAACATATCTTTATTAAGGTCTTCCGAATTAATATATTTTTCGAAAAAATAGCTATATTTATATATAATTATCATATTTATCATAGTTAAAGGGAGTCATCGGGAGTCGCGTTTCTAGGATGAGGATCTATTTCGCTTGACCTCTAAATGAAAAGTTTAATTTTCCTCAGTTTTGAAGTGATTTGTCGGGTGACCTTTCCTGACAGTTACTTCAGGAAGGAGGACCGTAACCCCGAAAACATAGTCATTTACCCGAGGGCCAGATTAATACGTGGGAGGGTTATTCCCCCTTGCTGTGTCACGCGGAGTCACACGCATTAAGGAGAGGGCAAGTCCTTTTCCAGTGCCGTTTATGGTTACGTAGGTATAGCGGGTTCCCAGAAAATCACGGTGTAGGTTTCGCTTAGTGTATCCGCACCCATGTGGGGACCGCTTAGGGTATCACTGGGGACCCATGTGGGGACCTATCACCCATGTGGGGACCACTTAGGGACCACACCCATATTACTGGGGTTGTCCATTTACCCTCCAGGTAAGTCTTAGTTGGGAGAGAAATCTAGTTTTTGGCTGTACTCATTCCGTTTGGTTCACGAACGGTATCAACCGCATAATGCGGGGAAAATTTGAAGACAAAGTGCGAGTAGCAGAACGTATGGTCTACTCTGCCGCTGTGACATGTTTGCAGCATGCTGCCACGTATTCTGACGAGCAACAGTGTATTTGTGAATTCAAAGAACTGCGAGAAATGCCACAACAGTTACTTCACGGGAGTCACTCGCTGATGTCCACAAAAATGCAAACATTTCACATTGCAGAAATCATTCGCATAAGATCCCGGTCAAGACTCAGCCTCGGTTGATGACTAATACACTCGGCTGGATATAGAGAGAACCGGGTTAGTATCCTGGTAAAGGAAAATAATGTATGCCCAGAGTATTTGCATTCAAATTCCACCAATGAACGAAATTTGGGGATAGTGGTTTCAGAGTATAACTCTTTGGTAGTTTTGTAAAGTTTTATGGTACCCAGACAATTAAGATTTTCATCAATTCTATGAATGGATCTGATAAAGGCTTCCACTCGACTCTCCGGTCTAATAATCTCTTCAGCCCTTCATAACTTATGAGTTTTATGTTTTCCATTATCTTGTAAAATTCGAAATCTTCCTCTGTAGTCTTCCCTGCTCATTTTTCTTCCCGTATCTGACTTCAAATGCTCGTAAAATATGGCCAATGTTATTATTCCTTCATCTCTTGAGCTTTTTCCATAGACATGTTCCATGAACCATTCGGTCACTGCATTTGATCTCATATTAATATATTGATTCAAAATTTGATCCACTGAACCGATAGGTCAGAAAATCAATTTTAAGGCAACACAACATCCAGACTCGAGTAGGTTGTCGAACTCTTGGGTAATCCCAGAAGGCGTCACCCACCAGGCGAGCGGGTTCACCATAAAAGTTGGCGGGATTCCAAGGCGTGAGAGCCGCGATGTATTAAATTTGTTGATCTGTATGAAGAGTTCAGGCGAGATATTTTCTTATTTTAATTTTACTTCCTATTTTATCAGCATAGATAGTTCGTTCTAGACTAAGTTCTGCAAAATTACGCCTGCTTCACTCCTGATTTTATTGAGTAAAAAGTCGCAGCTCTCAACACATACTCACAAATAAAAGTTTCCCTTTGACAGAAAAGGAATGTCTTCGGTTGATATAGATGAATCATTGCGTCTATCATAGCGGTTTCACCTACGTGTTTTTGATGGTAATGGGGCAATAGTCACTTCTCCCAAGTCCTCGTCTGATTGCCATAATCGGATTTACCATAAGCGTTTCATCCCCGCCGCCAGGGCGGAGGCCATGCACCGGGAAGTCACTCACTCAATTCAGCAATCTTTAGCCCATAGCGACATCAAAAGTTTTTCCCGTCAATGGGCGTGCACCAATGGAGAGAGAGAGAGAGAGAGAGAGAGAGAGAGAGAGAGGGGTTTGCGCCTTGATATCCTTTGTAATGCGTCCGCTTTTTCTAATTGGTTCTCTTTCCGCTCGTCTCTTATTTCACCCGTGTCCCGTGGCATGAAAGAAAACACGAGCCGGGCCACCCGCGGATTAGTTTCGCTTGTCAGTCAGGCAAGACGATCGCTCGAATTGCAATCACGTGCTTCCTTGAAACCACGCCTCACCAATTCCAGTCAGCCGTGGTTTTCGGTGTCGCCGAAATAGGAGATCCAAGGCTTTTGACGTTTTAGTGGGCAATGTTTTGGCCACTGGTTTTCCTCTTAATGGAGTAATAGTAACTAAACGATTTCCACTCATGAGGCACATTGAAATGATAAAAAATATTTCCCAACTTATGAAAATTTGATTTCGTATTTGCAAAATAATGACAATCCAAGGAGAATGTCATTTTTATATTGCTCTTTGTTTGACTGACGCCACTGACTGACGCCAACAGTTCATCCCAATAGGTAAGTTGAGCAGAGAAGCAAATGGAAATTTATAGAAATCTGACGCTCGAGGTGAATCCTGCAGATCTAATTTTAGAATAAAATGACAAATAAGGAGAAGAGACGAATATAAGAAGTTCACATGGAAAAAAAACCTGTGTGTTGGTTACACCACGAGTCAAATGGATTTATTAAGGACATTATAAAAGAGAAAGTCCGGCTGGCATGACCAAAGGACAAACACTTGGATCATGTAAGAAGAATGCAATAAAAATTAAAAATTAGGGCGTTCGAGAACTGGCATTGGATGGGAAGGAGTAAGAGGCAGCGGTAGACTATTCTTAGAATTGAGAGATTAATGACTGAATTATGGTCGAACGATGAAAAAAACCAGCCGTAAAGTTGAAATCGAGGTATGGAATCAATATAAATAAAACAAATGTTATGAGATTTTCGAGAGAGAGGAAGGCTAAGTGAAACTTTAAAATTGGAGGGCAGAAGTTAAGAGTTGGTAGAACCGTTTATTTATGTCGGAAGTGTTTTTGGCCAAAACGCACAAAGCGGTAGGAACATCAGAAGAAGAATTGCGTTAGGCAAAGTGGCTTTCACTGGGAGGAGGGAGGAATGGAATTGATGACACGAAAGTTGGGTACGGATGTTAATAAAAGAGTAAGGAAAACTTTGGTCTGGAGCGCGGTTTCGTACGGCTCGGAAACTTGGTCGTTGTGGAAAGATGATAAGCGTAGATTGGAGACTTTTGAGATGTGAGAGAAAAGGATAGAAGAAGTAAAATGGACAGAAAAGAAAATAAACGAAGTACAAGCAGTGTGGGGAGAACAGAGAGATTGCTGTGGACAGAAAATAGAAAAAAAATTTGTAGGCAGACATTCAAATAAGGTAGGAAAGATGGATGCAGACTATTTATTCTGATTTTCTATGGAATGTTGAAGACTGCATTAGAGGGGAGGAAGTTAGGTAGGTGGAGGAAAATGATGGGCATGTTGGGCGAAATGTAGAGAGATAGAATGTATACGGTATTGAAGAAAAATTTATTTAGATGTGGGGTCTCAGGTTTTGTTCGGTGGGGCCAAGAAATGCAAGTGTGCTCAGTCTGTATCCATCCA
Organism: Hetaerina americana; assembly: GCF_022747635.1. Lineage (NCBI taxonomy): Eukaryota > Metazoa > Arthropoda > Insecta > Odonata > Calopterygidae > Hetaerina > Hetaerina americana. The sequence continues at coordinate 49,182,056 of NW_027286069.1, forward strand.
AAACCTGTCTTAAACGGTAGATTATGTTTACTGTATGCCAAATCAATTGCGTCATACAAGTCTGTGGTCTTACAAGTGTCTGGTCTTAATGTGATGCTCATATTTTACTCTTATCGGAGTAAAGAACTAACTTCAGCATGCATTGGTTTTCTGGCGTGGAAATACTGTTAATTGGTGTCGTATAATTAAATAATGAATTCAAGTTCGTTCACTGGTTTGAGTGAGAGACTTAAATTTTTAAAATTCCTGAGTCATAGCGCGCAGTAAGGTATTCGTGAGAGTTTTGGATTAGAGTTCAAAATTTAATATATTTGTGAGTCCAGAATGGATTCACAAATATCATTTCTGACTTAGGCACCTTAATTATTTCATTACGATGCTGATTTTTTTTCATCTCGTCGCATATTTTTCTACTTTTCCTAGTAAATTAATAACCTACTTTTTATGGATTCATTTTTACTCCTTGTAGTTCCATAGCGATAATACTTTTCAATTTTATTTACTGCATTTTTTGAACGAGACGGTTTTTAATGGTAAACAATACGACAATTTTTTCGTTTCAATATTCGTGAAAATCTGTTCAGTTTTTTACGTATGTGTTTTTTTATTTGTTAAAATTCATATAAATAAGTACCAAATTACGGTTTAAAGAAATGGATCCGAAACTTCGGGAGTACTCTTTATCAATGGTATAAAATTTGGGAAGCAATTCTTTACCACAGAAATGTCTTCATTTAGGAAACTAGATCATAAAAATTTTATACGCAGTGTACTATGAAGTTTTTATGCGCTGATTTTTATGCATTAACATTTCTTTTTGAAAAACAAAAAAGAATGAATATACGTACCGTGTGCCAGATCAGCGATCTTCTATTATCGCAAACATGATATTTTTTCATTGATATTACTTTCCGAGGATGTAGAGCTATGATTTTTCTCAGGCGGCTGATAAGATCTGATAGTTTGTGCATTTTCTTCCTCAGTGGTAAAGGTTTCTGTTTCAATTTCGTATCCCACCACGATAAATACAAAGGCAGAGAGAAAAATATACTGAAAACATTAAACGTATTAGGAAGATGTGATGCTTTGATAACCCTTGTTTCAAGGAACAATATCAAATTTAAGAACTTCACTGAAAAATATTTATATTAATAAAAAGTATTGCGGTATTTGAATCACGTGTTCGTTTTAAACACGTGGATGCGAGACTTCCTCTACGGTGACTCTCAGGATGTTTGCTACAGCATTATTTTTTTTGGCTTTTTTTATGTTTTTTTAATGCTTAATTATCTCATCAGTTTAATCAAGTTTTAACGACTATCCATGTGGTATTTTTGAGCATCAAATTGGTTAAAGTGTAATTAGTTCAAGTGAACTAGTGTGCAGTGCAAGTCAGTTACCGCGCAGCTTAGGAGATAGTTAAGCTCCAGCGAGCCGAGAGCAAACCGTTGGTGGCAATCAGTTTTCCTTTCAAGAAACTTAGAGAGAGAGATAGAGAGATAGAAGAGAGACATCGATACCACGGTGTTGAATGGGATGATCAATATTTGAACTAACGGAAACATGACTCATCTTTATTAGCGGGGGGGGGGAAGCGGTTACGGTCACGCGAGCGCGAAAATGGGCCACGAATGGTCGTCTGGATATTTCGCATCCTCGCCCCCGAAAATTAACTACACATCTCGTCGGGAGACGGCCGTCGTACTCAATCTGACGTGAAACCATGAAGACCCATGTATTTTCCTTCCAAATATCATTTCAAATGATGGTCGGTCGGCACCTCTACTACCTTGGTGTGCAGTCAGCGGAAACCCACGCCCTGTGACTGAAAAATCTTCGAGCCAACCAGTTCCATCCGAGTTAGACGAGTTCAGGTAAAGAATATTGTTCGCCGCAAATTTTTTCGAGCTGATAAAAAATCCAGGGGGGCACTTCACCTCGCGGGGAAAACGGGACTGTTGGTTTTTATCTCGTCGAATGAAATCCTTCTCGACCCTCCGTTTCATGCAACGAAGGATCGGGAGACAATTCGAGGAAGAAAACCTACCTCCATCCACCGCTGATGGCAGATGATGCTTTTTGTTTCTGGAATTACTTTCACGCCTCACGAAGACCGCGACTTTTTGTGCCTCGCGTGCATTAAAGATATTCTATTCCTTGATTGCTTCCTTTCCCGTTCGTGTGCTGCTTCTCAGCTGAGACAACTGCACGAGATTATATACAAACAATGAAAAGTTCACATCTATAACTACGAGAGTACCCTAAAATAATATCCACGACAACGACATGTTGGTATGACGGCTTGGACAATTGATTCTAGCCCTTCGTATGAACAAACTATTTTGCGAATTTTTAAAGGGCTAGGAACTAATGAGAATTCGCGCGGTTCAAATGATGGAAATAGTAACAACTAGTGCTCAACGAATCGAGCAGCTAATAGTGTTTATAATCGAATGAGAATTGGGCAGGTTGTAGTGCTTAGCCATATCTTTAAACCTAGTATACCAAGAGATTTAAAACTACTTTGTATATGGTGTATTGTATATCAATTAGGCATATCAATAATAAATAAATGTATTTACATCATGACGACAAAATAGGCTAATTAATAAAATTATCCTCTTCGAGAGTCTTCGATTACAATTCCAATCCCCGATCTGCTGTAGTTTCACCGTAGTAGGATCGAAGGGGGAGAGTAACATGTTTTTAACATCGCTACAAAAGACGTTTGCGATCAATCTGTGCAAGAGATGTATCCCATAATTCTACTCTTGGTATGTGAATCATTTGGAATCGATTTTGACGAAAGTTGGGTGGTCATGTTTTTCAAAACTGTCATAGATGTTTAAAACGTTGAGGCGGAAAATTCAATTACATTTACGCATGTTTCAGTTACGTATCCATGACGATAGCGGCTATAATGTATCAATTACGAATGGATGAAATTTTTATTTCCAAATATTATTAAGTATTATTTTATCATGCGTAACTAATGTGAGGGTGGGAAATATCTCAAAAACATTTTATTTATATTTATTTCACAATACGTACAAATTAACTGGACCCCTTTAGCTACAGAGTGCGGCGGCATATAGTTTTCATTATTTGTACCACTTTCCACGGACGTTAATTTCATGCGTGGAGCTAAGTAAATAGAAAGAATTTTTTAGATTTTCTCGTCTGCAGCATTTTATTCGTCGTAATTTCGGTTTGATATACATCATTTGACTTGATCACGTTTTTCTCCTAGTTGTTTTTTTCTTCATCATTACGACTAATTTGGGACACTCTATCACCACTATCTGTATCACTATACGTATTGGCTTGCATGAATAGCATAAATTAATATTCCTATGGACCAGTGTTGAAAGGAAACGCAAGCACAGAGATTTATTCTTGCTACATCATTCGATATCGAGCTATTTACTGTGGTCGATTGCTAGTGTACGACACATTACATGTATGTATACAATGTGCATGCAGTAGAATAGAAACATTTTTCTGGGACATGACAGCTTGTAAAACAGTCTCACCGTTCATTGCCATCGCAGTATTACAAGACCACAAGAGTTTTTAAGAGAACTGAAATCGCACCTTTTTGTAGAGTTTCGGAATGAGTCGGATAGTCCGGCTGTAGATGATATTTAAGACTAATGGACTGGAAGTGGATATGGGCAGCAATCGATTGCTCTCACCGTGTAACTGGTTGCCCAATGACCAAGTGGTTGTTGATTAATCGTACGGTTTTTCTCGGAAAAACTTTAATACTCCACTTTTCCTACGTTATGCACTATAACATTTTCTATCCAGTTTGAGTTTTCATCTCTTGTTCGAGAGAATTCTCGAACCGAGTCCTCTGAACTCGATGTGTATGGGATAGAGCTATTGTGGAAGCAATTATTTGGAAAAAATAAAAACAAAATTAAAATATTTTTATGGAACACAGACTTTCGCAGTCTACATTTAAGTTTAATGTAAAATAGATGAGTGCATCGTGGCATGAATCCACTGACAGTGACACTTCACTGGACATCATTTAATCCGATTTCTCAATTAAATTCTTCAAAATTTATGCTGTCATTTGTGAACTTTAAATTTCTACGGTAAGTTTTTATCCAGTGGATACAATTATGTATACATTGTTGCAATATGCGCTTTCCCTAAACTAATCTCTTGGAATATATTTGAATTGCTCTACTTTTCAATAAAACCCTTCTTTCGCCTACAATTATACTGGGTAGCAGTCTTTTAGAAATACTACTCTAAGCAACGTTGTGTCTTAAAAATAGACTGCTAGCCTTATATTTAATCAAATTCAATAATTTAGCCAATTACAAACGCATCTATGTTTCTTATTTAACGGAGTTGAAAGATATTATGACTCGCAAAATGGGTCCAGTGAAATGAAATGTTGACTGCTTATCTCGTTATAGTTTTTGCTGTTTGTATCTTTTTGAACTTTTTAAACATTTAAAACTGTGACAGAAGTTTTTACAAGTGAGAATTTTGGCATTATCACCACTGAATTATATTAAATATTTTAATATGGTAAATTATTTACGACAGTAATCGTTGAACCTTAGGATAATCACAACAGTATACGAGGCACACACTTTTATGGTTTCGTAATTACTGTTTTATCCTCCTATGAAATATTTTACGAAACATTAGTTGGGATCACCTTTCCATCGATGAAGTGAAAGTCTCTTGTTTTGGTAGAGCGATTATAGATATAAGCCGGATATTAGTCCTTGAGCTAATGGAAAAAAATTGAGCTTTCATTTCTCAAAGGTCTTATGCCATGTGATTTGCTGGTGATAGGTCTTTCGGTGCCTTGATCATATCCTGTCACTGAAACGTCCTTTGAATTTCACGCTGCATTAGGTCCGCACTTGATATAAGAATTACTTTTATTATTCGAAAGTGTGCCATTTTAAACTGGTAAGAATTTCAGTGTGGAAAAAATCCGCTCCACTCCATCGAAGTCCCCCCCTTTTCTAATTTCTTTATTAGTCAAATAAGAAAAAGGTATACTGAACGACATTAAAATTTAAATTCTTTTCTAATATTGCGAATAGTATATTCGCATTATGAGCGTGAATAGGAAATATATCAAGTGTTTAATATAATAAATAATATAATAAACTCTTTAGTGATTGCATTAAATTATATATATATATATACTTATATATATATATATATATATATATATATATATATATATATATATATATATATATATATAAACATAATATAATAAAGATCAGATAAATAACCTAAAAGTTAAATATTAAAAATTAATTTAATTTATTAATTAAATAACAATGGAAGAAATGCCCTAATTAAAATAACCTAAAATTGTTTGAGAGAAATGAGTCCTATTGCTGTTAAATTTCAATTTTACATTTTTATGTGCGTGCACAATTAGTACGGAATTCTATTAAAAATGTTCATTTCATTATGATTTTGATTGTATGTCAATTATGTGGATGTTTATGATGAAAATGAAAAAAATACCTACCAGGAAAACCACGAAGCTGATCCAAATATATGGCAGTCACATCCTCTGGCTTCACCAACTCCACGGTCATCCATTCGTCCCCCTCACACCGCACTTTATGTTGCACTGAAAAGGAAATGTATGATTTAGTCTTAAATTGAGATATTTATAATTTCGGCATTCATTTTTACAATTTAATATTTTTACCACCTTTAATTCTAGGCATTATTAATAATTATCGAAATATATTGAAAGTTTCGAGACAAGACACATTCCTATAAAATAAACACGCATATTCCGTATTTCTTTAATTACGTTATAATGTGGTTCATCTCACAATCAGCTGTGCCGGATAGATACTTTTCTGGATAGACGTTTTAAAATGCATTCATTTCCGTGTATCGATATTAGCGAACATTGCAGTGACTACTGAAAAATATTCATCTGAATAATTCGCTGAGAGAATATTTTTTGTTCGTATGATGAAACAAAGTTGCCATGAAAAACTCAATTTTTCGCAAAGTTGTAATATTTTATTCCATTTATGAGCTATGATGGTTGTATGATGCATAAATCTCTTCAACTTTTGAAATTGAATCAATTTTTAGTAGAATCCCCCACATAAGTATTTTACCTTTGAATCGCGAATTTAACGGCTCTATTTGGGCTGTGAAACGAATATTTTAGGATAATATCGAATAAGCAATCTATAAATATGAATTTAAAAGATGAAATAATAAACTTTTCATTGTATAAATATCCGCAGTTAATTAAAATGTATCTAGTCAATTTTTTTATTTTAGCGTTTTGTAGTTAAGGCTGACCTTTCACTTTTACGAATTCATTTGAGCTTCGGTGTAACGTTATCTCGACTATGTGACAGTTTTAATGTAGTAATTTTCATATAATCGTTTTAAATTTCGCCGAAATAAGTATTGCTTTTAAATAGAAATCTTTTGATGTGGCTGCAGCAATCCTCGGATGGGTTCAAGTACCCGAGGCGTGCAGTTATATTTTTAATGACATTTCAATCCGTGCTTGGGAGCTTTGTGGATAACACATTAAATCAAGTACACATTCCATTTTTAATGGTGATTAACTTGTTCCTTTATCCAATAGGCAGAACAATAGTGAAACTTTATCTCTCTCCAACCATTATGTCCTTATTATTCGTTGTCAGTATTAATGCTTATCTGTCAATGACAATTAAATGACAACTTACAATGTTAATCCTACCGATTAACCATTGGTTTTTCTGGGAAGATTGGTTTTGCTTTGTTGTCCCATGTCGTATGGTCATTGCCTTTCCCTCTGAAGGATCATTTGAGACTAGGTATTGGAAAATATTCTCGATGCTTTGTGTTGGAATGCCCGATCTAAATAGAGTTTATCTTATTGAAAAAAAAATAAATATAAAATAAATCTTTAGAAGATTTATTGACCTTAAGATCAAGTGAATTAGTATTTACCTTAAGGGCATATGTCAAGAACATAGTATTTGCTATTGGTTTGATGAAAATCTATTTATTCTGGGATAATTTCTCTGTCGTTACTTTGTGAGCAAATTTGATTTCCATTATGGTAAAAGAAAAAACGTGTCAATTTTCACATTCAATGAAATATACCAGCCAAAACACATTGTGTTATGATTTAAACTCATTGTGTCATTTTCAGGGTAATGTCGCACTGCGGTAAAAAAAGGTGGGTTTATTAGGTGTGAAAATTTACTTGTTTTATCTCTATATTTAATGTTGCAACTGTATTATATAAAATGAAATTGACGAAATTTCTACGATGTTAATTTTTTACAATGACGAGTGATAACCTGGTAATTTTCTTTGTCATTTATCCATGAATGAAGAATTCATCCATTCCAAAAGAATGTGTGGCATGTGATATGAGTGAAGGATATAATATCCTAGGATCTTCAATTATCTGGACGTGAACATTTTTTCAATCGCTTATGTTTACGGTTTTCCTTCAAATTCAATAGTTCTATTTCGGTTAGATTTAAAACAAATGACTGAATTAAAAAATGTGTAATTCACAGAATTTTCAATATTTAGATGCCGGTATGCGTACAGTCTACATGCACCTGATTGTTATTTATACTTAAGAGTATAAACGTCCAGGTGAAGAATACTGACTCCTATCGTTTTAAGCCGGTAGAATTTGTGAATACGACATATAGCATATTTTTTAAAGTTATCTAAAATGAGCGATTTTTCCCATCATAGACTGATGATGGTGCGCGCGATTTATCGTTCGGACTCCTCCCTTTTTTATGGACTGGCAACTTAGCTTTTCTCACACTCTCTCGCCGCAGAACCGCTCATTACCTCAGAGAAATTAAGAGGCACAGAAACTATTACGCTAAATGGAACATTTCTCGATCGTACACCAACTGTCAGATCTAATAAGTGTACTCGTTCACGTGATGACTGCTGAAGGGCTGTGATGATGGTGGTCGGGACGTGCCCAGGCAGCTCGATTGCTGATAAGCGGCACCCACACTGACTGAGATCATTCCCTTACTTTTAGTGCCTGGGAATCCGCAGTCCCCCAAAAAATCTGGAAAACCCAAATTCTTTTTTAAGCATTGGCCATAGTTTGGGTTCAATGGACCGCACTCATCTCTTGTTAATCCTTAGGTAGGCTGGATGAATACAGAGTTGTAGAGGGTGCACTACTCGTCCTAAATGACACTTGGCATCTAAGCTTCCGGGCAAAGGGCTTCATATTTTGGCGTGTTGCATTTTTAGATTTCACTACCCAGACAACGCAGCGGGTTCTTCTTGATATGATGCGTACAGAGAACAGTAGAGAACCTACGCTTACCTATCACAATAAGCTAGTTGGTGGAAGGGGAATGCCCTGCAAGCCAATTGACCGTTCTTTGCAACTCATTTCCTTTTTTGGAAGCCTGTCCCGGACTGACTAGGGGCTGCATCTCTCAACTGAATTGTGACCGACCATCATTAAGAAGTTTAAACCATACAGTACCCCGTTCTATTGCCCCAAAATTAACAGGAGCTGTTTCCTAATGCTTACATCACCCCGAGGAGTCTATGAGGAAGCTGTTCAATTTGAACACAATACAGAGATGTTTTTCAAACTTAAAAATTATCTGTATCCATTACAGTAGGGCGGAATTGAGTACTAATACTTTGATCGCTGACGCGTTCTGGAATTTTGATGTCACTGTACGGGTACTCATCCCATTGGCTTATTATCTTCTATCGAGTCAATTTTGACTACCATCAGTTCGTAATTGTGACATTGAAGCTTGAATAATGTGCTCTCTATAAATGCTTGTAAACGTATACCGCAGTGTCATAATTTCTTTCTCACCCCGTTTCAACAGTTTCTGTTATTTATTATTTCAGAGTGACAAAGAATGACTTATTTATTATATGCAGGAAATTACTTTAGAAAGCATATTATTGTTCGAAATACCATTGATTCAGCGGGAGTATATTGATAAGTGGGCCTTTTTAGTTACAGCGTATCCAAAACCAACAACAATAGACCTGCTAACACTCTCTCCTCGGGCGCAACTTGCTTCGTAACAGTTTTCTTGTAAGATTGGTCTACCTTCACCATTGGAGATCCTTATTTTTGCAATTCAAGTCCCTCGATTTGTAGTCACTGAATGTTTTCTTGGCATCGCGGGGATTTCTAATCAAAGTTTAAGATATACTCGTCAAAGTTGCCTCGATTGCAAAGACACGTGTCCAAGAGCCATGGTGAACGTCCTTAGGGCCCGTTATAACAGCGCCGGTACATTCCATTGTGTACGTAGGTGTTGAGCAATTGGGGATGGGGGATTATAAGTCGATCGGGTGGTGAGAGGGTGATAAAAGGCAGCTGAGCGAGAACGTGAGGAACTTATAAAAATGAAGTGGTTAATCAGAGGCTGTGGCAGTCTACAGAACGAGGCAAAATGGAAAGGGGCCTTCGGGAGGCGACTGGGGAGAGACTTCGATGACCGTATTTCGCAACACTTGCACGCATATAACTTTCACTAGCCATTGAGGCAATTATATTTGAGGCAAGTTGAGAGGCAAAGCAGGAGACTGCTGAAGCATAGTAATTTACGCGACCCAGTTCTATTCCGATTTCATTCCACTCCTCGGTGCTTTGGAAATACGCAATTTGTTATCAAACATTGAGTGGAAACTTACAAATTAAGGCTTAAACCGCGAGTTAATAATCGAGAATATGCCGATTAAATTATAATTTCACATTCACTATTCTTTCCCTTGGAAGTGAAACGTCCGGATAAATATTATTGTAGTCGTTTGATTCCATGCATGTTGTGACACGACTTTTTGTGCAGCAATAGTTTATTATTGGACTCCTCGACTCTTAATCAATTATACATCGGTGAACAAATGTGTTTATTATATGCGCGCATGTATATTTCACTTGCAAAAATGGCAAGGAATTTTCTATTTCCCGCTTGGAAAATAATATATGTATACGAGCCCACGACTATTCCGTTGCCTACGATGGAGAACGTTTCAGTTAATTCTGAAACTAATACCATTAGTGACGACCAGATCTCGCTTTTTTATCCTTTAAAGGACCTGTGGATCTGCTGCAGAAAGTGCCAGTTCCATAGAAATGGCAGAAATTTACCTCACTGAAAAACAACCGAGCAGGTGAAAGGATGAACGTGGCCGCTCAAAAACTGCACAGCCGTTGTGAGGGGAACAAGCCCACCCCGAAAATCGGTTTACGCAAGTGACTCGGGAGGAAGAAACTGAATTCGCACACTCTCCGAACATTCCCGATTCCTTTGCCGTTCCACAAAGAATTCAGAATCAACCTCCTTGTTGCTTCTTTTAAATTTGTGATCAAAAATTTCAGTGGGAGCGGGAGGCAAATATCAAGGACGGAGCCCTTCCTCCATTCTCTCTCGTCGTGAGACGCGTGTTTCTGGGCATTCGATCATATCGATTCCGTGGTTTCGCTTTGAAGCGAAGGAGGGATTATTCCCCCGTCCCCTCTCCCTCAGGGTGTTACCGACCCGCGCGAGATCCACTCAATCCCCAGTGAGGGCGGGCGGCTGGGACGGTAAAGTTGGGGTCAAACGAAAGTGCATCCGTTCCCTAGCAGCCTCTCTTTATTAACTAACGTGTCGAGACAGGCCACTCTCCATCAAGTTGGAATCAACGCCTTGGCCAACAGCCTTCGGTTGGAGGTACCTAGGCAGCATGACGCGAGGTGCTTTGTTTCAAATGCCATCGTGGCTCGGCAGGGGGAGTCTGCTGAGGTCACTGTGCGACTCTCCTGCCTCCCTCGCCATGTAAGGTGGATACGATAAGCCAGTCGGTTTACCTCCCTCTCGCTCCATCGGTCTCACTGGTGGCCACTTTCACCTCTCTCTCTCTCGCCACCTCCTCCCACGACCGTCTGGGAAGGAGAGGGCGTGCGGTGGAGAGGGGGCTGTGTTGAAGGGGAGGGGTGTGGTTTTAGATGGGGGGGATGAAAAAGAGAGGGGGGGATGGAAAAGACAAGGGGAGAGAGAGATGCGAGCAAGCAGCTCTTGAGGTAAGCGAATCCCGGGAAATTGAGCGTGGGATCGAGCTTATTCGCCGGGGCGAGGGGAGAAGGGAAAAATCTGAAAGAATCGGTCGGGAAATTGCGAAAAGATTGCTCTCGCGAGGCAAATGTTGCATGATTACCGTCTACTCTTTCCACTCATTCTCCTCGACTTCTCCCTCCCGCTCCCAGACCCCCCCCCCTAATAGGAGTCTAGTGACAGTGGCGACGACGTCGCCGTGTGGCGTGTGTCCCTCGCTCGTGGCGGTCTCCTCGCTTGTCATTTCCCCTCCCCCCCCACCCTCCTCAAAGTTCAGATTAGGAGAGAAGGTGGAGGCCGAATAGGGAAGGAAAGGAATGAAAAAAATGGGTGAGACTGAGAGAGGAGGGTTTTTAATATGAGAGGGAGTGAAGGACGCCCGCGATTGCACGGAAGGATTTTTCAAAAGACGGGTGGGCGAGGTAGTGGGTTGGTGCCGTGGGACGTGGGACGAAGTGGGGGGGGAAGAGGTGGAAGAGACCTGGTGGGTGTGAGAAGACGAGGCGTGGGATTGGATGAGGAAAATAAAGAGAAGAATGGACGGATGAATAGGAAAACGTGCGTGAGTAATTCGGGCTACATTTTAAAGTACCCTTAAATTTATTTCACGTCCCATTCGCGTTTGGGGCGTTCTCTGTCGCAATCTCTTGTCGTTTGTTTCCACTTCACACTCTCGTTATTAATCCCTGGTAATTTCTTGGCCCACCTGTAGCTAAAAAAATACCACATCGGAAAACGTTAATTACTTTTATCTTAGTGCAGTTTCTTCCGATGAACTAGATCCTATTCGATCATACAGTATACTTGAGCAAAGAACATTTTACTGGTATTTTTTAATACAAGATATGCTATAATAATGCATGTTTACTGGCGTAATCCTTTCATGGTCTTATGGTCATAGTCCTTTATGGTCTTTTTATATAACTTATAAAAAGAACATGCGTGTTGATTGGCTCATTTAATTAATCCTATTATTGAAAAATGTGGGCAAGATGATTTCAAATTATTTCCAAAATATATTATTTACTGCTAATAATAAAAAACAGCAGAATATAATGAATGCAGAGTAAAATACAGAGCATGTTTTAACTGAAAGCGACGAAAAATGTTAAAATAAATAAATGACCTCGTGACGAATGATCACGGATAATGAATGCATATAGCAAATTTTAATGGGTGTCATTTCAAGGTAGTACACAGTGATTTTTTTATAATCATAATAATTTTATGCAAAATGGCAGCGTTGCGTTTCATCGTAAAAAATATAAAATGTTTAAAAAAAGATATTTATGCCTTCTTGCCTTAGGAGGTAATTTGTAAAGATCTCGGACCGGTTCCAATGGAGACCATCATCAAAGGAGATGTTCACGCGCGTCGTAAATGTTATTCTCACTTAATCACTCAAATACCTACCAGCGATGCCTAGAGCACGCCGACGAAGAATAGCAATAATATATCTTTGTAAACTCCTTTCCATCGAAAATTTGTGAGTGATTTTTTGTTATTACACAGTTGTTGCAAAGTCGCAAATGAAATTATGAGCCAGTTCTAGACAACCACCATAATAGATTGGCAGGGAGCCTGGGTATGTGAGCTGCATGCGAGACTCCATGCAGTTTTAGATACAAGCTGGTCTATTAAGTTTTTGAAAATATTTGCTCCTTCAGAGTGGATCTTAAGTAATTAATATTTCCCTATATGAAGCAACGAAAGAGCTTTGCACTCCCAGATCTTTATAGAGTTAATAAAAATTATTGTCGCATTAACTTGCATTTTAAATGAATAAATGATCGTAGCACTTTTCCTCTTGATAAAATGTTTATTTTACGACCGGGTTTTGATGTATTACATCATCATCAGGTTTGCATTTTTAACTAATTTTTCGTAAAGTATTGAAAATATCATTCACTTATTAATGTTTTCCGCCCGCTTTATATCGATAAAAATACTTTTAATACCAATTGAAGCCGGTTTGGCACTTTTTCTGGAACGTGCTACGTTTCATCTCAAGCGCGTCAGAGCTGTGTTAGATTGAAAATTCGAACCCTATGTAAGAGACCAAAGCTGAAGATGATAATTCTCTTAATAGAAGTACCATGCCAGTAGAAATGAACTCGAGTCCTGAAAAAATTACTCTTTTTTACAACTTGTAATGTTACATATCTTTTACTATGTATCTTTTAATGTAATACATCATGATTTCCCTTGGCGATTGCTAGTCCATGGTTGATGCTATATTCCTTCCATACAGAGTGCAATGAGCTCTTGGTCATCCTCTTACGAAACACTTTGGCGTATTTTTGATCGCCAATCTAATCTCCTCTATAGTCACAGCACGCGAGTATCCTCCTGAGAGAATATTCGTAGCGAGGAATGAATGAGAATTAGCTGGAAACTGGCAATGGAAAGCTTGGAAAAATAATCACTCAAATGTGGAAGTAATGTCTCGCTAATCCGCAGATTCGGAAATAATTTCACTTTCCTTATTCAAAGAATGACGAAGGACTCGAAAAGGTTTAGGGTGAAATCATGGTGCAAGGGACGATCATATTCTCGATGACGGGGATAACAAATCAGTGGGCACCTCTTCCTACCGCTTGCCCCACAATTTCATGTGTGCAAATGCCTCGCATCCAGTTGGCCTTTTATTTAGAAAATTTCGAAACCCACGCGAAAATGTGCCCCATTGGTCGTTACCGGGAAACTTCAATGCCAGTGAGAACCTTGAACGGCGTCCACGTTCTTCGCGACGCTGAGTGGCGACGGAGGACGTGGCTCACGCACATACACATCTACATACATCTATATATTACTGTGTGAGCTGCTGCAAGGCCGTGTGGAAAATGTAGCGAGATTTAGAGTGATATGTTAGTGTTTGGATCTCTTCATGATGTGGCCGTTGGGACGGCTATCCTCTAATCTAATGATCATCTAATCTAATGAAAACTCTCTAATATTTTCATTATTACCTAAGCTAGCGATGTAGCACGGGGCCTGGATCATTTTCTCGATGCCCTTATTGAAATCACACGACTGATACCTTTTCAATTAGTACATTCAAGCGGTGAGTCTTCGAGCCTCGGATCCCAGAGTATTAAGTAATTCGTGACGCTCTGTCTCTTTCCGTGGCAGTTTTTCACGAGCCGGAAAGATGTTCTCTTTTTTATCAGTTATTGAATATATGATTTCCCAGATTCATTAAAACTCGATTACATTCAGTGTGGATTGTAAATAATGAGAAATAGCTAGTTTTCTTTTCGTGTTCATTGCCATATTTTTAACTAATTATGCATCTCTCACAGATGTCAACTTCCTCAGGACGAGACCGCTGGTACTACACGAGTTTCCCCAAGCTAGGTCCAGGCTACGGTAACACCCAAGTATTTTTTCCTCAACGTAGTCGTTGAAACATGATAACTCATTTCATAATTACTTTACTAATGGAACATGCCTAATGCCTAAACGAGTTTACAGTAAACGAGTATACAGTTTACAAACTCCCAAATTTAGTATTTTCCGCACTCAACGGGACATGTGCAGACTAGTAAAAATTTCTAGTTAGGTAATCCTTAAACGTTAACGCATAAGGGCGGTCAAGGTTTTTTATGCATTGAGCCTTTGTATGCAACAGTCATACTGGCCAAAGTGATGGACATCAGACTTTTTACATGGCATCGCTCATCTAGTATTAATTTAATGTTCTACTTCGCATTCTAGATTTCCTTTCTCAGGCGTTCAGAATATCATTAAATGTCAAAAATGAGAAAAATTCGTGCTGGCGTAATCATTTTTATCCAAAAACATGGAAAAATACGTCGACATCCGCTCATGCGTTTCAGAAGATGCCTCGAATGTAACATTTGGTGCCTTAAATGCAATTAGAGGGAAACAGAAGCTTTAGTATTCATGTGATTATAAATACCGTGGGTCACATTTACCGAGAGGGGGTACGTGTGCCTAGTTGCCATCCGATGGAATTATTCCTCATTGCCCTTTCCCGTTTTAGCTTTCCGCAGTGTTAGCCTGTCTGACATAAGACTGGGGAAGTATCCAGATGCTAGGGGTGGCAGGGAACACTGGCATTCTCAATCGCTTTCCCCCCAGATACGCCCGCGATGATCAGAAAGTCCACAAGACCGGGATCACCAACTTTTTTGACCTTTAATCACTTGATCAATATTAAGTGCTTTCATTAATGAACTGAATCTAATTTTAAAAAAAGTTATATTTTACTACCGTGCTTATCGTTGTATGCTGTTGTCGACAGGATTTGGGTGAATGAGAAAGTATTCTTTATAATGGTTTAAAGCACAGCCTATTTTCCTAACTCTTTATCATATCTTGTCAACCAGTGTGAAGCACGATTAAAATTATAGCTGTGTTGATGGCTCCTAAGTGATTTAATTCTGTACCTACAAGATTAGATGCAAAGATGGCAGGACGAGTTTTCCCATAAATGCATTTCTTTACATTTATTAAGATTTACTTGGAGAATATACGGAGAAATCAGGAAATAATACTGTTAAAGTAACTTGACCCTATGGTTTTATCTTCAGAAAATACTATGTCACGGCCCATTTAACATTTGATGCTACCGATTTATTTGAGGAATAAGAAAGGACCGATCAAGCTCCCTTGGGGAACGGCAAAGGATGTTTTCATTTGCAATTGCAATTAATTTCGTAAATTATGGATTTCTGTTTGCACCCTATGAGGGAATAGCGTGCCAATTATTATTTAGTTGTGTATACCAATAAATCTTATCTTATTGTGTGGTATTGATAAAATATTCTATTAAGACATAGAATGCCGTATCCATTCGTGATTTGGATTTCATCGATTTTAAGACGCCGTGAGTTTGGTAATACTGTCAGCTGTATTTCGTAAACATTACTCTTTAAGCTCATTCTGCACATCAGTGATTTCAAAGGCTACGCACATTTACAACCGAAATCATATTGTTACAAGCATGTGCGGCTTCAAATAGCAACAATATTTAGATTTTCGGCAGATTTTAGATTCTTTGAAATTTTGTAATTTCCTTTTGAAGGAAATTATTAAAAATTAGCAACCATTAAAACGTTGATTGATGTAGACATTTATTGAGGATAATGGTGAAGATCT
This sequence comes from Hetaerina americana, assembly GCF_022747635.1. Lineage (NCBI taxonomy): Eukaryota > Metazoa > Arthropoda > Insecta > Odonata > Calopterygidae > Hetaerina > Hetaerina americana. Next base: position 49,198,267 of record NW_027286069.1, read on the forward strand.
GGCAAGGGAAGGCTAAACACCGTCAATCCTTCCGATATGTATAATCGGCCCTGGGTTCTCGCATGAGTCACTTCCCTCCTCCAATACTCGGTATCAGATCCGGATGTGCGTTAACATCCTCGGGATTCATAACGGGACCAAGATTGGACATTAAACTTTTCACATTCGAATGGCTCTCCCCACGCAGTTACGTATTTTCGGAGGCTATAATTGGCTTATCTTTCCAAGGCATGAAATATGAGGTAAGTATTTGAGGAAACCAGCAATGTTTGAACAAGGTGTGGTTAGCGTGCGGGACAGGAAATCTCAAAAATATTTGTAAGCCTTCGGTCCAGGCTTATTTTCGTCAAGACTATTAAGGCGGGCCCCTCGTAAGACAGAACTTGCTGGGACTTTGGATTTTTCCTGTGGGTGAAGCCACCTGGTATTGTGATTTCTTCTGCTTCCCTCGGAGTCTAAATATTTCAACTTAATTTGTAACTCTTTCAGTGGAATTGACGAAAATAATTCGTATATTACTCCATACATTCTGTACAAAGCACATGATAAAAAATATGGCATAAGTAAACGATACCTAACATTAAAATGAACGTCGCGGAAAAATATTAGCTCTAGTGGACTTTACTGCAACTGAGCAATATTTTGTAATTGATACTCTAATGGAATGAATACTAAAATTTATAAATCTCAGTTTTCCACATTATTTTTATTAGCATACATACCAAATTACTCTATCTCGACGAAACGCGTCATATCAATAAAAATTCTGTGAAATATTACGTTGTTCTTTCCTGTGATATGGAAATACACAAATTCCACGAATTCAAGCCTGAAACCATAAATTTTATCAGTTTTATATAATATTATCACCGCCAGAGCCTTGCTAGACCGCGAGAATTACAAATGAAGAGACATTTTGTTGTTTATGCCTTTCTTTGTGTCGAAATGGGCTTTATTTCTTTCATCCGACAAAGTCGTTCTGGCTTTCTGGAGTATTCCCGCCTGGCCAATCTTCCAATACCGAATTAAGCGACGAAAGATATTTCACTCCAGTTCTGTATGTCCTGCCCCTTGGGGTACTCCGTAATTGAAGGAATGACCTTGTACCATTAAATCCATTAAGACATTCATATTTTCTAATCTTTTTCCACTGCGATTAGAAATATCTGCTGCATGCAGAGAAGTTCCTCAACATTCGTCTGCTTATATGAATAGAAGAACGCGACATTCCAATTTAAAGACTCTGGTGTGGGGAAGGACGGAGTCGGAAGAGTACTAGAAGCAGGGCAACAAACGCGTGAAGACGTCCTCGGCTAGCCTGAGTGAAGCCCCGAAAGTTTAAGATTCCTGAATGGTACTTGAATCTCAGGACGGGGTGGCGCGGCCGCGGGCGGATGGCACTCGTGGGAAGCTCACCGCCCACCACGAGAGGGGGGGGGGAGTATGTCGTCCTCGCACCTCACTCCACCCCACCCCTCCCTCTAGTCCGCCTCCCCCGCTGAAAAGAGCCTTGGCTTTCACCGAAGGCGGTTGACGTTTTTGAAATCGTATCTCGGAGCGACCGAGCGGTGAATCACGGGCCCGAGGAAAAAAACCCACGGGTACGAACGGAGGCAAAAGGTGACAAGGACTTGGAAGGGATGGGGGGTGGCGCATGCAAACGGGGGCAAGACATTTCGAGTGCATTCGCGTGCTCGGGTTTCGCCACACACCCACACCAAAGTCATAAATGGAAACGCCGAAATGTGGAGGATGTCGGGCGGGGTTTATGTAAAAAATAGTATCAGGCGCTACTCGTTGGAACTTCCTTGCGTTCATTTCGATAAATTAAAACCACTATGTAAATTTACGCGCCTCTTTTATTTGACCGACCATGGTTTCTTACCTGTGTGCTATTATCAACGTTCTACAGTAGTTCCTTGATATCTAAGGCACCACGATGTTATAGCAAAGTGTAGTAACTGTGATCGATTCAATTAAAGGTGAATGGAAATTTAGTGGGAGTTTTTAGTCATTTTCGCGAAAGATGTATGGACGTGGGGTTTTACGGTGGGTCAACCTTTGAGTCAATAGCGCTGGATGTTACGCCGACGTTTCTTTTGCTTTCCACCACCCTGACCGTTTAACATGACAAAGAGCGAATGATGATTTCGCTTCGAAACGGATGGATTTTCCATCTTCTACCTTCCCATCACCGTTTCCAACCGTTGGAACCGCCACACCTCCAACCATCTCCAGACCGGTAGTCCTTAAACGCGCCCGGAGGAGGATGAAGAAGTAAGGAGGCGAGGAAGAGAAGAAAACGGTGGGGGATCAATTGAGATTAGATCCGCCCTTCAGTGGAGCGGGAGTGCCTTATCTCCCCACTCCGCTCGGCGGGGAGGGTCGGGTGAAAAATCTCCATCCCTTTCCCTTCCCTCCCGGAGCTCCCGGTCGGATAATGGGCGGCGTCGGATAATAGGCCCTATCTCCATCACGCACGCGCGGGCCATGGACGTGTGGAGGATGGGGAAGAAGCGTGGTTCTCCGGGGCAATGCGAGACCCTTCACCTCCCCTCATGCCCTCGACCCCCTCCACCCTACCCCCCACGAATGAAAATAAACGAATAAAGACTTTCGGTTTCTTTCCCTCCTACCTTTAGCCGCGGACGTGTGGGAGCCCACCACGAGGAGGAAGGCCAGTAGCAACAGCTGCATGTCGCCTCGCGCCATTCTCTCTCTTTCACGCACCCTTCGTCAGAAGGAGCTCTTCAATACCACCACTCAGGGTGACGGCTCGGGGAGTGTCGCCTCGTCGTGTTTTACCCCAACACCAACACACCAATACCACCGACGAACGACACGGGCACGACACGCTCGTTCGCTCCCTCGCGGGGTACACTCACGCACGGACACAAACACGGAGCACTCTTCTGTGGCGAATGAAGCACACTCCTTTTCACACTCGCTGTGCTTTGGGGGAGGGAGAGCGGGTGGCTTTCGGGAAGTTTCGGGGCGAATATAAAGGGATGAGCTCGGGCGACTGAGGGATGGGCGTCGGGGGACGGGATGAGGTGGGGAGGGGGCGGGTCAACAGACGACAGGGAGAAGGACCACCCTCGTATGTTTTTTTCTCCCGAAAAAAATAATCCCACCGTCTCCCTCTCTCTATCGAAACTTGGGTCGCTCTCCGGCGCGCGTGTAACGGTCCCTCGCTGACTCGCCGGGGGCGTTTGCCGTTCCTCACACCTCTACCACGCGTGCGTGAGGATGTTTTCAATATCTTTCTCTCTCTGTCCCTTGATTCTTTTGTCACTCTCTTGGATGGCTTATGGGGGCGTAGGTGTGTATCCACAAGGCCGGTCCGTGGCAAGAGTTAAGCGACAACCGACCGCTTGGGCTCCGCTCAGGCAACTGCTCCCCTCGCTCTCGCCGACGGAATGCACCCCGCACCTCCCCTCTTTTCTCCTTCCTTTCCCCCCTCCCGTCTCTCCTACCCTCCGCTCTCCCCTAGCCCCCTCCACATACGGTCGCACCTCCCCACCCCTCTATCCCTCCCTCCTTGCCTGTCCCCCCTCCCGTTTCCCCGCTCGCCCCACCCTCCGCGGATCCCCAACCCTTTCCCACCGTAAATCTCCGACCCCTCCCCACGCCTCCTCCTCTCCTTTCTCCACCTTCATGCACCCCGACCCCATCCCTCCGCCCACTTACCCTCCTCGACTACCACCACTGCCGCCACCGAGGCTCCTCGGTTTTCCTTCCTCCTTTCTCCCTCTCTCTCTCTCTCCCTCCTTTCCTTCTCTCCGCACCGGTCTTTTCCCTTCCCGTTCTCCTCCTTCCTCCGTCTCTTTCTCTTATTCCCACTCTCCCCCCGCCTTCCACGCCCACTCATAACCCCCCCCCTGGGTCTCTCACGTCATCCTCCCCACTCCGCGCTTATCTGCATCCTTCGCCTAAAACTGCAAGCCGCCCACTGGGTGGATGGACTGGAGGGTGCGCTAAGGACGCCGGCCTCTCACTAAATTATCTTTCGCGTGTGGTTTATATTGGAGAGGAACTTTTCTGTGCAGGAAAATGATACAGATGATTTATTTAACTGAGCATCCTGTTCGGATGAAGTTAGTGCATTAACCTATTCATTTTGCATGAATTTCTTCATGGCACTAATTTTTTTAGACTCACGGAATGAGCGACGGCCATGTAAAGCTGCGATGGTTTGTTCTTCGCAAACATCTTTTTGATTTTTCCGAAAAGGGAGGAAGGGATGATCTCACGTGCAGAGAAATTTGCTTTCGATCGGAGGGCTTTGCTATCTCGAGGGTGCCTATGGACTGCTCTTCTGGTTGCTGGGCTGACTTGGGAAAACCGCAGTAGGCACCGGGAAAGAAGCCTTATACCCTTAGGGCTTAGCACGAGAGGTAAATTCTCGGTTCCACGTCTCAATAAATCTTTAGCATTGCCGAGCAAGATTGAACGTATATCGTGGACCATCCGTTGAAATCTCTTTTGAAGTTCCTGTCCCCCATGCAGCTAAACCTTGTTTTCACACGAGAACGAGTTTCCAAAGTCAATTTTGCCTAATATGGATTGTTTACGTACGGTTTATAGACTTTACACTATATCAAACACTATATTTTTAAAGATTTGTACATATTCATCGTTGCATATATATTACTGACTTTTGAACCAATGTTTCTATGAGGAATTATTGTTAGATTTTGTGATGGAAAAATTTGTGATTCAGCCAGATTCGGCCCATTGATGATGGCTTGCGATGTTACACACGTATCGAAATGTCGGTAAGGGGACAACTGAAATCGATGGTGCGTATTGTGTCATCGATTATGCTCGAACGGCAGCTGCCAACTTTGGCTGAACGAAGTATGATCCTGTTTGTGCTTCGGTCGTGGACTGCGAGAGGGTGAAACCAGTCTGCTAAATCATCCACCCCCTCCGCTCCCATCGCCCCCCAACCCCTTCTCGCATCCACGGATTTCCCTCTCCTACCCGTACGCGTACGAGCACAGTTTCCCCCACCCACCTGCCCCTCTCTCGCGGCGGCCCACCTCCTCCACACACCTCATCCTTTCGCCTTCAAAGAACGCCCACACCACGCGTAATTCCACGCCTCCCTCCCCTCTGCCCTGCCCTCCACGCAACCTCCCGCCCTCGCCTCTTCGGAGCTCTTAACCTTTTCCACTGCCGCCTCCTCTTGCGTCGACCGCTTCCTCACCGCCTCTTCATAAAGAGAGGGAGAAGAGAGTCCACGCATTTCCCCCCTCAGGTTCTTCCTTCCTTCCTTCCTCCCTTCCCTCCCGCCCCGCCCACCGCAATCCCTTCCTCCTCCCCGCCATCTTCCTGCCTCTCAGTACGCCCACCAGCCCGTCCCATGCACTCCCCACCCCTCTTGCCCACGGATGCCGTACCCTCGCCCCTGCAATATACCGGCTCGCCGAGCTCCCTGACTCAACATCTCGACGATTCCTCCTTCGCGCCCTATTCTTCCCTCAACCTCGCCAGCTCATCCATACCTCCCCTCCTCACCCGCCCACATATACCCTCCCACCTCCGGGGCGAGATAATGGGTACCCACCTTCTCCTCTCATGTGTTCATATATATATATATATATATATATATATATATATATATATATATATATATATATATATATATATATATATACACACGTAAACACACACACAAATATGGTACATATATATACAGGTATATATATATACACAAAATATATATACAGGTATACCTGTATATATATACACAAAAAAATATATATATATATACACATATATATAGTATGTATGTGTATATATATATATATATGTCTAAAACTCTCATCCCTTTCCAGCTTTTAGGGAAGGTACCCCGTCCCACCGCTTCCACTTTTTTTTCTTTACCTTTAAAAAACCGATGCGGGGATGGGATTGAAGAAAGGTAAGGAGAGGAGACCTCAGCTAGCCTTTTATTATTTTTTTCTCCTCCTTCGCTTCGAGCCGAAGCGAGGGCGGAGGTTTACCCAAGAAAGGAGCTCCTCACAAAAGGAGGGAGGGATAGGTGAAGGGGTGTGTGTATGGGAGGAGGAGGTATCAATCTGCTGAGGTGCTCTCAGCAGGGAGGCAACGGTCCCTCGCCGTGTCTTCCTTCTTCCCGTCGGCCCGTCGTCTTTTAATTCCCTTCCCTCACCCGCTTTGCCGGTTGGGTCCGGCAGGGAGCTCTCTTTCTCTCTCACTCTTTCGCCCCATCCTGTTCCTACCCCCGGAGGGGTCTCCTCCTCTCCTCCCCCCAACCACTCGTCATTCCTCTTTCCCCGTGCATCCCAGCCTCGCCTCCTACCTCCCCGCGCACCCTTTCGGACTTGCGCCGTTCATGGGGCGAGCCCGTCCCGTCCCGCAGGGCCGGATTAACGCCGACTGCTTTGTGATTATTGATAACGGTCCCCGTCCCCGGCGTTGAAATATTGGTCGGATTTCCTGTTATAATTCTACTGCTGGGTTGGAATTGGGAAATTTTTGCGAGGGAAATGATCCGTTTGTGTCTTCCCAGGGCACCAAAATGGGTGAATTATGCTAATGCCTCTCAAGTAATTAAGCACTCAGCTCTCAGCTGATAGTAGTAACTTGAAGGGAGGCGCAGGCGCAGCAACTTTAGTTTCGCATAGACGGGGGCCATTACAATGATTTCCCACGCATTCTACTCCAGTCAAGCATTCTACTCCAGGAAATGGGAATATATTTTATTGATGCTCCGGACCTCACTTAAGTGTCGTGTTGTGGATACTTACATGCTCAGTGAACCTCCTGTCGTTGGGTTCCGTTAAACTGAAGAACCTCTGCCACCTTTCCGCAAGTGTATTCTAACTTACGAGTGTCTTTTAATCCACCATAACGGTCTCCCTAATCTTTCTTGAATCCTTATCATTAATCAATGCCTCAAATGGTGTTAGCATTTTAGACTTTCGATTCCCACAACTATTTGGTCGCACTCCAACATGAGAACCCACGATAGCCACTGACTGTATTTAGATGCTTAAATATGCCAAATTTTCTTCGATTACAATACGCATATGAATGATAAGAAGTGAATAGGAAATTCAAGGCATAAATTTGCCGGAATAGATAGGCGAACTTTCAGGATAGGAGATTATTCCACCATGATAAATGGAAGAAGAATAAGGACACCATCAATGAGATTACACTGAAAGAATGTCAACAGGACTGGACCGACACGGATTAAGGCAAATTGACGAAGGAATGCTATAAAAATTTAGAAGGAAGAAAGTCACTTTCAAAATTAATTTTAATGTAATCGAAATCCTTGTAGGACATTGGGATTGCAATTCAAACTTGAAAGGAATAGAAAAAGAGAAAAACTTCGACTGCTCCTGCGGTCTAAATCTGGACTACTTCGTACATCGAATAGTTGAGTGCAGCGACTAAATTGAGGAAAGAAGGGATCTAAGAATTACATTAGGACGTTGGCCAACTACCCTAGGGGAGTTACGCCAACGATGTGGCCGAAGCAGAGCTTGCAGAACGCGTGCAGAGATTCGAGAGACCAAAAAAAGAATAGAAGATACCATTCAAGACAAAAGACGACTTTTGAAAGCGAGATCTAGAAGAAGCGTATGATATAAAGTCAGGAATGAAGAGATTTCAAAGGTCGAAGACAAGGAAGAAAGTAAAGCGTAAAATTTAAACTATGTAATTTTAAGCAAATATGTAACAATTCAAATAATTGCAAAAAAATTAAATGAAATATTCATAAAGGACCAATAGAAATGCAATTTTTGATGCAAGCAATTAAGAGCGATGTGATCTTGCATTAGACTTTTGGGGTTAAGATAAATAAGGAACCTTAATTGTGTAGTTTTTACGCACTTTACGTGACTTATTCTGACAATTTTCGCAAGGAAATAACTACAAGGCAAGCATCGTAATATGACATATATAATAGATACATGGACGAATTAAGGTGTTTAATTGATATATCAGCATTAGTACGATCGCAAAATTATCAGATTACTACGATCAAGAAATTATTTACAATATTTTGTTATAATGTATCTGAAACACAAACATTTCATGTCTGCCATTTTATCTCGTCGTCGTTTTCTCACGGATGATGAAGATAATTTTTCGTCGGTGAGTAACATACTTTTTACGAACGAGTGCATTATGCTTAGAGGGTAAATTACATGTAGTGGGTGGTTACTTCTTCTGCGTCATTTTCCAATGCGTGACGGTTTCATTTAGGAGGAATGGACAACCTGTGGTGTGAACACGTGGCTGTATCAATTAATTTAATTTTAATATTTTGGGAACGGAACTGGTTTGAAATAGATATCTCGTGCAAATCATACTATGATACACGAATGTAAATGGTTTAAATTACCTCAGGATGTCCGCGCCTGTCAACGTAGTCATTGAGCATCCTCCGAGCCAAAGAGCTTTCAACGCGCTGCCGGACAAAGCCTGGGTTACGAATTCTTGTGAAGATTGAACTGGGCCGAAGCCGGTATTTATGGGGCGGAATGAGCGGTTACTTAAGCTTGTTCAAAGATGTAACTTAAGAAACTCTCTTTTATTGCGAAATTTCAAATTTTAAGCTGGTTTTTCACGATGGAAGTAAATTATCTTGCTAGAATTATTTCGCGAGATGATATATCGAAAAATTTGAATAATGCAAAGTGAATCGACTCGATGATTTTTTCCGTTCTCAAAACATTCGCAGTGTTATGGTTATTGTCTTTTTATTGTCCAAATTATATATTTTATTGTACGTTGCCCCTTCCGGGTGGCTTAGCTGTGTCAACCTAAGGGCAATGGCGTGTTTATTAAAATCGCCTAGCATATATAGTTCTGTTGATTTGATAAGTGATAATCACGTACAAGTAAAACAGGTGATACAAGAAGTTAATGAAGAAAATCTCATCTATGTTTCATGATAGTCAATTATGGCATTATTACTACTAACCGTGAAATATTACAACGCATAATTTTACTTATGTCCCTTAAATATGCTTATCATTCACAGAAGAATCAACATAAAAACGTCGCCAGAGTTGTATACAAAATTCTACATAGAGTTTGAAATATTTATTTATTAGGTAATCTACCGGTTAAGGTAGGTTTTTGGATGGACACAGCTACTAAATAAATATTTTGTGACTCCTAACAAAACACAAAATCCAGTATCCTACTCTACATCAGGTCACTCTTCATCTCTGAGTACTTTCTTCCTCCCTTCATCCCGTCCAACATCCCTGTCCTGTTCCTTCCCTTTCCTCGTTTGCCTAACATTCTCCCCTCAATTACAGTCTTCAACATCCCGCTGCCGGTCAATACCCCCTTCATCCACTTTTCCTGCCTCAATAGGATTGCTCCCAACAAACCCCTCTCTTCGCCCACCATACCAAGTACTTCCTCATTTGTTTTCTTCTCTGTCCATTTCACCTTCATACTTCTCACCCACATTTCAAAAGCCTCCAGTCCAGGTCTATCCTCCTGCTTCAATGACCACGTTTCCGCACCGTACATAGCTACGCTCCATATAAAAGTTTTTACGAGTCTTTTCTTAATATCCTTACTCAACGTCCCATGTATATATACTGTATATGCATATACATATATATATATATATATATATATATATATATATATATATATATATATATATATATATATATATATACATATACATTTTAATTCAAAGTTTAACTAATGAAATTTACTCTTTGAAATGTCTGTATTCAACTGTATAATTAATAAATTGGTAAGATTCAGGTGGGATGTGGTTGAATTTGAACCTTATGGATGAAAAAATTATTGCAATATTTCACGTTAGGAATTTGATGCATTTCTCGGAAATGAATTAAATTATTAGTGCAGAATTGTAATCATTTTCTCTTTCAGTATGCAAAATGTATGCAATGCACTTAACGCGTTACCTTCATATGACCTTTCTTGAAATTATGCGAATATGATTGGTGGACACTATTGGTGATTGCGAGACTGTGCTCTTAGTTTTTGATTCACGGAAATTTCTGTTCCGCAGAGGGGACTTCATGAAATGCATTAAATTTCAAGTGATCATGCGCTAGGTTAGGTCTCTAGAAAATGTCCATAGGGCTCCTAGTAGTCTCACCCGTGCATACATGGTGGTTGTTGCAATGTCAAAGGCGTTGATCAGCTCTTCTCTGAGACATGAATTTTGAGTGTATTGTTTAATGGTCGTTTGTCCAATATTCTTTGAGTAGTGTGTCCATCTTGTTGATTATTTTCTCCTTTGTAGTCTTATTATATTATCGTAAAGAGTAGGCTAATGCCGACGCCGGGTTTCTCTCCACCCTTCATCCTTTCCTGTCCTTCCCCTATGGCGCAAATGACCTTAGCTGTCGGTCGCCTCCCCTCAAAACTACTACTACGGAAATATAAACGGCATCTCTATAAATTATATTTTAGCATGGCGGCTGTAGGGTTTACAACTGCAGCAGTTACCAACTACATCTACGTCAGGCCCTGTAATGTAACACTCGGATGTATCACAGGACGTGTTAGGACAAAATATTCTAGTTACATAAAAGCAATATACTACTCTCTCCTCATGGGGTGTGCTTAAATGGAGAAGTAAAAAGAGACAAGTTGGAGCGGTCCTAGGTATTTTTTTGATCACGAATGCTACTGGGGGAACAGCAGCATTAGAATCCTTCAGAGCGCGAGACCATTTCCATTAATTTATGCGAGTAATCTAATCTTCTGTTATGGCATAGTGTCTCGACTATTTCAAACAGAGATTCAAGTGCCCCTTACCATTCGAAAAGACTGCCTTGATCTTTCCGTGATTAGGTATCGCATTGGATGGCATTACAGTAAGAAGTATTTTTTCTATCCTTGGTAAACAGAAACGTAAATTCATACGTTAATTCAACGGTGCATTACACACATCTTTCACATTTGCATACCAAAGTCGCAATGCACGAGTGCTTTGAATTTCCTCCCGCGCCGCCATTCTTCGAAATTCCTCATTTGCTCCAGTTCTGTGATTTCATGGTTTTTTTAACTCGTGCTTTTTTTGTGCAACGCGTTGCCTCTTCGTGACTAAGACCATCAGCATCGCATGTATTTAAGTGCAGGGGGCCGGAACATGATGATGTAATGGTTGGTCTGATGGCCGCGCGTATGACCGGTTGCGGCCCTGATTAAGACGGTTTCGCGCATCTGATGCTGGCGGGACTCATCTCCGATACCGTCAGGAAATGGGGACGTTATGAAAATGATTGGCCCTGTATCCGGGCATTTGCGATTCCCGAGCGTTACAAATACGGTCAATTGGGAGGCATTAAATTTTAAAAGGGGGTGGTGGTGTAGCCGTAGCCAAGAAGAAACGAAGTGAAGACGGGGTTGTGAGGGTTTCGGTTGTTCGCGAAGGGGCGTATGGGGGTATCACGGATTATCTCTTTGTGTGCGCGTTCGCCGAAACGGTAAAAACTATATGGAAACAGTGAAAGTCTGTCAGGACAGAGGGATGAGCGTAGAGAAAAAACTTTGCACTTCCACATAAAGATTTATCACTTCACACGACCATGGTTTCGATGCTGCGCATCATCGATGCACAGCATCGAAATCATGGTCGTGTGAAGTGATAAATCTTTATGTGGAAGTGCAAAGTTTTTTCTCTACCTTCATCATGAAGGAATTCCACAAAGTTAAGCCTGAAACTGTTATGTTTAGGACAGAGAGGGTATATTTTTTTCTTTCCCAACGTTTCCAGCAGTCCTGCGCTAGGATGCGAAGCCTTAAAAGGTGATCTCTGTGGACAAGGCTTAAATGAATGATTGGTAGTTCCTTCCTTCCTCCTTATTCCACTTCGTTGCCGTTCTGAGAAGGCGGCTTCATGGGAAGGCCGACGTTGATTTACCTGCTGCATTTGTATGGGGGATATCTTTTCCTCCTCACCGGGAAGGAGTGTCATTCGCATCAAATTCCCGATGCTCACCTTATCTTTTATACTGAGGCGAAAGGTTAAAACAGAACAAAAAACAGTTTTCTGGTGGCACCGAGGGGTTTATCATGCCCCGCACTGTGTTAGTGCAATGGACCACCAGGATAAAATAAGATATATATATATATATATATATATATATATATATATATATATATATATATATTAATCAAACGTGACCACTCCTACTTCCTTAATTCAGAAAGAAAAATTTTAAATGTGCCACGAAAATACCCATTATTGTATGTTGTGGACACGCATGGATGTTTGAATTGAAATGTGTGTATGTATTACGTAGCGATCTGATCCGGGCTTTATAAGAGGTCCATTTTTCGGGTAAAATTCCAAAAATAAGGCATCGAAGGTTCTACTCTGGTAAGTGTTACATATTCCTAACTAAATTAAGGGCGAGTTTTCAAGAACACCGTTCTGTTCATCTCAAAGCTGCAAGTTATGAGATTGAGAGAAGGGTAAATCACTGAATCCCTTCCAATTATCAAAATCTCGACTCTTTCCTCGCCAATTTTTTTAATCGTGCATATGACTGAGTTTCTGTGCCCTTCCTTCATATATTCGGGTTACACTCGGTCATATTTTGACTTTTATCCCCGCGGTAAATTCATTCTAAATTTATTATGTGCATCAGAAATCAAACTGATTTATTTTCCCTGCTTTGCGATTTAAGACCGTGATTGTAACAGCTTTGGTAATGTGTGACTATGCCTTTAAGGCCTCCCATTCGCTCCTAACGACCGCCATTGTCTGGTTGCCCCTCGCCATCTTTCAGACACTTTCAATGCTTTTCCGGCCAAGTTTGCCTTATGGGCAATGCTCTCGCCGGCTGACCTGTGGGTCGAGGGTTGGAGTTAACCGCTCTGGGCGTCCACGTCGGGCTATCTTATCATTGTTCCTTCTTCACTCGAGTGTTTATGGCGCGAAATGACCATACATCTTGGACAAAGTTTTTCAGCAGAGGGTATTCATTATTGAACAAAAAGTGGTTGCGTTTAAGTCGAAGGGAGAAACAATGCTAAAGAGAAAAGGTATACCTTTTATGATACAAGTAAACGTTTACACGACCGCACAGGCGCAGCGATACTTCTCTTTGATCTTTATCGTACTTGAAATAAGAACATTAACATTAGTCAGTTAAATGTATTGAATTACAATTTTTGCATCGTTAGTTGGTTAATATGGCATAATGAAATGGCTGATGAATCATCTGTTTGAAAATGATGAAAAGCAAAATCCCAGCCCAATTGAAAGAATGAATGAATGAATGCATTCATCTATTTTATCATCCTTAATATTGTTTCATTTTCTATTTTCATCCGTGTGTTTCCTCCATTTCTTCTTTTTCCGTACTCTGTCCTTACTCATACTTCCTATTCTCCTCCATATGCCTTGCTATAAATTTACTATGTTTGCGAAATGTTTTACGTTATTTTGTCCAGTGTCCATAAGACATTACCAATGGCTCAACAACCCTTTAGGACAGCAAATAAATTCTCTATCCTTCAGGGTCATGTCGTTGTGATCAGCATCCCCAAGAGCGCACCTAGCTACAGAGGCAGATTAATAGAGGTCCCCTGAGAGGTCGGTTCTTATCTTCTAGATAGCTTTTGACATGGAAACTTTAACTTAAAAATATCAAGATAATGGTCCTTGGAATAAGATGAGGGATCAATAAAGCATTTAAGTAGTCAATTAAAAACCAGAAGAAAAAAAGGTGAAAAAAGGACAGGAAAAAACAGAAGTCAATAGATGGAAGAGATTGTTACCTGAATTTATGAATCGCCATCGTTCGAAACAAAGATGACTGTGAAGAGGAACGGCCGAGAGAAAGAAGGTGCTCCGCGAGAATAAATGTGCAATCGTCTATGCATGCACTCAAATACGAAGTATTAATTTTTATCGGTGTGGTCTGCCTCATATTAAGGTGGCTGTATGTTTCAGTTAAATGTTTCTCCCGCATAGCAGCAAGCGTCTTCGGGAAAGTCTACGGCAAGCAAGGTGACAATCTGAATACGCTTGCCGAAACTTTCAGCGACTTGACAGCGATGGAGCCATAAAACACAGGGATTGCAACCACATTCTGATATTACCTCTGCGCGATCAAATTGCTACGAAACCATACGTTAACGAGGACAGGACCCACCTCAAACTAACTTACTTATCCTGGTGTGTGAATTTCACGTTTCGTGGTAGGGAGACCGGTTGTTCTCCCTGGGACTTCGTATGGTGACCAGAAATAAAGCACTGCTAAAATTTAAGCTGGGGTTGTCCATTGGTATCGTTAGGAAATTGAACTTCTGTCCCTCTGGTAAGGATCCGAGTGATTATTCCTCTTGACTACCCCGCCTCTAGAAATATGAATTGTGAACTGGATCCCGAAAAGGCACCGTATCCAAAATGTTCATTTAGTAAATCATTAATTGTCAGCACGTGCATGGCCCTTGTTCTAAGCCTTCTTAGATGAAATAGCAATATTTTTCTAGTAGAATTTTACCGTGGTCCTCTGCATGGAAGTGTACCTTTCCAGTTTCACTGCAAGATACAGTAAATACATTCTCGGCTTCCTCACTGTTCATTTTCAGAAAAAATCGGATGCTGTATCATTTAGTCGTGCTTCACAGTTATGGTCCTTCAGAATTAGAAAATATCTATTCAAAATATTTATTTAGAATGCGAGATATTACAGTGGCAACGACTGAGAAAGAAAAGTGATGGAAATATGGTCCTGCGGAGAATGATTTGGATCAAAGGTAAGGACGGATCGAACAAAAAACGATGTTAGGCTGAAGTGTAATAGAACGATTCGAACGAACGATTTTACATAGATATCCGTAATCCTGAGTACACACCACCTTTACGAGTATAAGATCACCCAAATGCTATAAAACGCTGGAGTAACTATTGGCAATTAGAATTAAACTTAAAAAAGTGCGTAGTGATGATTTTTGGAAAAAAGGCAATTCCCTCCAGAACGCTTACTGCATCGGGAACACCAAAATGGAATGTACAGAATCGATTAAATACTTTTTGTGAGGTCGTGAGTGTGGCGTTACCCTAATTCACGACCTATTTTGGGTGAAAAATATACGGGGAGTATCTGGAAAATAAAGGATTTATTAGAAGAGTAAATGTAATGGGGAAATGTGATGAAAAGGTTAAAGAGAAATGTCATCTCTCGCTGGTTAGGCCTCATTTAGAACATGCTGCAAGTATATGGGATCCTCACGAAGTTGAATTAATTGCCGAATTGGATCGCGTGCAGTGTAGTGGAGCTGTATTTGTAAGACGTTGTTATGATAAACTTAGCAGCGTATCCAAAATATTGTATCAGCTAGGCTGGCAATCACTCACGGAGCGAAGGTTAAATTACAGATTGAACCTCTTGCATAAATTGGAAGGACGTCTCTTTAGCAGTGATGTTGAAAATGTAAAATTACCCCCATGGTACCACGGTAGGAGAGATCATATCATTAAAATTAGAGAAATAAAGTGTAGAACAGATAGATTTAAGATGTACTTTTTCCAACGAACGATTAGGGATCACAGTAACATTTTCCGACCTCGGTAGGGGCCATATTCGGGTCTAAATTAGTCTTGTGTGTATTCACCCCTGCCACACACCTTAGCGGTGACTTGCAGGGTACTAAAAAATACAAAAACAAAGGATACATTTCGTAAGAATGAAGGCTAAAACTCAACAAAAATGCTATGTTGTGACAGCTTTCCCAAAGTCAATGGTAGAATGAAATTGGACTGGGGATGGCACAGAGAAATACCCCTCATGAAACCTGCGGAACGCACGATTGGGTACAATAATAAATTCACGTGAATATGTACAAATATGTGAATATGTTTGATATATGGGAGAGTTGAGTGAAGGACTACATCAAATGATTCCTCAGGTTGAATGTGATTAAATCAAGCATTCATGTTTACTTAGCGAATTATTTGCCGTGGCTACATTCGGTCATGTGTCATGTAGAATATTAAGTGAAGGAATGAGTGGGCCGTTATTATCAATAAGGCAAAATTTTCTGCGTGTGGTGAGAGTTTATTGCCTCAGGTTTTTCCGCTGAAGTTCTTTCTTTCCCTGCTCTCGTAACATCATATATCTCCTCGTTTTTATGACGCCTCCTGTCTTCACACATTCCTCATCGCTTCGTGTCTCATCCACTCACGGCAGATGTGACTCGGCGCGTCTAATTATCCATTCGTTCATCCTTCCGCTGCAGGAGTTCGATCCTTTAGGGGAACACTTGCAGGAGTGCTGGACTTAATCTCTCTCTTCCTTTAAGGAGGAAGGAATTATTAAGTGCAGTGTCGTCATTATTCACTCCACCCATATCCCGATTTGCGTTCGGGAAAACTTTTGTGTGAGACATCATCGCCCTGTTAAGGAAACATAGGAGGAAGTTGGATACTGGCAAGCTTTCCATTAGACGTGCGCATCATTCATTTACAAATAATTTTAAATATTCGAGCCATGCATACTTGAATCTTCATTCGCGGATGAAATTATTGATACCGTGTGGTTTTTTATTTTTCATATCTATGCATTTGCACTGTTAAAGGCCAAAGAAAAGTATTAAATATATCGTCCTTATGACCATTTCAGACGAACGGGTTCTACTCTGATTAATGCACAGACCGTACACCCCAAAAACTCATGAGTCCCAACGTAAAAAGGTTACTTATTTTTATTTCAAGGAATCATATATTTTCGATAATATGGCGGTACGATCAGATTTTATTTCAAGTTTGAGTTTCCCGTAAAATCGAAGAAAGACTGTCAACTTAAAAAAATAATGACATCAAATTATTTCAATCTAGGAATAGGAAAATTAAGTATTGAGCATTAAGGAACTGAGTGCAAGGGACCATCGCAATGGCTCTAATATACGAACAAGATATTCTGAATAAATAAGAGTCAGCAGTGTGGTGGGTTTTGCTTTCACGGATAAGATCCTTTGTTTCATCATCCGTCTGCGTTATCATATTTCTGGGTGGTCTCATATCTGGGTAATCACTCAGTACGTAGTGAGTGAGTTGCTTACTATGAATTTAGTTTTGTAAAATCTAAACTCAGGTTTTTAGTTCTCCTGACGCATTAAAAATACATCAGTGCACAAAGGTTGTGCTACACGTATATAAACAAAATTTTATGTAATACTTTCAGTTGCCTTTATTCTTGTATTTTACGAAGATCAGTTTTTTAGTATTGAATCCCCAGGTGGAACTTGATCAGAGATAACAGTAGTATTGAAAGTTATAATTTGACGTTCCAAACGGTTTGAACGTGAAAACTGTCTTGTAAAGCACGACGCAGGCTAGGAGTGTTCAGGTTTGATGCTTGGAATCATTACATCATTTCCAATGATGATCTTTCGGTCGTCTGCGTTTCCCGCCTTCGGCATCTCTCTCCCCCATCTTAAGCCTCCTCTCTCTCTCTCTTTATCTCCTCGAGCACACTCGCCTCGACGACGCCCACCTCTTCTCCCCTCTCCTCCTCATTCACCCTCCCTCATTTTACAAGAGTCACTTGGCTATGCAAAGGGAGACGGCTCGGCTCTGCCTTCATGGTCATCCGAGTGACCGTGAGTTGTTCTTTTTTTTATGAGGAAAAAAAAGAAGTCGGGGTCATTGTTAGTGGCGTTCTCCCCGCACTTTTATCGTCTTCATGGACGAGCGGTGATCGTTGAGATCGCGCCTGATCTTCGAAGAGTAAACTTTCTCCTCTTCCGTTGATCACTCGAGATTTCGGTATCACAATAGAGGAAAGACGATTTCGGAAATCGAAGGAGTTCAGAAAATGGCACCGTCTCCGCGAGGATTTTCCGCCATGTTTTCGCCCTTGACGTGACGTGGCCCTTTCTCACCTCCTGTTTCAACATTTCTGTTTGAAAGAATAATCCCCGGTGGACGTCCACATTAATTTGGAGTTATTATTTAGTTTCGATGGGTTCAAATATAATCGCGTCTGACGGACAGAAGGATGAATTATCCATGTTTTTTACTCAAAAGGCATGCTCAAATATTTTTTTTCCAGATTTTCAAATGATGCCCCTCTTAAGGATTTTACGCCGTAGGATTTTTTGGCCTTTCATGCCCTCCATTTTTCGTTAGGGACGAAGTGTGACATGCTTCACGCGTGAAAAATTTTACATCCCTGTTGTCACACTTGACCCTCCACTCCCCAGCAAAGGTAGGGGTACTTGCCAAACCATTTGTAGAAAATGAAACTTATGGCAAGAGAAAATCGATGAATTGTTCGGTGACGTCTTAGACCTTTCATCTGACGAGGACTGTATCAGTGTCCCAGGTGTGGTAATATTTTTCCTTTAATGTTGACATGCATGTATAAATTCTCACTTTCATCCGTTATCCATAGAGCAGTGCAATTATAAGAGGCTGGTGAAGTAATGTAAAATACTGGCAAGTTTATTCTCAATTTCTCCGGCGAAAGTTTGTAAAATTCAACCATAAATATTTATGCACAAATCCCTCACTAACCTTTTGCTTCTTAATTGCCATCATAAAAACAAATAAAGTACGTATATATCAGCACCTCACACAGAAGTGGCTATTCCCTCCGGTTCTTTGAAGTTGCTGAATGACCGTCTCGGCGTTTGCGCCTTATCTAGTACTGCACAGTATTGTGAACGTTTTTACAGTTTCCCGGGTACACGTTTACAGTTTCAGTTACCCAAAATGTAGCCAACTGAAATATCTTAGTGTTTCCATCTTATTTCCCAACATGGAACAGTGCATCCTTGTGAGGAACAAATCTAGCTTGACCCAGTACTCCTGTCGTTTTTGCGTTATATCCTGGCACATTCATTGACCTATGACTCATCAGTCACCCTGGATACCTCCTTTATGCCTTCCCTCTGTGCCAATCATCTTATTCACTTAGGTTCTCCATGTTTTAAGTTATGTATGTCTTAGCTATTAGAATTCAGTGTTGACGGAAAAGCTTAATTTCAAATTCGGTTTGTTATATTATGTAGCCAAGAAAAGCTGCCTTTCAACTAATAGTAGTGAGCAAATCTGTGATGAGGTGCTGATGGAGAAGATAATTTCACGAAGGAAGAAGAAGATGGGACTTGAAGAAAATAGTCCTTCTCAAGGCTCTAATCAGAGGTAGGTGTTCAGAATTATTAATTTATTTTTCTCTCCGGTTTTTATATTTTAAATAAATTATAAATTGTCGCTGGAACAATGATTCCAGCTTTAGGGACGCATTTGTCAGCACTGATGTCTTATTCTAATATTCTCCTTGTCTGTCGTATATGACATTTTTCCTAAAGTTTCTTCCATGCTCTTCATCATTACCACCCTTACCTTCACTCTCCACTTGCTGTTGCTCTTCAGGCTAATTTGTGCTAGCAAAATATAAAAAAATATATGCTGGTGTAAGTGTCAGACATTGTTGCTATTTCCATAATAACTAGTGAGAGCTGACTTATCTAATGTAGACATAAATCGACTTGATCACCTGAAACAATCTTATTTTGAATCATGTTGGATATTCTTGCAAGAGCTGTCGTATATCTGAAATGTGATCCCACTACCTTACTCTTCTGAAAGTTTTCAAGCTGATACGTAAAACCTTTTAACATATGTGTAATAGTTAAATATATTTATTTAGAATTTTAAATATATTTAGATTTATTTGAAGAGTACTGAAATAAAATTTAATGAAAAGGTCAAAGAGAAATGTTACTCGTATCTCTCGCTGGTTAGGCCTCATTTAGAACATACTGCAAGTATATGAGACCCTCACAACGTTAAATTGACTGCCGGATTGGATCGCGTGCAGTGTAGAGGAGCTAGATTTGTAAGACGTTGTTATGATAAATTTAGTAACGTATCCAAAATATTGAAGCAACTAGGCTGGCAATCACTCACGGAGCGAAAGTTAAATTACAGATTGAACCTCTTGCATAAATTGGAAGGACGTCTCTCTAGCAGTGATGTTGAAAATGTAAAATTACCCCCATGGTACCACGGTAGGAGAGATCATGTTAATAAAATTAGAGAAATAAAGTGTAGAACAGAGAGATTTAAGATGTACTTTTTCCAACGAACGATTAGGGATCACAGTAACATTTTCCGACCTCGGTAGGGGCCATATTCGGGTCTAAATTAGTCTTGTGTGTATTCACCTCCTGCCACACACCCTTGAGCTGACTAGTAGGGAACTAAAATAAATGAATACATAACATAAATAATAAAAGAAGAATAGCTTAATAATCATGCCCAATTTACGAACTAAAACCAATATGAATAACTGTACAGCGGAGGGTCTATCCTTTCTAGCACTGGAAATTGACTATGCATTTACTTTTTTCAGGAATCGGGCAATTTCCTATTGAATTCACATTACTTGTAGCTCCTCCGTCCTCACGTGTATCGCTGTCGCCATTTTCCGTGCTTCGTTTTTCCTTCGACTTGATCGCAAAACCGGGAGAGAGAAAATATATGAATTCCCTCTTTACCGGTCCAAATTTTTATTCCTCGGCCTGGCTGTCTGCTTACTTGAAACTTTATTTGTTCCTTGGCCAACGTAAACGGAACCAATGGTATGCGCGGTTAGTTGAATTTGCAGGTGAGATCAATAAGTTCTTGAGAAGCCCAAGACGATCTGAATCTCGGTGGCGACGTCTTATACGCATTCCAGGAACATTGGCGAAGAATAATGGCGAGCTGGGAGCATACGCGTTTTCCGATTCTCGTCTCCAGTTCCATTGAAAGGAAGTAAGACGTGTGATACAAGGTAGCCACAATGGCAATAGGTGACGCAAACCCACCGCTGTTCCTTCGCGAGCAGGGACGTGGAGTAAAAACACGGGAGTTTTCTGAATCGCTTACGATCGGGTAAAACAAAATGACGGAGGCTTGTGTTGCCGTCTCGTGGGAAGTGAAAGTATTCTAGTGTCAAAGATGAGTTTCGGGGAAGCGTACCTATCCCATGGAAAAGCAGTGAGTGTTCTCTTGCTGTTGCGTTCTTCAGTATAGCCAGCTTTCGTGCCGCCTCTTGGATAAAATAAAATTGCGGAGGCGGTTCAACGGAGGTGCCAAACGATTTTCCGGCGTTCTTCACAATGGAATGCAAAGAGCGTTAAGGGTCATGACCGTTTGTCCATGGACTATTCTTAGATCTTTGATTTACTACGGATTGTGAAGAAATGCAGGTTCGGTGGTTGATGAAATGTTGTAAAGGAAACACGAAGAAGAAACAATGAAGGAAAATTATGATCGCGTCTTTAAGATTAATTTCTCGCAAAAAGGTCTCTATAGGTCTTTATGATCCCTCAAACGTTCTCTCTCGGCTCTAAACATCATCATTTGAGGTTCGATGAAATACGGTATAAGTGTTTGAGAATTCTTTATCCGCCATGATAGGGTTGCCCTTTTCCTTGGCCAACCAGTGCTAACATTTTGCAATCCAGAAATCAAGCAGAGTTCAAACGATAATCTTAAGCCGCTCCATGTGTTAACTTTTTTTCCCACTCTGATAAAAAAATGAGAACGCGAATGTTATTTCCCACGGTAAAAAATAAAATAAATTTAGCTGTTGTGAGTTGATTTACCGTTGTTCAAATCAACACTTACCACCAGAAGGTAAAGGCCCCTGGGAGGGGTGCGTCGGAGATTAAACATCTTTCTTGCATACCTGTTGCTCCACTTGTCTGACGAGAATTAATTCCGATTCTAAGATTTGTATGTTGTATCAAAAGAGTTGATACTTCTTATATTAAATCTTTGGGATTAGACCGTGTGAATTTTGTGTTGAAGTGAAATTTTGGCATTTTAATGATTGTATAATACATATTTAAACATCAGTCTTAATGGATGTGATGACCTGTTCAAAGCTGTAGTCCATGGAAAAGTAAGTGGATAGAAATGCGGAAGATGATCCCGGATGAAACGCACGAGAATAATGATGACAGGCATCAAAGTTAAAATATGCAGACATTGAGAGGATAGTCGACCGAAGAATTCAGTGAATAGCTTCATCGGGCCAATTATAGGATTGATGGTAAGTGATGATAAAGTGCATAACCTTAAAACGTACTTGAAATTGAGAAGATCAAACTCCTGGGACGTAAGTGAAGGCTCGAGTTTGAGACGGATGGAACCGAACAGTCATCAAAACAGTTGCTAAATACGGTCGTAGGCGTAACGAAATCGAGTTTAATAAAGCGTTCTGCGAACCTTTGGTATTGACAGCTTCTTCGCTGGTCTATGCTTTGCGTGCCGAGAACGCCCTTACTCTTCGGAGCCAGGAGTGGCACTTCAAATCGACATCCACCGTAACGACTCACACGTTGAATCCCATTGCATATGACATTCCAGCTCTATTTTCAAAAGAAAATATTCCATTTACTCTCTTATGGGTCAGTTTGCATCCGTGTTTTCCGCGCAGCAGGCGGTCGGAACATAATGTTGACATTGATGAAAACGACAATCGGGTTGCATGGCGAAAAATATGCAAATACACCGTAATTGCTGTTTTCTTTTATTCAATTGGCCATCTAAGGACCACGTACCAATCTCAATTCCTTCCCCTTTGTTGTTTTCTTTTACCACCATTATTCTTTCATCATTTCACTATCTCTTTTTTTTCTTTCTTCGGACCACTTCGGTTATGCACCTATTTCCCTTCTACCTTTAAATCCCTCAAATTGCAACAATTTCTCTGTGTATCTTTCTTTCTCTCACCTTTTCATCTAATTTCTAGTGCTTTCTTTGCTTCTTGAAATAAACTTATTACTTATTTTGGCTTCTTTTACCAAAGATATTTGAAGCCCTCCTTAGTTACCCCATTTACATCCATTCCATACACATGTCCAAAATATTTTGACCTTCCCTTTTTTTGTTTCCATTATATTTTCTGCTGTTTTATTATTAATTTTATTTATTAAGTTATAATTTATCTTTTTATTTTACTTCAGTTGTAAAAACAGTTATTTGAGAGTACTTGTTTTCTTATAATACCTCGCTTTCGGATCAAAATTTCGATTAGACGATAATAATCCTTGGGTTTAGACCCTCACTGCATGATTTTTCAACTTTGAGCTTAGAAAACGGTGGAGGTCAATATCGCGGATGAATGAGGCGATAGACATTACGCCACGTCAATCATTCAAATAGGACCGCAATTCGGACCCGGGGTGCCCCGTCGTCGCATTCGGAGTGACGGCCAGTGGATCCGAGGGAGGAGGAGAAGCGGGGAGTCCTGACACCCCGAACGGACGAGGTGGTCATCCGCTCCCTGTGACTGGGCGCGTCCTTACGTCTCGGATTTTTAGGAGCGTGTCTCGGAACGTTATATGCGCAGCGGGGCGATGAACCAACCAACCAGCCACTCGCCGCCCCAGCGGCAACACGCGGCGGCGTCGGCGACCGGCAGGCTCTCTTAACGGTTAAATTCTTTAATGAAAAGTGACTCTATGGGCGAGTCACTTTTAGGAGAGGGTGGGTGTGGGGGGATGAGGGAAGGTGGCGATGGGGTGTGGGGAAGAAGGCGGAGTGGGTTGGAGGAGAGACTTAGGGGAGAGAGAGGTCGTCCGGGGGGCAGGGGAAGGGGGAATAAAGAAAGAGAGAAAGAATGAGAGAGAGAGTGCGTGTGTGCGTCTTCCGGTTTCCCTCTCTGGACGCCGTCGGGCTTGTCTTAAGCGGTTACACTCCCTCCCTCCTCCGCCTCCCACTGCGTCTTTTTCTCTCTCTCTCTCTCTTTCTCTCCCCCCTCCCACATCTCTCTTGCTTCCCCCGAGATTCTCCGAATAGATACGCGTTTTTGTGGGAACGTCAGCGTGAGCTCGTGCTTCCCCCCTCTCACCCGCTCGTCAACCCTCAACCCCACGCTCGCGTGCGTTTACGCGCTGAAATATTCGCAACGGGCCGTCGGCTTAGGGATATACGGCGCTCGAATCCGACAATGAGCACTACGTAACAATCACGCACATTGTTAAGATCAGAAAAGTTGTCTACATCATCTGCATGTACATAATACCCCGCAAATCGCCGCTAGGATGGGTGACCCGGGTGTTAGGACATCAGCCTTTCATGCATCAATATTAACTTATTCACAAAATATAAATGTATATTTTCACGTTCATAAGCACACGCTCCCTTACATACCTATATTTACACAGATACTTAACCATCAACGCAGTGTAAACGGAAAACGTCGTTCTTTTAATCGTATGTGTGTATATATATATATATATATATATATATATATATATTATATATATATATATATATATATATATATCGGGCTGTTACGATACTGGGGACGTAACTGCAATTTTCACACTCCCTTCACCTTCGTCTTACTTAGCGGGCTGGTTGTGTCGATATGGAAGATATTCAGGATATTTTAGTCCTGCATCCTCATCATTTCGAAATTATATTTTGTAACTGCAGATCCGATATTGGGAATCAACATCTTCGCCATGCCCTTCGAGGCTCCCCGTGGGCGTTTTGGCGTGGTGTTTAGGACATTATTCTTCAATTCTTCTATTTTGGGTAATAGTGATGCGAGCACGGAGGGAATGGAGGATGAAAACAAGGTCTTTTAATCGAAATTTTCGGAGCGCTTAAACCTTGACTCAGTCGTCATCGTGATTCGTGGAGGGTAATCACGAGTATCTAATATATTGGAGCTGAAGCATATTTCTCTTAATTTTGTATGGGAGTGCTAACCTACTGTTATGATGGGGAAATATAATTGTCTTTTAGAGCTAGAAGTAAAATTGAGTGTCTTGTACTTTTCCAAAAATTTGGTTTTCCCTCTCTCTCTCCTCATGGTTTGAGGGGCATATGTACATCTTAGTTTCTCCAGTATCCGTAACACGCTTTCTTTCTTTTCGAAACATTTCTCAAACAACTCCAGTGAATCTCCTTTGAACGACATTCAATACTTCGATTAAAAATTTGTCAGAGGGCCTCTTTTACTTATTACATATTTTCTTGAAAAGTGCACGCGATTAAAAAGTAACACTTCCATTTCTGTTCCATGCTACTTGCTTAAAACTTGGAAAAAATAAACCAGCTACTTTTTGGAGGGCTTACATATTATATCGTTCATTCCCCACAATAGATTAGTAGTTTGGATATTTACTCCAGAGTACTTGGATTTTCCAGAGTTACTTTCTTGGATAATTCGTAATTAATCCCACGTATGCTATCTGCAATATTCCTTGTTCTTCTTCCTTTACTCCAAAATTTCATGACTTGGGGTTAATTAAGATTCAACTAGTCCTTAACACGCTATTATACATTATATTTAACACGCATAGTGTACGCTAGTCCTTAACATCATCTAAGCCACATTTTAGTAACCTGTCATCTGAGGAAACGTCATGTCTCCGAACCTTTCTGTAATGTCGGCAAATTGCTGCCATCTGTGGTAAGTGCCAAGTGCGGCACTTGCTGCCTACAATACGGAAGGGTAGTCTCTAATTTAGTATAATAGGAGCCCTATCACGACTCCTTGGGGTACACCGAATGTGGATGGTAATGGGAGACTGCTCGGTCGAAATTTAGCTTGAAGCATCTAATTTGCCTCCATCCAAACGCGTAGCGTCGGATTTCTCGTCCTCTCTGCATTGAAACATGGGCAATATAGCCTGTCCATCGCTGTCGGTCGAAATATCGAACAGCTCTGGGAGAGGGTGGAAACGATGGAACGCGGGTGGGATGTTTTTGGCACTCGGGTCCCTTGGCAACATGTCAATCCCGGCTGAGAGTTGAACGCTCGTTTGCGCGTGAAGTCGGGTGCTCGGGACGCTCCGAGTGGAAGGGGGGAGGAGGAGGAGGGTGACGGGAGGCCTCTCGCAAAGAGGTGGATGGACTGGCGGGGGAGGAGGGGGGAGATTTCCCTACCCCTCCCCTCCCCCGCCGTAAACTCTTCGCAATTGAATTGGTGCAATCAAAAGGTCACGGTTTGTTAACGATATCGCCGTGAAGATGGGACGCGGGGAGCAGTGATGGGCGACGAGGATGGAATTAACGCAGTCCCCCTCCTGTGCCTCCGCTTTACGGCCGCTATTTTTTTGTGTCGCCCGCTTAGCAGCACCGGACCGCTAATTTTCGTTGTAATTGAGCCTTCTTAAGGGCGATTGCCGCGCACTTAATCCCAGGGACCAGAGAGTCGTTGAGCTGGGGCGTTAATCCTCCACTAACGGATGTAGAACTCGCTCCGCCTTTTCCGTCCGTGGGAGATTTCCTGTGGTCGCTTTTTTGGCAGTCGGATGTCTCAACTCCCTGCAATTAACGATTCTTGAGTTTCAAAGTGGAAATTGCGTGACAGCTCCACGTCCTGAGTGAACAATCGCCCATTCATTTTGATTCGAAACCTTACATCATCTGATAGCACTTTTCACGTGTTTTTATGGAGTAATTGTGGCGTTTAATTATTTAGTTTCCCAGGCTGCGAAATTTCTCTTTCTTTGTTTGGGCAGTTATTTAAGGAAAGTATTCACCAGATGCTTTATGAAAGTGAAGACTCTGTACTTGATTCCTCTATTTAAAAAAGAACAGCTGAATATATATAATCTACAATGTCAAGTTGGAAACGTGGCTGTCTAAAGATATCCAGCCAGGCAAGTCATACCAGTGGTGCTTAATTCTATTTCCTACGATAGAAACTGGAGTTACCACGGGGTATGTAGATTTTAAGGAAATGATAGTGAGTCCTTTTTTACGTGGGCCGTGAAAAAATGCGAAAGATTAACTGGAAGCAGAGGAAAGGATAGATGGGGACCTAAAGCAAAAATTCCTTATGAGAGAGGATATTCTTTTAGAGAGGGTGAGTCTGCAAGCTGGGAACCTGTTGCTTCTCCTCAAGCGGTGATTTCATCAGCAAACACCGATGGCCGTCAGCCTCAAAATACTTCCCACTCAGCTCACGAATAATGCAACCGGGAAGTTTGCTTACGGCTGGAGTCACGGCGTGATTTTTGCAAGCCTCCAAAGAGGCTTGTTCTTGAAGTGCCTGAGTGGTCGGGGTGGCCTTTTTAAAAAAAATCTTTAACGGAACGATTCACGGAAGAGTAACGTCCGTCCATTTAATGTCCGGTAATTTAAGGCATAAACATTATTGTGGCATTAACTTATACGTTAGCTCAAAGGTCACCGTAATCTCACACCTTTTGGACGCTCGACTAATGTGAACCTAGATGATAAACGTTCGGCGTCTTAAGGCGTTTAGAATTAGTCATTTATTTTATATTTTTCTGCTTACCATTTGTGATGATTTAGTTATTACTGCACAGGAATGTTTCCTTTGAATTCAAATTCAATAAAATCAACATCTATGCTTAAGAATTTACCGGATTTTAATTTTCTTAATGTACATTAAGAAACTCTCCGAGGTCCAAGTTGACATCAAATTGATAAGTCATATCGTACCATAAATTCATTGAAGCCTCGTCAAGTTCGGTTTATAGCAAAGGATTATCAAAGAAAAATAAATACCTTTTTAAGAATTAATAGTCTAATCTGTGTTTGATCGTAAAACTCAGTTGTTGCTTTGATTCATTAGAATTCTTCGGTGATGGCATTGAAGTGAAGAGCAGCCATTGAAATCACCAGCGTGTCAACCCGGTAAATCAAATCGTAACTATTTTTCTCCACGAGCGATTGATTTTGTTCACGTCGCGCGTCGTATATTTGCCAGCTTTTTGCCTCGCTCTCAGGGGTCATGTTAAAAAGATATGTGGCCATTATATTTACGGCGGTATAATAAACGCGGACAAAAAATCGCTTGTGCATCGTCTCGTTGATCGATAGGCCGCCTTTTCTTTTCCCTCCTCATGCCTTGCCCTCCACTCGCATCCCCCGCAAGGGTTTTCCGTGTGAGATTCACGAGGCCGGAATGCCGAAGGAACTCGTCTCACTTGTCTCTGTCCCTCTCCAAGCACGGGACCCGTTGGACACTCGGGGGCCGCGAGGAAGGGGGGTGGGCGAGTGGGGGAAGGAGGAGGAGGAGCTTCCTTGCTTCCTCCTCCGCCATCTGCTCCCGAGACTCACCAGAATACCCTTTGTTTTCTCCTCGCCAAAACTGGAGGCTCGGAAGTTATTTCCAACAAATCCAAAGAAGAAGAGGCATGTGGAAAAAAGGAGCGGGGCGGTTTTGTCGTGAAGGAAACCGGTCTTTTGGTGACCCAACATGGTGCCTCGAAGATAGACGCTATACCGCGTGATGTCTTCGCTGATGGAAGAAGACGAGTATTCCTGCGGTTTCAGTCTTTTGAATGCTCGTGTGCAGAGCTCGTTTAATGGGAGGGAAAAAATGACGGATCATCGAAACTGGATATTGTCACATTGTTAGGAAACCCCATTTAGAGGCTTAGTGATGACTCGGGTGAAGACGAAGGACGTGCTTGGGCGCATCCCGTTCCTGGTAGTGGACGGGCGAAACGTTCATCAACTGTTCCCGTTTCATCCCTGGCGGCCATCGGAGTGAAATCCTGGACTTTTAACGAAGAAGTATCATGGCCGCAACAAATCCACATTCAGTAACAGAGAGAGATGATCGTGTTAATGGAGTCCATTTTCCTTGTAATTAAATAAAAATCTCCGGTTGAAATGAGCGCCATAAACGGCAGCATGCGACGATAATTCGTTTTTTGTGTAGGAAAGGAAATTATCGTTGCTCACGTAGTGTGGATCAAATTCCATTCATTTTTACTGCACTCTCGTGGGGACACCAGTTATAATGTGGTCTTGCTCAGGAGATGACTTTATTGCTCATTGAACATAATCTTGAGTTTTATTTATTCTTCACCTTTTCCCTTTTTTAATTTTCCATTTTGATTTTTTTGGAATTCCTCATGATTGATTTGATTCAAATTAGAATAGTGATAAAAATGAACGATAGTAAATTATACATTTCAATTCGTGTAAATAGCTCTTCAGTTTAATATGGCCTCGTATACATCGTGTTACAGGAGGATAAAGCAGGAAATATTTAAAAATATATGACGTGAACACGTACAACATGAAACATCGACCGCTGCGATTTCATTAAGTAATGCTTTCCGGATGGAGGTAATTTGATCTAAAAAACTCTTAAAACATTATTTTTGCTCAAATTCGAACGATGCTCTTCCCTTTTTCGAATGTCGGGCAGTCATGATGATGAGGTCAAGGGGACAGTTTTCTGTTTTCACGCCCCGTGGGTTGATGTGAAGGCCTGATTTCCAATCTGATGGCACGCACCAAAAGACGAATTAATGAGGCGAACGTGAGATATTAAAATAACGAAAATCCTTTTAAACATATTAACAAGTATACCTACTTTTGAGAAATTGTGCTTTATTTGCATGTGTACGCAAACAACCCGATGCAGCTTCATTTTCATGTGCCTTATTTTAATAAATATCCATTAAAAGTATCTGCTGTTGATGAAGCAACCCAATCACGGATTCGGAGTCCCCCAAATGGGTTTAATTTTTGAATTTCATGCTCTTTGCGTAATACAACGCAAGCCGCCATAAGGGTTGGTGGCGTTAGGACATAAATATGCACGAAGAAATAATAGTTCTTACTTACATATGCATTTGAATACCTCGTCTTTTTTAGCTAATACGCCAAAACACGAGATTTTAACCACTTGCTACAACGATCGAGTTTCCTATTTGACTACCTCGTAATGATTTCTTGGAATTCAATCTTCCGAATTAAATGAAACGAAGCATATAAGTGCCATAATGCACTTAAATATTTTATTTTAAACATTGAGATATCTTTGAGATAAGTAAAGACCTCTTATAAATATGCCATCATCCGCCGATGAATTGGACTACCGATGAATGGAATTGGCATTTTATTGTCACCCAAATAGATAACTGCACGTTTGATTAAGTCAAGGAACTTGATCATTTTTTATTTATAAATGTTTACGACGATATATATTTTTTAAGAACGATGGTATGCTTTTAGCTGTTGGGAACCGCTTCGGTTGAGTTCGATCCATGATTCTTTGACGAGAGGAATATCTCGGGTCGAGGAGCATTCCGCATCGTGAATTATGGAGCAAATTCACCGCTCCCTCCTCTCTCATCTAATGAATGGGTCAAGTGTGATTCCCCGCCGTGGGTAGCGTGCCTTGTATGGTCGAAAAACTGCTAGGGTCGGGCGGTGGGGTTCGTGATTTCCGTGACCTTACTGTACCGTGGCCTGCAAAATTGACGTCCTCGTTGGCCTGGAAATTGTATGCCAGGGCGCTCAGGGCACACCTGTAGTCCGAAGCACTCTTGGCCAGATAGAATGCGTGATAGCGTGACTTTGAACTCGCATCCCCGACCGCTAGCTGTGGAAGTTATGGTTCAGTATGCTTCCCCTGGACTTGGCCAGTTGTGGTGAACAGACTGTTACAGACTTAATTTCTTATTTGTTTACTGTTGCCAACGACAATTATTTACCTTCTTGTGTACTTAGTGTCTATTCTCATGCATTATCATCATCAGTAATGCAGCAATGTTGTCAGACTCGGGCATTTATACTGTGAAGACGCTTCACACTGAGGGCAATTTCGTGAAACCATTTAGGGTGTATGTAGCCTTTGCAGTAATGGCTAATTGTGTCGATTACCCATTACTTGTATATTAATCCTCAATTCATGAAAACTCTATCTCTTAGTCAGGTAAATTGTGGTGCTAGTGATATATTTCTATGAATTTCAGCGATGAATGTTCAAACCGAAACGTGTATTCTTTAAATGATTACATAATCGGTATGAGCGTTACCATATGGTGGGCATGTCATTTGTCGTGTCGAAGAGGTTTCCTGCGAGCAGGGCCGGCCGTAAGTTCTTGGGTTACCTCCTAGAGTGGTTCCCCGCCTCGGGAAAGCACTCGTTCTCTCCGAAATGCGTCAGTAAATTATCCATTCACACTGATACCCGTATTTTAGCTGCTTCATTCAAATCCAATTAATCTTTTCTGTAACAAACTAATTTCCATATAGACGAAAAATACTTGTGAGCTAACGTTACTTAACTTACTTGGATATTATGTGAGTGCATCGAAAGTATCAATAATGTGAATAGAGAAAGTGTAAAAACTGCACATTTATTTTGTAATGTTACAGGAGAGTTGCATCTCATCACACTTAAGACCATGTCATGCGAACTACTTTCTATCAGAGCATTCAATGTATTCATGGCACATGAAACATAAAAGTAATGATGTTCATTCATCATATCAAGCAAACACTTATTAATTGGCCAGCTCTTTTCTGTTGAATGTAAACTTTTTTATGTTTATCATAAGAGTCGGAGGGAAAATAGAGAGGAAGGCGTCACGAAGAAGACCGAGGGGTAAATACATACACAGTAGACGGTAGAGTTCTCATGGCGTAAGGATATTGGCATCAGAAAAGGAAGATGCTATGGTTGCACTCAACCAGCCTTTAAATTTGGAATGAAAATGGCAAAGATAATAGATTTACTTACTTTCTAAACAAGTCGCATTTGATTTGTTGTTGGCAACCATGTGAAATTCCATAGGCCTATCTCAGATACAATGTGTCGGCTCTGATTAACAGGGAGTGGAAGTAAATTATGAATTCCAATAAATTTGTGATCCTCATTAATATTATCAAAAAATTCTCATACCATCTGTATAAGGAGTTACTTAAAGGCTTTTGCGGGTCTTTAAGTGTTTTGAATGATTCTAAAGAAACCCAAGTATTAATCGGGCCCTCAAAATTGCTTAGGATAGTAAGTATCCATAAGTAAGAAAGAGAAATTAACAAAAGTTATTATTATTTTTCAGACACGTAAGCTTATGGTTTAGGTGTTGAGTAGGCCGAAACATGTTCAAAACATCCCCATTGATTTATCTGATTAACTCGCATTTTATTCGGTTATTATAGGAGCTCAATGACACCGAATTGAGGTGCCCCTCTGAATGCTCTGTTGCTCCAAAAGCGCTCTAACCTTCAAAGGCGGACGCTGGTTACTACCAAGGCGAAACTATGGGTGGCGTCGGATACAATGTAAATCAGGCTAAAAGAGAAACCAGGCTCTCCAGTTTCTTGATTGCGTCACACCATTGCGTGCATCAGAAAGCAAAAGTCATGCCATGCTATCTCCAATAGCTATTGTGAACTTAAAAAAATCTCTTTCCGTTTAATTTTTAATTTATCGCCGACGTAAATTAAACGGACCGTAATGTGAGGTTAATTAAAATTAATCTGAAGTTCACCGGAATTTTCTAATATGTCTGTGCTATTCCTTAATACTCTTGGAGGAATTTCCTTTGTTTGGTTTCGACTCTTTCGTGATAAAAAGAAGCCCGAGCTTTTTTTTTCAACTTCTTAAGTCTTGGAAAAATATGACCCGTCTTTAGTTTTGGCATTTACCTGTGTCTAATTATTTTCTACCACTTTAATGTTTAAAGAAAAAATTGAAAAAAACATAAGTCCAAATCCCGGCTTACGGAATCGGCTCATTTATTCTGGATACAAGAACATAATCCAGTAGTATCAAGACAGGCAAAGATAAGGAGAAAAGGGTCTCCGTGAATAAGGAGAAAAAGATTTAAAACATCGATTAAAAACTACAAGTATGTTACGAAAAATCGTGACTACAACAAATGCCAAATTTTCAGAAATAAACGTTTCATATTTCTCACTGACCAAAGGAAAATGCTAAAAGCAATCCAAGGCTTATGTGTTTTGTAAAAAGGAACCTTATAGATCATACCAATTGGTGGTGCTATTCGTTTGCATTCCCCTAATTTCAAGCTTTTTGTATTAATTTACCCCGAACATGAACTTCCCAATAAATAAATACTTGATGCCTCAAAGAAACGAATTTTGCTCATAGAAGTATGTGTATGAAGTAAATTATGATTTTGACGAGTTTTTACATCCCAGAATATCTTATTTTGCTGTTCAGTCAAGTTACACTGAGTAATTTATTCTCGATTGTCGTTCTTTCCGCAAAACGTCGGAGAAAGATGATACATCTCCACAGAACCAAGTGTACGTGGTAGAAATATCAAATGTGGAGTTGGCAAATAAAATCTACTGTGTGTCGTGACATTTAATGGAGAATGATTTTAAATGTAACAAATCAAATGAATCACAGGGTATAACTTACCAGCAGTAATTCGAAAGTGAATCAATCGCTTTATCAAATAGTTCTAATACGACGAAATACTTTTTAATGTAAAAACAGTTAAGCATTTAAATCCAACTGGTGTGTTACATTCAATTGTTGCGTTATCTGTTCAATTCAGTTTGAGTTCAAAAAGCTAAATATTTTATCAATCCTTCCTTTTCCCTGAATTAAATTGAAGATAACTTCGAGCGCATTTCCATTAATTATGTATTGCTTCTGACCCCGCGAACCCACTGGCAGGTGGTCCTGCCATCCACGTATCTCTTATAATTTAAAAATGGTTGTAATAAATATTCCGATGCCATGGGGAAATTATTACAATGCTGATTGATGATACTTGATATGAGTTATGAATACAGAGCAGGAACGGCTCGAATAAAAAAACTGAAATGCATTCTAGGGTGAGATTCTCTTCCTTGATTATTTTTATCGGTTGGCCTTAATGGTTACGGCTGTTCTGTTTCCTGAACTCTCATCATTTTTCGGGTTCGATCGGATAGCTTTTATGTAAATCTAGACGAAACAGAGCATTCGCAGAGCCCCTCATCCATCTTCAAACTGAACGTGACAAGCCCACTATCGTGTGGCGAATTAAACCAAAATTTTGGGCTTAATTTTCTCTTAATAAGTCCCTAAACCAATGGCTTTCACTTGTGTAGTGTTATATTGTAGAAGCAGTGGTTCTTTTGTGATCCCAGGGGTGAATTTAGTTGTTCTAACACAATACCCTAGGGGATGCGGTAGTCCAATGTATAAAACGATGGGTTGCTGACCGGAGGGCTCGGGTTCGATTCCGGGTGACGCCTCTACGCACCCTCAACTTCATCCAAGCTGTGTGATTCTTCTGGTACTAGAACTTCCTGAGAAACAACAGGCGACTTGAGGGGAGGAACGGCAGTCCCCCCTGTTAATACGTGATTTTCACATGTCGTATCGGGGCTTGGTACTCATTACAATAAGCTTTACATAGTCTATCAAAATAACCTTCGGTGTGATTACGGGTGGGTTCATAGCATGGGCGTTTCTCATTCGTTATTTTAAAAGATTGGTTTGGTGTATCCTTCGCTTAGCTAGTCGATCGATTTTCCCCGCCAGTCGAATGATGCACACCTTCTTCGCTGCGTGGTAATCATTTGAGCAAACAGGTGGCTGCTGCTGTTGCGGTCAAAGTCGACCCCCATCGCATCGGTTGGATTCCGCTCGATCAGCCCGCGCGGCAGTCCCCTTTTATAAGCACCCGCGCGTCGGCGAGTGGCGCGCTTCGCCC
Organism: Hetaerina americana; assembly: GCF_022747635.1. Classification (NCBI taxonomy): domain Eukaryota; kingdom Metazoa; phylum Arthropoda; class Insecta; order Odonata; family Calopterygidae; genus Hetaerina; species Hetaerina americana. The sequence continues at coordinate 49,232,689 of NW_027286069.1, forward strand.
TTTTGTTCTCCGTGGCGGTGGGGAGATTGCGGCTCGGGCCCGGGAGAAAGAATTAAACTCGTAATTTGTAGCTTATGTCCCGCCATGAAAGCTATCATCAAAAAGGGACAAACGAGGAGGGAAGGAAGTGTGGGAGGGAGGGAGGTGGAGAGGGTGGGGGAATTTGGAAGGGGTCGTGTGGGAGGTTGCCAAACCCCGAAATCACCGTCAGAGAATCAGCGTCCGCTTGTTCACAAAGTGACCTCGCGCACTGCACATAGCGGGTTCGGGTGACGTCACTCATCGAAAGTAGTTTCAGCGGGACGACTCTCGTGATTCTCCTCCTCCGTTCCGACTCCTTTTTTCCTCTCCTTTTTTTCCCTCTCTCTCTTTCTCTCCTGTTTTCATACCTTCCCACTCCCTTTTCCAAGCAAACTCCGCTTTCGCGCCTCGCCAACGTGTCGGCGCGTCTTTGTTTACGGCGGAAAATATGCGAATAAGATGCCGTTGTATAAAAGAAAAGAATAACCGCAGGCGGTCTTCGGAATTCCTCGACAAAAACGTCTGCTCCTCGGTGTTGAGGGAGGCGTGTGTCAGAAGTTTCGAGCCTCGGTTTAATTGCGCCTTTGTTCGAGCCCCCCTCCCCCATAACCCCCCGAGTACGTGTTGGTGAAATTAATTAAAGTCCGAGGAGTATTACAATTGCAAACTATTTATTCCCACCCCCGAGGGAATCCCTGCAATATAATTTTTACCCACTTTCGAAGAGCGGGAGCAATTGAGCTTGCGCGAGGAAATAAGGGAATGCATCGTAAAATTATTCCCCTCTTGTCTCGTACGCTCCCAGTCCATGAAGAGTTAAAACTTGTTTACTTTGAAATAAGAGTTTGCATTTTAGATTGGGAACTTGAGTGGTATTTTCAGGAGATTCGCGTGGAATGCATTCTTTATTACATTTTTCCTTGAAATGAGTTGCGATTTTTTCCCCCGATTCTGAGATTATGAATGGACCATTTTAGATTGTGATTTACGTGACGCTTCAAATTGCACTCGTCCGTTTCCTCCCGTTAGCGTTGTATTTATCGTGGCACGTTTCTTTTTTTTTAACTTTCAAGGATGATTGTAAGCTTGCAGGCGTTGTTTAAACACCGTTTCCATCTGCGTTGGGCAACCTCAGTCGGCGGGCCGCACGCGATTTACACGCCTTCGTGATTTGATCCAGAGGACTGGCAACCGAAATTGCTTCTTTCCACGAATGTTATTTGTAGAAAAATACGGATCATGGGCATGCTCCCTTTCCTGAACTCGTGCAAATGAGAAAGGTCGCACAGCACTGGTCCGCGGAGAAGATTACTCCATTTAGTTGAGAAATATTTGCATGAAATATTTTTTGCAAATAGTTTATATGTCACGGTGTCAGGCGTAATACGATGAAACTCTTGCGTAGTGACGTTACATGAGAACAGTTCTCCACTTAGTTATCCACGTTATCATTGCATCTAGTGACAATGTTTTTCGTACTTTTCTAGTGGGAATTTCCAGAGACACTTTCGAGTACTCTTATTCCCTGTCATTATAAAAAAGAGTTTGGTTAAAAACAAATTAATTTCATTTGCACGGGGCTAATATAATGCGGTCTTAATAATTATTGACTCCTCTCGCTGCTTGCTATCACAAAGAAACGTAAATGTTTACGTATTACTAAAGGCTTATTGTCGATTATTCATAGAATATACTTCCGAAATGATTAAACATTAATATAAATGGTATAATTAATTCAGATTAAAATCCAACGGCTGCAAATGAATTCATAATTAACCGTCCGCTCAGATAATGTATCTATCGTCCGCTTTATACCTTTACCATGTCGAAATCAATCTTTTTGAAATGAATGACTAAATTTCGAGCGTTAAAAGCGTAAATGGGTTGATCGAGAGACATCTGTGGAAACTGTAAAAGTTTCCATATCTAAGATGAAGTTTTTGTAGAGATGTCGAAGATTCTGGCTGGTTGAGAATTTCCACGTTAAGTTACCCAAAGCGCTGGTGGATGTGTGAACCTTGCATTAAAAGTTTCCATGCGGGACGATACAAATAAACAGCTATATGGAATATAACTCAGATAGGGTCACCCAGAGGAAGATTCAATATGCTTGCACGTAATATGGCTCCAGCTCTAGGCAAATGAGTTTAGACTCAATTAAACCCATCAATTTCGACGTAAAGCAAGAATCATGAATATTTTTTTGTATCGGCACCAACGGCTGTTATAAATAAATATATGTATTAAATATGGGTAATTTTCTACATGTTCATGATAGTTTGTCATTGATTAGGGCGTCATCCTGGGGTGGAGAGGATGGAAGGAGCAGGAAGATAGCTGAAAGTGACACTTATGCACTAAGGAGTAATGACGGCAGTATTGCTATTATAATGTCGCAAAAAAGTTTAAATACAGAATCGCCACTGATATCTAGGGCAAGAAAACTACCTAGGTACCAGGATCTTGACCTTAAGCAAAAATCCTGGGCACCAGTATCCAGGTATCTTAATTAAATTTCCTAGTTGCAAGTACCCGTATCAAACTTGGGTAAAACCCCTCAAGCTTCAATGCCATTCTTATAAGGGACCAAATTTGAGGATATTTTGCGCATCGATCCGAAAGTTTGAAATTCAATCCCTGGCGAACATTCACAAATGCCCGCACCACAATTTTTTACTTTTCCCCCCATATAGCCTACCGTCATCTTTTGAGAAAACCCTCACAAGGAAATATTTTTCGGATAAATACCTTCCTTTGGAAGAAATTCGTCGCCTAAATGAATTAGGTGAAGAGTTAACACCAATCGTCACGTCTGCTTATTATTATCCTAATAAAAATACCGGTTCAACAAAAGTCTTGTTGAACGGTTGATGGCCAGAAGCGCATGTGGCTTGCGAACATTCATGTACACTAGTGCGTGTAGTCTGCCGGGTGAATTAGTCAGCCTGTAATTGCGCTGTCCGGAATAAAAACTATAGTTCGTGGTTTCTGCTATTCCACCTTAACGGTTAATGATAATTCTCTTGATTGACTGCGATGCTTGAGTACGTTTATACCTGTATGATAGTTCATCCCAGTGCACTGTTTATGAAATCAAGTGGCTTCAACATCCGAATCCACTGCAAGCGAAATATTACTTCTTCCAGGCGTCCCATCTTTTGTAAAATAGTTATTTGGTCGGGTGGCAAAGGGATAAATTATGAATTTATTCCAACCGTGGATAATTATGACTGACGTGAGCGAGAAGATCGCCGACCCAACTTAGCTCTGCTGTTTTTGTCGTGAGAGTTCTTCCCGTAGATGTCTCAGAGGGCACTTGTTCGTCTTAAATCTGTAATGACAAAAAAATATAAACGAGCGCAAACGCAGAGGTCACATCTCGTCGGAAGAGAGAGAGAGAGAGAGAGGTTACAATGAGTTTGCGAACATATTTCGGTTCCCAAGGAGTTTTACCACGCGGAAGTGGAAAATATATATATATATATATATATATATATATATATATATATATATATATATATATTTATATCTACGTATACATATCCGAGAAATTTTCACACGATCAAATCGGAGCGAGAAAATTTCGCCACATCAAATGGAGTTAAAGAGAGCGATTACACATTTGTTTTTTTTTTTTCAAAAACTCTTCGTTCACTCTAAAGTCTAGGAAGTGAGTGAGCACGATGAAACCCGTTATCATTTTCTCCATGATTATCCAAGTCTTGAGAGCCGACATGTCTTTCCCAGTCCTTTCTTACCTTAAGGTTTTTCCATTACTCCTGCGTCCGTGACAATCTTATGTGAGCATTATCTCTGGGTACATGAGCGGTGCACTGCTCGAGTAATGGCATTCATTACACGAAACACTACATAAATTCAGCACAAACGAGTGAACATTTGTTTCCTGAAACACGGTGTAAATTTCTATCCCTTCCCAGAGTTTCTTATGTAATGGTTCGGGTTTCACTACTCAAGGATCTTTGGATACAAACATATACAAACATTTCGTTGCTGTGTACATGATTGCGAGTATATCGAATTAAAATTCCTCTTATTAAAATACCTATACTATGCACCGAATATTATTACCAAACCGGTATTAAATACATGTATATTGAAATTGATATATCACCACTTTAAGTTACATTAATTCGTTTATTATATTACTGATAAAAGATATTACGTATATTCCTGAAATATGATTTGTAAAATGCGATCGCAATGATTGGGTGTCGGGAAAATTTGAGTCACCGTTTCTTAGGAAGTTTTTAAGTGTTCAAGTAGAAAGAAATATCTCATTAAAAAAATAATCATCATATTATGCTGTGATAATGTGCGTCGAAAGATGGTCCTAACACATGCATTAATGCTTATTTAATTATAAAAATAAGTAATGGTTCCTCCACGGTTAATAATCAACAAACGCCTCAAGGCATAAAATAATGTACCCGTCAACAAATGCCTAATGAGTTAGAGTCAGGGGAAAATACTCTCCTTAACTTCCAGATAATCGATTATATTAGTGCTTTGAGCACTAATATCTCCTAAATAAACGTATGGAGTCGAATATATATTTCACAAAAACTAAAATATTACATTCATCTGCTAAAAATTAGTTTGCTGAAAATGGGATGATTCTTATTTTTAATGACATGTTTGCTGAAAGTGTCAGCATCACCCATAAGAGACATTTTGTTGAAAATTCTCTTTATGAAAGAGAATTAAAAAAAATATAGCCTGGAAGCGTGGTTGTCCAAACTTCCAATCGTTACAGCGACTCTCTTTGGGATTACTTAGGTTTAATTTTCAGAAAATTTGGAATTGTTCGACTTGTAGGTCAATCCTTTAGTATTGAATGTGCATGTATTGTCGTGAAAGTAGTTAATATAATGAGGCACATTGTTTTTAATAAGATTGAAAAATATACAAGAAATTATTTTTACTTCCTCTATTTGTATCGATGCACGCAAAACCTTTCATGTAACTTTTCTGTTCAGTAAATACGAATTCCATACTTCAACAACCAAAATCCTCCTCACTCACTAATGAAGAACAGCCATAATTCAATGATTCTCACTGGATCTTCATTAATTATCGGCAAAGAGTCACTAGTGTCACACTTAAAATTATGGAATATATTCCTCACTTTTCTCAAACAGAGCGAAATTTATGCTCTCAATTGATTATGTTATTCACGGAGAAGTACCTCTTATTGACGATCATTCTTTCAGTGTTTAAAAGTTTCTTTGAACTTGTTTTGGGGGCAATAAAAACAAATTGTCATCGATTATAGATTTCCTCGTCGTGTAACATTCGTATAATATTTTCCCGTTGGTTTTTCAAAATAAATGGACGATGGGGCATGCAAGGTCACTTATTGCCTTTGCAGTACCCGTGCCACGTGCAGCATTCCATGCTAACGGTCACGGCGCTCTACCGTCCAGTTTTTGCACATTTATCATAGCATCTCATTTATCATATCATACACGCACGGACCAGTTTTTGCGCATTTGGCACATTAATGACAGCGTGACACAAGTGAAACGAAAACGTAATACTCCAGATAAGTTTTCACTATTCTCAACAAGCTAGGGTATTCCTCCTCGAGGGATTATTCAGCATACCTACGACGCACCACTAGGAGTTTATGTGGTGTACTAACACACCTGTTTTTTTATAGCGTCTATTCCGTAAAGAAATATACACATTATCATTTATTTACCAAATGTTCCAATTATGATTTCCAATATTAACTCTTGTAATGATGACAAAAATTAGGGGTTAAAAGTTGCAATCTGAATACATAAATTTAAATTACAATTTTACAATAGAAAAAGGAATGTGAGTGGTCATTATCATCGTGTCAATAATATTAAATAGGAGAAGAATCGATCTGTTTAAGTTCTCGATGTTATCATACCAAAATTAAAAGCAGTTACAAGTGCCAACATTTAACATTCAAGTAAAATCCATTTTAATCGACACCTATAAAATATATCAATAGTTTCCAACAACCAAAATTACATGTTTTTACAGGTTATTCTTATTTTAAGCTAGTAATAATTTGTAACTAAAGAGGAGAGCCTTAAAAAGGTAATTGCTTAGATAGATGTGGTCGTTAATTTTGCAAAGTGATTTCAGAAAAGCAAAAGGGATTTACATTGGGGTACAGCAGGGGAAAAATGTGTAAAGCTAGAAAGGTGTCTTCATTTTAAGATATTTTCTCGCCTTCAGAGAAAATGTGAAACCTCAGTTCATTTTCAGTAACATTTTTCCTAATATTTACTTCTTTCCTGAAAATATTGCCTTATAGTCACAATAGGTAGTCCGTTCACTGTCAGCTTGAATGTAATGTGAGACCTTGAGGACAACATCAAATGAATATGTTGTCCAATGGAAGATAGCAGAAGATCCTGAATAACTTTTGTCAGACGTCTTAAGGATTTCGAAGGCAGAGGGTGTAAAGGCAGAGGGTGTACGAGGCATAAAGAAAGAAAGCAGTCCAGGGAATTCGACAACATGAGTGAAACATTTAGTATGACTTCTTCATTCATTTATGCAGCATGGAATGTCTTTCAAGGTAACGATTACCCCTTTAGCTATTAGTCTCTCTCGGATGGGTCATGATCTCGCGGTAGAAGTGCAGCCACTGAGCCCTTATGCAAATATTGACGGAAAAGGAAGTACTTTCGATTTCAGAGTGGATTTCGTGTGCTCATTAATTAAATATTTATTTTAATAACGTCCCATTTATTATTTATTTTTAGATCAATAAATACCAAATGGATTTCATAGCAAATAAGCAATTAACATGTACAAATTACTTGAATCATCGATGTACGTAATCTGATCACTGCCCATCCTTGCCAGTGAAAAACTTTTCTCCAGATATTTGATGCAGTATTCCAATGTTTGGTATAGTTTTTAAGTGCACTTCAAAACAGGACACATATTTTTGTCGTTTTTTTCATTTTCTTATATTATTATTTCCCGTTCAAAAATACGTGATAAAAAAACGTCATCATGAATGCAGTTTAATGCTTTACTGGAACACTTTGAGATGGATATTAATGGATTCTGAATTGAGTGAAAATATGATGCCCAGCTGGTCAAATGCCTCAGCATGTCATGGATACTTTCTGCTGCAAATGAATTACTATGAGTCCTTTCAATATTGGAAAGCTACCCGAGGGAACTGCCTCTGTAGACCTGGAAGTATACTGCAGTGTGTGGATCTCACGTCGCTAGTGACTATACTGCAGTTAACTGCAGACGTGACGTTATGTTGATCTTGAATCGCCCTCCCCGAAAGATATCGCCTTCATGAAAAACAAGCAGGCTCCATTGGCAGTCGTTAATGGGCTGCGTTTAGGAAACCAAAAAAGAAAAGGCACTTTATGTCGCAGACTACGATCTAGATGACTGCGTTCCAATCCCGAGTGGGGAGGAAGCCGAGATAAGGGTGATGGATGGAGACACATGCTGCGTTCACCAGCAAGAGAGAGAGAAAGAGAGGGAGAAGGAGGAAATTTTCTCCGTGCCTTCGAGTCGGAAGACTCGCAGCGTTAAGCATATGCCGCACCAGCCAAGTGGGCGCTGGTAGCATTAACCATAGGCATTATTCTTCCACCCTTGTGCAGCTGTCCCGTCGGAAAGAGAGCACCAAGCGGGAAGGGAAAAACACCTCATCTCTTCTGCGCAGTGCGGATTTTATTGTAAAAGATAGGTACAAAAATAAATCGTCGCTTATGTACAAAGTTTACTCACACACAGATTCGTTCTCGCTTTGGCTTGGCTCGTTTCTCGGAAGAAAGGCGTGACTAAGGGAAGGAGGTGTGGGGACACGGCCTGCGTCGTCACTTTCCGGGCAATATGAGGGAGTGAGGAGGGGAACTGGTCCTGCTCCTTTCGATGAACGGACTGATTTCTTTCATTCAGGGTTTGCATGCGCCGCCGAAAAGTTGCCAATTATAAACCATCTATCATTCTGCCTGTGATGACAGTCTCAGAATCCTTCCTACCTCAATTCTGATGCTGTTTTCTCACCGAGGACTGATGACGAAGGATCCCAAAACGTTCCCACAACACGAATACAGATTCCAAACGGCATTAAGTCTTTCCCTCGGCCAATTTTGAAGTTTTCGTCGTCGTAAATTTCCCCTGTGGCAAACCCTCTGTGCTCTCCGTCTCAATTTCAGTGCAAAACTGCCGACCCACGTTCGAATCAACTGCATCTCCCCCCCCCCCTCCCCCCCCCCCAACCGTCGACCGAAAATGTATCTTGGCCCGGTGCGAACATCGATCAAAACTTGAGTCACTAATTCGCTTCCTCCAGAAATTACTTTATCATTATGCCCCAAGGAATGTGGTTTTTATTTCATCCCTGCTCGTGGGATGCCTGCCTCAAATTGTTGAAAATCCACTTACCCCATTTCCACTTTCGAGGTACCTGTCTGGGGGTCCATTAAATTTTTTTATTTGGTTAGGCGATTTTCGCGTTTCTACTTGAATTGGTGGGTCCATTTAATTGGAAAATATGAAATAGTAATACATCATTGGAGCTTTTCCAATTACGTAATTATCATTGGTATTGTATAAGGAATTGGATCAGTTTGTAGCTTTATTGCTAGATGGCTTGGAATTCAGTTATCATATTGGTTACACTGCGGGTCTCAAAGTTCTCACGATGCAAATTTGATGTATTTACGATCTTTTATTCAAACATTGCAACGGCAAAATAGGTATGTATATACATGTGCATAATTGGTTCAAGCATCATAGTTTTCATTTTAGCCATTGTAAGTCGCCAATGATTTGCACGATAGGATACGTTTAATATTCCTCTTGCATATTTTCCACCAATTCACTGGTCATTAAATCCGCCTATGAGATAATTTGGTGACGAAAAATTCAGCTTCCATTATGCAGTTGCAATCATAACACCACTTCTACAATCACCAAACAATGCCCTTTCCCCTTCAAATCCCTTCCGTTCCTTTTATGTGGTCCCTACTGCATTCCGTCTTCCCATATTATTTGCATTGTCTCTCGCTCAGCTACCAATAAGTCCATTCACCCTTCCAATATCGCTTTTCAACCTCTTTGTTCTGCAATTCATTTCCCTTTCTTATCGCCTGAGAAGTCTCTATTAATTTCGAACACGCTCGAGAGTTCTTTCACCCCTCTCCCCCATCTAACGAACAGTTGAAACAAAATTATCGACATGCTCACTTTCGACTGTCCAAAATTAAAGGTATTCCCTTCCTCGTGCTGAGTCCCTTGATCATCAGATAGCCGTAGGTGATCGTTTCCTTTGAGCAAGGCGCTGTTTACCACGTCTCGGGCACTGGGTGCAAGTGCTATCGTCAGGCGTTAAAAACATCGCCCAGCTTGGGTAAAAACCACCCGAGCACTCTCCTTACTCAGGAATTTTCCGCGAGCGCCTCATCCCCTTTCCCAGCCTCCTTTGTTCTTGAATTCTCGCCATCATTCATGCCGTTTCTCGCTTACGACGATATCTACAAAATCATCTCACGATTAATCTGCGGTTTCATCTGCGCTGGTATCTGAAGAATCCCGACGAGCACATCTCCTATCCATCATCCACTCGTGTCTCTTCCTTCTTCCAATCCCCTTTCTCATGCCCTTCCCCCTCCCACTTTCCATGTCTTTCGTTTTCGAAAGTGGACATACATTTATGCAGATTCATCCACTATTTTCTTCCTTCCACCGTCCTGACATCGTCTTCGTCTCACAGCTAGGGTCGGAGGGAGGGAGGGGGCTATCTGTGCGAGCCGGCTGGCGAACTTTTTATCCGCGAGTTCTACGCTTAGGAGGCACCTGATGGCAAACGTCCGCCCTTCCACGGATTTGTCTTGCGTTCTCCGGCATGATCCGTCTTTCCTCTTCGCGCACGCCGGGGAGCGCAACGTTTCTCTCAGGATGATAAATGGCAAAAGCACGTCGCGCATGCGTCCTTCTTTTGTTTCGCTCCCTCGGTCTCTGCGCCTCCCTCTTTCCCACCCTTCGTTCCGCGTACTCAGAATGGCCATTTTTACTCGCCGGTGCATCGGTGCATTTAGAATGAAATGAGGCCACGCCTATTCGCGCCCTGGGATCTTTTCGCGGTAATGATTTCGTATCCGAAACAAAAATTCCTCTTTCTTTCCAGGATTCCAGATCCCCTCCGACACTCGATCGTCGGAATGGGGGAACTTTCGATCAAAATTGGGATATATAGTATAACGATGCCTGCACCGTCATCCATCTGCCGGCAAGCAAGTGAGTCTGTAAAGTGTCGGACGACGCCGCCGTGTTCCTCGCTTCCAACTCTTCCACAAACTCTTACTCTCTCACCCTCATTTCCCTGTCGCCTTTCTCTCCGCCACTTCATCTCAACACGCTTTTGGTCCCTTTAGCGCGCCGGTCAGAACGTTCAGGGCGCCAAGGAGAGCGCCAGGAGCAGGGCCGGTAGGAGGGCCAGGGCGCGGGATAGGGGTGGCGCGGCGAGACCCCTGGACACGGACGACCCCGCCGGGGGCAGAACTGCGCACTGGCTCTCCCTCCAGGCTCGGGGGTTGCCGTCGGAGTCCCTTGCCAGCAGGCACAGCTCCCAACTCTTGTCTGAGGGGAGGCTGTCTTCGACGACGCTGTGGGTTAAACAAGAGAAATGGAAAACATTCAATTTGTCTGATAGATATTGAGTCGTCTTGAGGTGAAAATAGAGTATTGAAACACTTTAACCACGTACAAACAAAATTGATCATGTAGCCAATGCGCATCTTAGAAAACCCCACATATTAGAAATTTATTTCATCCACACAATTTATGGAGTAGTTTTTGGTCAAGGTAGAGAGAGGTCACAACTGTGGTGACTTTTAATTCGCTTAATGGAAAAAAATAAGCAACATGTGTCCTAATGTTCCTGAGAGAGAGAGAGAGAATCAAGGAGAAGCTAGCTTGAATATACGTGAACCAAAAAAAACTCAAAAATTACTAACAAAGAATAATAAATAAAATGCATATTGGCGAAAATGACATGAACAAAGCATTATAAAAACAATGTGCCAGAATAAAAGAAAATAAACTGTTCACAAACATCACAACTTACTAGTGGCCCGAGGGAATATAGTTGGGGGTTTTAGGATGCCAGTAAATATAGGAAAGAGTGTCTTTGTCAAAGAAACAAGAGTAGATATTAAAAATGAAATCACCCAAAAAAAATTTTAGCACTTGCTAGCTTAGTAATGTCTTTCATCATAGCTGGATGGTCTAATCTGACAAAATGACTTCGAGAGTCATAATCTTCGCCCGAAGTTTGGTTTGTTATATAAGGCTTAATCTCATATAATATTAAAACACTCCACATATTAATATATCCCTTCATAGGTCTACCAATATAGTTATTTTCCCATTTATTTGTCATTATACGTATTATGGTCCTAAATAGGCACTTATGTCCACTCACACGTGCCCTATCCACTCATTTCCTCTTAGATGCAATGTTTTCCATAGTGTTAGTTGTTCTTGTGCCTTTCTTAGAACTCTATGATTGTCATCTTATCCACACAGTGAACTCTTTAAGTAATCATCGATATCACCATAACGAAAAAGTTTCATATCTTCAACGCTATTCCGCTCTGACATTCCATCTTTCAGTGACATACATGTACAAAAAACACGCCACAGAAATGTCTTTAGGTGATTTTTTTATGTTTAGGTTTATTCAATTGGATTCAAACATTAATTTCTGCCATTGGAAGCTATTTCTGCCTGATTTATTATTCTGAGACATTCCCATTTTTGATTTATCTTTTTGTTATTATTTTTCTACTTGGATAAGTATAGCCGTGTACATTAGTTAGAGGTTCTCCATGTATCATTAATTATATGTGTATTGCATTTTGCCTCCCAAACCAGAAGACCTTTGTATTTTTCGTACTTAATTTTTGTTGAAATACACATATACATTTTATTTACTATACACAAGACATTATACAAAACTATAAACAATTAAACATTGCATAACTTATACTTATTAAATTTTCTTATTTGGCTCGATGTGTAATCAAATTCCTCCGTCATTCCCTTGAGTTCTCCTAAATTATAATTCACTGCCGAAATCACAATAACATCATATCAATGGAAAGAAAGAGAAAAGCAAACGTCTTATCGTGCAATTCTTCAATTAAAAAAAATCTCAATTATTATTATTAGCAGTGGACTACCAGTTTAGGTAGCTATAGCAGAAAAAAGAATTAGATTAGAGGGATAGGAGGCTAATCAGGAACCTGTACATGTCTCAGACTGATGATGTGCGAGTGGGGGACTGAGAGTCCGGATGGGCAGTGTTAGGAAGAGGAGTAAGGCAGGATTATCCAATATTACCCGTGCTGTTCAACGTATATGTGGAGGAATTGATTAGAGAGGTATGGGAAAAACTGGAGATATCAATCAAGTTGGCGGGGAATGCATAAAATCAGCTAGGTTTGCTGAGGATCAAGCTTTAGTTTGTCAGCCTGTCAATTGGTTGCAAGCATTGCTGAGTACACTGGAAATCAAATACGACAGATATGGGATGAGAATCAGTATTGGTAAAACAAAGGTTATACGATTTTCCAGAAAGAAAAAGGCTAATCTAAACATTAAATTAGGAGGGCAAAAACTAGAGCAAGTAGAACGGTTTACGTATCTCGGAAGTGTTTTGGACCAACATGTTGCAAGTAGTAGGGACGTAAGGAGAAGAATTGCGATAGGCAAAGAGGCTTCCACAAGGTGAAGGAAATTGATGACAGGGGCGTTGAGTAGGGATGTTAAGAAAGACTCGCCAAAACTTTGATATTGAGCGTAGTTACAGGTATGCACGGCGCGGAAACGTGGTCACCGAAGCACGAGGGTTGACGTAGAATGGAGGCTTTTGAAATGTAGGTGTTGAGAAGGATGGAGAAAGTGGAATGAGCCGAAAGGAAAAGGATGTACTTGGTATGGTGGGCGAAGAAAGGTTTGTTGGGAGAAATACTAAGGAAGCAGGAAAAATGGATAAAGGACGTATTGATCGGCAGTGGGATGTTGAAGACTGCGATAGAGGGGAGAATATTAGCCAAACGGGGTAAGGGCAGGAACAGGATAGGGATGTTGGACGCGATGAAGGGAGGAAGAAAGTACACAGAGATGAAGAAGGACCTGATGTAGAGTCGGTTGCTGGATTTTGTTTTGTTATGAATCACAAAATATTTATTTGGTAGTTGTGTCCATCCAAAAATCTATCTTAACCGGTAGATTACTTAATAATAATAATTATTATTATTATGAAGAGGGACTTGTAGAGTAAGATGTTGGGTTTTGATTTGCTTGGAGAAACAAAATATTTATTTGGTAGTTGTGTCCATCTAAAACCTACCTTAACCGGTAGATTATTTATAAATAAATAAATATATATATATATGTATGTGTGTATATATTTATATCAATTATGTAGAAGCACTCACGAGAGCAATATAACACTTGGAAGCCACAATATAACACAGAAATATAGAAAGAAAAGACGTCAAAGGACGTTCACCGTCAGTTTAAAGTTGACATTTTTGTATAGAAAATGGAGCTCAATTTGGAAACATTTTTTCCCACTTTATAAAGATTCTTATAAAATGAAAATTATTGGATTGAATTAAGTTTTTGCTGAAATATTTTGTGCGTATCCAGTGGGTAATCATATCTCTCGAAGGAACATTGAAGCTAAATATATATTTTGAGCATAAACAGCGACGACTACAGGAACACAGAATGAACCTTTCGGCCAGATATGTTGCTCGCCGAATTATGAAATAGAATAAATAATATTTGTCAAGGCTACTGTTTTTGCATTGCTTACTGATTCACAACTGAATGAACATATCGCACTAGAAATATGCCCACCTAAGACCAACCATTCCATCAAGTTTGACCGGAACAATTGAATATTTGGCCTGTCTATCCAATAATGAAAACAAAAACTCTTTATGGACGCAAAGTTTGTCAACTCGTAGGTGGGCGATGCGGATTATAATGGAAATGTATCTAAATTTTACTGCCACCAAAATACGTTTATGCTCTATTATATGCTTCCCACCTTCTCTGCTCCACGTTTTATGAACTTTTAAGCCTTTTTTCCCCCTTAGAATCAGATTCTAGAATTAGCGCCAATTTGGAAGAAGATGATCAGCCAAGAATTCATATTGTTACCATTTTATCAAACCTTACATAGAAATCAAGAAATTGATAGAAAAAGGCAGCTGGGCAATTTCATCGGGTCAACCAACTCATGACGACAACATAATTATGTTCAGAAAGTTAGGAATGGTCGGGAATCATCCGACTCTATTAATCTACTCAAATCCGATTCCTTTGAATTTAACTAAACTTTGAAAAGCTTCTTTCCCTACAACACGTCACATGTTTCGTTATTTTATATTTTCATCTTATTCCTCATTTAATGCTTGTTTTACGAATCTGCAGTACGTCATCTAAAATGAACTCACACCGGACATTTTTATGCTATTAAAAATAAATTTAAGTATCACTCCCTCAGACTTCTCAAAAATAAATTACTAATGCTTTGAAAAAGTCCCTATTTGTTAAAAAACTCACACAACCTCTTTTTTTATTTCGCTGGATCGACTACGGCGGGAAGTTCTCATATAGCAGCTAATTATGTGGTAGCAATTTTCATGATATCTTCCATGCGTCTTTTGTAGCGACGATCAAAATTTTTTTAATGCCTTTACTTGCAAAATTACATATAAATTATCTCTCTAAAAATGTGAAACGACTAAAAAACACGCTAAAGACTTAGCATGGTTATGACTGAAGTGACGTAAGCACGGCTATCGTGTAACAAGACTCCTTGAGTGTTAGTTCATTTTTCTAAGAATATCTCTCTGCGTATGGCGGAAAATTAATCCATTCAAAAAGCTTGGTGTAATAAGATAAATTTCTCGGACAGTGTCATTTAACTTTCACCGAAAGAATGGTGGCGTGCAAGAGGTCATGACCGACCTAACGGTTAATCCGGCCTCCAAGGTCACTAGCAAGAGACCATTTCCCCCATCTTATACAGTGTGAATAATCAGCTTCCATTAAAAGTGTAATAAATGGCATCCCTTACTGATGCAAAAAACAATTGAGTGCTAATGCAAATGAAAGAGTTTTAGATAATTCAAACAAATCAAATGGAACTCCGGACATCTAAATTCATTCATTTATATAAAAAATTCTAATTCCTTTCTCACTCTAGTATTTATGTTAACCTCCGGATTCTGGTTTGATCTTAAGACGCTTTTCTGGTTTATATAATTGAAATGAGTCTTATGTCCTACTTTTGGACGTATTACTACAATAATATTTAGTAAGTACTGCATTCAAGAATTTTTTTCGAGCGGAGATGCACTGAAACGAATTAGCGATTCGTTTACCATACTGTACATTCATAAACGGAATTCCTAGACCTGAAAATGATGCGACTGAGGGCTATAAATTTTTTTTTGATAATTAAATACCTTGCACGTAAATTTGATGTTAAAAATACATGAATATGCACCCCTACTATTTACTCTCGTTCTATTGTTCAATGCAATCCTTAAAGAACCATAAGTTTGTATGTAATGACATCTAGTACAATTCCAAAGAGAGCAGTATATTATCCCATGTATATCCATATATATTCGCCCATGAGACTGGAAATTAATTTTAATCTAGATTTGGTGGTTTTCAATCCCTAAGTATGTCGGGAAATACGTCATAGGTATACCTATTGCCGGGAGAATGAATAATTTTAAACTTTGGACGATCTGATCCGGAGGTCCGAGCGCCTCCTGGACTCCAATGGGCTACCCTTCCTAATGGCCGATCCAGTGGATTTCAAACAGTGCCAATGTCCGAGGTGGGACTCAAACCAAAGACCCATTGGTCAGCAGACGGTCGAGTCAGCCAGCAGAGCAGGCAACAGGGGTCATCACTCGTCATCACCCGAATGACACTCAACCCTCTCTTTCAAGGTGCGAGGTGAATCGTGGGTGCAAATTTTATCATTCGGAAGGAGTTTTGACCAGAGTGCTTCGTCGACGTCATTCGAGTATTTTCCGCATGCGTCTTTGAAATTACGTTTCGATTTTTCCACCTCATAATTACCTTCTTTGGGAGTACGCTATCCTGCGACGCTCCTTCGCCTCGGTGCTTCCCTGCTCGGAGTCCAGTTGTCTTGCCATTAGCGAGAACTCGCCAACATCTTCTCGAGTGGTCACGTACCAGGAAATGGAGGCGGTGTCCGGACCGGTCCTGAATTGGAAGTTGAAAAACAACGCCATTAAAAGGGCAAGCATTGCGATCCGTTTCATTCGCGTATCGGAGGCTGTGTATCGTAAATATGTGGACAATGCATTCGGAGGGACCTCTGCGGCGAAGAAAGGCGACATCCCGTAAAAGATAAAGCACTCAAGAGGATCATACATATTCAATTAACATTCTTTAGAGTAACCATTATTTAAAGCAACTTTGTTCTTTTAAAACGTGAATTTGCGTGTTCATTCAAATGAAGTTCGACCCTATTCCTGCAATGTAATAATACAGGGAAGGAGCCTTTCGTTGCACACACACATTGGTAGTAAGTTGAATTAGGAAATTTCAAGTGAAAATATCGTTGCATTTGTCTAAATGTCCTCTCAGCAGATGAATCTGTTTTTTATACGTATTCACTGCAGTGCCGGACAATTAATATACAAAGGATCCGAATATGTTTAAACAATATATTGAATTAAATTTCAATGATAACTTTCAGCATTTAGGGTAAAAATAGATAGTTTTGTTCTTTTCCGCAAGGAAAAGATAATTATGAGGAATCACTTTGTGATGTAAAGCTTTACAAAGAGGTGAAGTAAACATTATCTGGATATCCTGTATATTCCCATCAAATATGCTCGTCATCCAGGCCTGATTTATTTACGCAGTTAAAAATTATTGTAAGATGGCGAACTTAGAGCGAACCAATCAATACTTATGATAAGACTTGCAAATAAATATTCTGTCCGTAGATTATTTTATACTTGGAAACTTGAGAGTTTTTAAGCCAAGAAACATCAAACTTTCCCTCTTTTTATCTAGCTATCTTCTCTTCTCCCTTGCTCGAAACCCATTAGCTTAACATGAACACACAAATAACCTAATGAGCACATAATTACACGATAGGTATACATTTTCTGCTCACATTCATCTTACGATGCATGTAAAAAAATGTTTTTACTGTTTGAATCTAACTGATTCATTACTAATGAAATAGTTGCATTATAATGTGCATTGCCAGTAACAGTTGCATTATTACCATCCCAAAAACTCTTCCTCTCAGAATGATAGTTTGATGAAATAAAATATACTATGAATACACAATTGCTGTCAATTTAACTCAAATAATTAATGCTAGCAAATAATTCCTATCGTAAAGTCGGGAAATAATGAATTTTCATTAATTAATTTCGAATAATAATATTCAGATTTTGGCATGGAAGTAAGTAAAAACAACTGTCTCTTCTGTGCGCCATTAGTTGATTTTTAATGCGACATTCTAAGGTGACAATGAGTATTCATCATTGTTTAAGGGCCAAGCAGTTTAAAAAAATGCCAGTGTCTAACGAAAATATCAAATTCTGCCGAAGCTAATCGTTTGAAAGCTCTGAGTCCAAACTGAGAATTAACATCCCTAATTATGAGATTGAAGTGGAATGCTATTTGAAGATTTCAGGCAGATCCTACGCAACGCACGCGTCAACAAATACCACCGCTGGTGTTCCTACCTTTCTGCTTTCCTGAGCTTCACATCCGGGCTGACTGTTAGGTCAGGGATCTCCTTGTAGGGCTCGGGGCAAACGAGCTTGTCCTCCGGTAATTCTGAAGCGTTCAGTCCGCGGAGGAAAGCCGGGGAGGCGCACACGAGGGACGACCAGTCGGCTTGCTCCTCGGCGCTCGCAGCGGAGTCCAGCCAGCGGTGCAGAGGGCGGAGGGTGCACGTGCAACCGATGGGGTTGCCTGGGAGGGAGACGCGAAATTAGCAATCCTTGGAAAAATAATTGAATAGTTATTCCCCTCCATGGCGGAATTGTGGGACTTGGTTTCGTTTGATTATTTTTTTGTGTTTCCACTCCGGATGGAAACCTGTATGGACAGCAGAAATTCCAAATGGAAAAAGTTGAAGCCTGGAAATTCAAAGGTGTGTTCACATGATTGAAAATACCTTTATTTTGACTGCGTATTTCTACTTGAATTATGAACTACACTCTGGTGCAAGCATTATTTAATCTATTTTCAAAACCGCGAACATTTCACTTATTATCGGGGATAGGTTGTGCTCATACAAAAATAATTCAAGCCTTATTAATACTAGTTTGCGTTCAAAGCATCGAAGCTACTCAGAATAAAATATCAAGGCAAGATAGGAGTCCTGGAAACGGAATCATTATTGATCAATTTCAACGTATCAGAATCATAAGGTGCCACGAATAAGTGAGCACTTATTTTTCGAGGAAAGATATTTTAAACTGTAGAAAATTACTTTTAATGGTACAATTAATTTCAATTCTTTCATCCATGACTGAAATAACATTAATATACATAAATCATTTTAGTAAACGCATTTAAAGTAGCCTAAACAACAATATCAAGTCTGTGACGGGATTAAATCCAAGACTTGTTGATTTTTATGGCAATTGCGCATCTCAGCTGACTAACCATTTCATTAAGAGCACTGCCATTTTATAATACCCCCATCATTTTGTAAGAGGATTTGGAACGTCAATGGATAGAGGTGGCCGCATGCCCAACATTTTTAAATCTCATCACCTCCTAAATTTCACTTTTCAAAATGTCCTAAAATCTTTTCCCTGCGTCAAATTTTCTCCCAACTTCCTCTCAACTTACCTGATTCTTTGCTTGTATTTCTCTTTATGTACATAGGACAAATTAAGGATGTAAAATAGAGAAGGTATCTGGGATTGAGGGAATCGACATTAAATAGAGTAGAATGGTGGGCTGCAGTAAACCAATCCTAGGATTGAAACACTGATGATGATAACTCACTTCTTCTATCATTATTAAAATTCATGCTTCAAAACCAATCTACGGTCAACATCATCCCTTAAACGTTAAATTCAGAAATCGTACAAAGCTACGCATCTTGATCGCACATTTGTAACACGTTTATATAAAAATATACAAGCTCAATACGAATCTTCAAGACTTTTTCGCTCGCCCTTCACTTCACAATGGATTATAATTTTACGTGTATTAGGCCCAAATAAGTTGACTACGTTCACGAGGAGGTTCCATGAAGTCGAAAACCTGAAGTAGTCCATGGTTAAAGTTTACTTGGTCACCTTGACCAATTTTTACTTGTTTCGAATTCGGATTGTGACTTTGAAAGTAAGTAATACTGCAAGGGCTTCTACTTTTGACTCTACGTTTCAATGAAACTAAAAGGTGGATACACTTGTATTCTGTTCTAAATTCATAAAAAAATGCCTACGACCGGGTTTAATGTTTGAAGAGAATAGTGCTAAATGTAGTAGTTAAATTTCGAGTAGCAATGCATAAGTCTCGTGAATATACTAGTATGCATAATACTTTGTTTGGATGTATACGCAATGTTTTGTGAAACCTTCATATACAACCCCAGGCAATGATTGATTTAATAAGTGACAAAAACGTGAAAGAAACAAAATTATAACAAGTAAAAAGTATAATGTTGAACAAGTGTATTATTGGATGCGTAGATGGAAGCTCATTGGAGACATTTCTTTCCGTAATATTCAATAAATATATGTCTCGTAAAAACAAATTCTCATGGCATGAAACAGTTTCCTTCAGTACTTTTAGACTTTGATACGGAAGATTTAACGGTAGCCTGACTTTATTTTTTTATTTCAGCGGATTAAGTACATATACTCAATTATTTGTCGTCCCTCTTATTTCTGTCGATCAGATCATAAATATAAAATTAGAATAATATAAACAAAAACTATACAACTAGAATCTTTTATATTCCACGAGGTACTGTTGATAAGAATAACTGTATAGCACCCGTTCAATGCAGTCCTTTCATTCCTTTTTTCACTCGTGAATTACCACCCAAATCTCCGCACCAAATCCTCTCCTTACCTCGAAATAGTTGAGGTAACTTGTCAGATATGTAAGAAAACAAGTATTTTCCTTGTACTGAAGAAAATTATCAGTGATGTGAAGTGGTCAATAAATTTCTAAAATTATTCGCAGCACAGTTTCTATGTTTTCCCAAGGCTACCTTAATGCACCAGAAATTAATATATCCGTATATAACTCTTTTTTTGTGAAGGCAATACTAATGAGAAATGATATAATTTAACTAGACTGACAGTCATTTTACCTCCATTAATATAGACAGCGTTGCGACTTTAATTTGTGTTACATTAAATTCGTAGACCATGTTTGTTAAATACCTTGATATAATACTTTGGTTCCATTCTCAATCATTGGCATCAATTCGTGGAGGAATCGCTTCAGTTCGTTCTCCCTCAGGTCGAGCTTGGACAGTTTACTCGAATACAGGATTTTCGGGATGGCCGGCAGTTTATTACCGGCCACATTTAAAATCGTCAGGTTGACTGGGAGACGCTTTGGTTCAAATTCAGTCAAATCGTTGTACGAGATATCCAACTCACGCAGTGAAGTCAGGTTGCCGATGACATCTGCAGAAAAATATCGGAAATCGATAATTGTTCTATTGAGGAACGTTCATTAATCGTGACCTTTGAAGTGGAGGACTTTGGTTAACTTACTTCCACGTATTTCGTTGATGGTATTGTGGCTGACGTTCAGTACATGGACGCGCCTCGTACCCACATTGAGTTCAGGCGTTAGAGCTGGCATGGCGTTGTAGCTTAGATCGATGGAACGCAGCTTATAAGGGACGTATGGGCTACTTGGAAACATCTTTCGAGTCACGAAGGCAATTCTATTGTGGCTTAGGTTAAGCTGTGAAGATAAAAGCAATTATTATGTTGTTTTTGGCTCTAAACTGTAAATGAGATTTGAGATATTTTAAACATTTTGTTTTCAAATATGAAAAAATGAGTATTGATTGTGAGAAATATTCATTCCCTTTTCAAGAAAGAGAGAAAGCCAGCAAGACCCAATATAGGTTCACATGCACATAAATATAAACAGCGCTAAAGAGTATATTCCTCTCTTAATTAAACGCTTATAAAAATAAAATTAGAATTTGAACTCGGGATTACTCTTGTTGCTCAATTAAGACATGAAAACGTGACATAATTTAATCGAAAGAATCGCATACATTCCTTTAGAATCCAACAATTAAATTCATTTTGGAAGACTTTTCTTTGCTAATGGCTTGTTTGATATGAAATATTTTAAAATTGATTATTTTATGGGTCTGATTTTTTCAGGCTTATTGCGATGCAAAGGTCCCATTTGTGAAATCAAAAATATTTGAACATTTTTCCGCATTAAAAATTTTCATAATCGATTTCTGTCAACTATGATATGATATTTAAATGGCGGTCCCCAGTTGAAACCGTGATTTTTTAATATATACGAATCATTGCTTTAGTATCTGATTTTACCCCGAATAAATACCTTTCTCTAAGTTAAATACTTAATGGGAGGGACTATTTGGTTTTGCACTAAAAGCTTAATTTCTGCAGCATTTCATTCTTTGCAGATAATTGTCCTTGACTAATGCTGTAATGGAATAATAATAATAATAATAATAATTAAGGAGTCACAATACAGCATTCATGTACGCATGTGTAGAATTACGAGCACAAATCAAATCCTCTCACTATACATATTCACTTTTCGTTTACTTCTCTATGCGTTTGCAAAGGACTTTGAGGTCAGGTTGTGAACAGAACCATTAGGATGACATAAATTTCCAGACAATGGAGAAACTATAAACTAACTAAACTTGTAACATGTCCATCACCTTTACATGCAATTAAAAAAACCTAAGTTTTGTACCCTCTCAAGAGAAAGACAATCCTCTAGAAGGCTGTTGGTTTTATTGTCAAGCTTCTCAATCTGATTGTAGGACAGGTCCAAGGATTGCAAAGAAACCAATCCTGGAATCAAGCGGAAAAATAAAGAGGTTAGTTATGAGGAGAGAATAAAGCTGTCCCTGTCATAATTACAACTAAATATGGATGATATTGAATTGATTCCTCTATTATTCAACACCCGAAAAGCATATGCTATGGAGAAGCCTTTCCCATTTTTGAAAATGATCAGCAGGTGTTACTGGAAAAATTTATTAAATAGATTCTCATAGTCCCAAACAATCTCAAAATACCATAGATACTAATGTGCAGATGGACTTCAACAATTTCATCATGAATCTTCCAATTTATTTCAAATACAAATTGCCCTTTTTTGATTCATAAATACAAAAATTGGCATTTAAAAAGAATAGGTTTGCCTGCAATTATTACTATGAATATTCATTTGACCCAATTAAAATAAAAATGTTTTATTAAATTATGATAAGATTGGTCCATTAATCACCTTGAAAGATTGCTGCACTAAATTCAAACTAAAAAAACTCAAGAATATAATTAGTCATGTGGTATCGACCATATCACATTGTATGCAAGGTAATTTGTTCTAAAAAATAGAGAATAAAGGGTTATTACAGAATCTAGAAGGAGAATGCAATGAAAAATGCCTGGCATATGTGGGGATTAAATATCCCCAGCAGTCAAAGGGGAAGTTAACTGTATCGTCACCTTGGAACACGTCGTTTTTCAAGTGACTGATTTTGTTCAGTGAAAGGTCCAGTTTCAGCAGTTGCAGGAGTCCGTCGAAGGCTCTCGATTCTATTTGGGAGATGTTGTTCCTGGCCAGCGATAAAGTCGAGATCACCGGCAATACCCCAAAAGCTCTCCGCCCGAGGGTGTCGATATCGTTGCCCGCCAAGGAGAGGTCCGACAGCGATCCCAATCGCGAGAGAGCACGGTGCGGTATGGATCTCAAACCGTTACTTTCCAGCCTGATGAATGGTGAATAAATACAGGGTGATTAGGTATAATTAAGCATAATTAGATTTTGTTATGTGAAGTAACGAATATTGCAGATGCGTTTTCAATTTAATTAGAAGATATGATATATTTATGATGAGATCATAGCAAGTAACTTAGTGGCGACGGAAATGATTTTGATTTAAATTTCCTTTCCCTTGTGATTATTGCGAAGATGATCAGGTGCGCAGTGCACACAAGTACGAAGGATTCACATGACGATTAGCAATGTACGATAAAATATGGAAACATAAAATGTGAGAACAATGGCGATGCCGTGGCTTCATCTGAAATTATTACCTTAGGAATTATTTGGAATTATTTACTGACATAGAACCGACACCACTTGATGACTGTCTTTGACTCTGATTATTTTTAAAACAAGATCCCTTCCATATTTACACCATGACTACAGTAATAAAATCAATATAACGCGGACAAAGGTGAATAACTTAAAATTTATAATATCAAGTACATTACACCAAATATTAAAAAGATGATATAGGTATATATTTGATTATGTAAAAACAATACTATTCTCCGGATATGTAAAGATAGAGACCGATGAAGATTAATACGAGAAATACGAAGAGTGATGAAGGTGTTCTTCGAAAGAAGTATTTAATGAGACGGGTATTACAGTCGAAGTTGGCTAGAAAGCATGTAATTTGATTCCATAAAATACGTTTTGAAACTGATATTTTCCTGAAATGCGTTATCAATGACAAATATATTTTGTGTTTACAAAAGATTTTCTTACTCCTTATAATTAGATGAATTAGTGTGAGAGTAACGGGATGCTAATAAACAATAAGTAAATTCCAAAGAAACTGCGGGAGATGCCGCAACAGTAACTTTTAACGGAGTCATCCGCTAATGTGCATTTCAATGCAACAATTTCAGAGTGTAAAAATCATTCGCCTTGACTGGGATTCGAACCCAGATCCCTCAATATCCGGTCGAGTGATATTGAGGGATCTGGGTTCGAATCCCAGTCAAGGCGAATGATTTTTACACTCTGAAATTGTTGCATTGAAATGCACATTAGCGGATGACTCCGTTAAAAGTTACTGTTGCGGCATCTCCCGCAGTTTCTTTGGAATTTGTCAAAGTAAAAGACCATAAGTGTTTAAAGTTGGCTTTAACCTCGTGGACTGTGGCGCCTCACGCACGACTACGAATGCCTGTGACATTGTATGTACGGTATTTCGTCACAACATCTTGTTCCTTTAAAAGCCCCAAAATTTCAGAGTTTAATAGGACGCCTCGGTAGCTTAAGTGGCTAAAGCACTCGACCGGATATTGAGGGATCTGGGTTCGAATCCCAGTCAAGGCGAATGGTTTTTACACTCTGAAATTGGAACAATAAGTAAATTAAGTTAATGGGGTTTCCCAGAGACAGGAAGGCTAGTTAAGTTAGAGGGGATAAATTAGGGCTGCTAGGGTACTTCCTTTATGCAGTGTTTTGAATGAAAATGGTCAATGTATTTTCTGAAGAATAGCGCAAGAGCTGCAAATTGTTTAACTTGCAAAATTAGAGCGAATGAATAATGAATTTAGTAGAAACTGATGTGTTCTTTTGCGTAGAGCAAAAAATAAATATGCTAGCAATGAAAAGTGCTTTCAAAACAATTTATGGAATACATAATTAATATGTACTAATGAATTATATGAATGAATCATTATTAATTAATGTCAATCAAATTAGATCTTGGACGGATACATTATATCATCATTCATAAACACTCCACAATTAAAGACATAGGGCTTAATTGCTCTAAAACTTGGTCATTGAGACGAGAAAAAGTGTACATTGGAGAAATTTGAGATATGGGTGTGGAGGAGGGTGGAAATTAAAATGAACAGTAAGGCAAACAAACCAAGTTTTTGACAAAGTCGGAGAGGGAAAAAGTTGTTGGGAGGAATCCAAAGAAGGCATACAAGGTTTATGCACGATACCTGATACTCATACATGTAGTAAATGAATAATTAAGACTACAGCGGCGAAAATATGTGCAATTTAACTCAAGTAATGATAGTAGGAGGTGGTAGGACAGGGGTAGAACGCTGGGATACTGACTGTAGGGCCCGATTTCGATTCCCGGAACGCCTATGGGTACCCTCAGCTTCACCAAAGTTGTGGGGCTTTTTAGTATCATATCTTCTTGGGAAACCACAGAGGGCACTGAGATATACACTGACTCCCCTACGACGAATGCATGGATTTCACATGCCGTTGGCCTAAGTATTAGGTTGCCTCTACCCTTACCTATCAAACTAACTTTCGGGTTTATTACTGTGGTTGTTTGATAAAAATTCTTTGGCATTTCTTGATTAAATAAACAAATTCATGAAATTTTCGAGGAATAGGGATGGTAAAACAAACATTGAAGTTGGGAGAAAGGAAGTAAAGCAGATAGAACAATTTAACTATTTACTAAGTGTTTTAGAAGGTGAGCAAAATAGTAAGGGCATAAAAGGATAATGGCGTTAGGTAAAGAAACTTTGACAAAGAGAAGGGAGTGGAAGACAGGTATCACAATCAAAATGTAAAGTAAAAATGAGTGAAAACTTTAATATGCAGTGCACGATGCACGATACTTGCACGATGCGGATACTTGGTCATTGAGGAAATGGGATAAACGTAGAATGCAGGATAGAAAAGTGAAATGGAAGGAAATAAAAACAAACGATGAAGTTTTAGGCATGGTACGGGGAGGGAGAAAGTTGTTATGAAGACAGAACAGGTGGATACTGGGGTTAGAGCAACAGAATGTAAAGAAGCAGTACTTAGGTACTGAGAGGAAATGGGATGCTGAAGACAGTGGAAAAGGGGAGATGGTAGGTAAAAGACATAGCATTAGGAAAAGAATAAGCGTGTTACGTGAGACTAATGGGTGCTGGAAATATGTAAATTTGAAGAATTATTTATTGTAATGCAGGTTCTAGAGTATTTATTTAGTGCCTTGTTAGGTTGGGCTTGGATATGTAGCTGTGCTTAACAAATGCCGAAATTAATGTTGAAAATCCTTGGATATCTGCGATATACGTGGGGTTGAACTTTAAAGTTTGAAGGGCAACTGATCCGTCCTACCCCCGTGCTTATGCAAATACTATTGGAACATACATCGAGTCCACTCGAAATCGGTTTGATTGCCGAAGGAGATGGTGTACAGCGAAGAGGAGCTAGATTTTTAAAACGTTGTTGCGATGAATGTAGGAGGAGCATATCTAGATTATTGGAGGAACAAGGTTATGAATCAACCACGGCGCGAAGGTAAAAAAAAACGAATTAAATGTAGTGTTCAAATTGGAAGTAGGGATTTTTTCCGATGATGTTCAAAATGTATTACTATCCTCATTGTATTACATTAGGAAATATCATAAAAACAAGATAGAGAGATCAACTATAGAGTCTATAGATTTAAAATGTTAACTTTCTCAAGCACAATAAGGACTTAGAAAAAAGTGCAAACGTGCTTTTTTCTTCGATTTTGCCTCCGACTCATGTAAAATAGCGTTTGACTGATTTTCGTTCTTTCTATCGATTCAATGTATTTTAATTTTGTCTTCCTGTTTCTCATTTCTCTCTTCTGTCCATATTCCATCTCTTTCCTTTTTCATTTTTCAATGGGAACCCTGAAAATTATGAATATATTTCGTGTATTCATTTCGATTTCCTATTCCAGCCTCTTTTTTTTGCTGATTTCCTTTTGTCTCATTTTGAGTAATAGTAATACATTATTTTGCTCATTTTAATTTCACAGCAAATAAACCAATAAACTTTCAGCTGTAAACAGACTTCGAGATCCATCCATATAACCAGGAATATTGATTGACAAGTATTGCTTGCACGTATCGGTATGGTATGTATAGCATTTGTATTTATTATATGTAAGTATGTTGTATATATTGTGTTATAGTTATTAATCACCTAATGTATCTTTTTGCTGTATGTTAGTCCTAAGATATTGTATATATTGATTTTATTGCTATTTATGTATAATTTGAGAAATTTATCTGTATGTTTAATATTTAAAATGTGAGACGAGGGGTTCGGTGGTGGAATAGACTCCATAGTCCCAATCTCGCCCCAAAGTAAAGACGACTATCTATCTGTCTATCGTTTAGATCTGTCTTGAATTGTGTGATCAATGTCACTTGAGTTTTTGGGTTTTGGTTAAAGAATTCCAATATTGTTTCAGTCAGCCATTCCTTATCCATCCTCCTCGGATGTACATGGAAGTACATGGTGTACAATGATCTCCTTATCATTATGTATATTATTCTCCCTGATTTTTCGTTTAGTCCCTTATTGCTTCTCAGCTTTCATTTTCCATTCTTTAATTTAGGTTATTAAATTTTCTATATTAATTTTACTTTCTTCTTTTTTAATTCATACGTTTGTTTTATTGGGTTTAATGCGATGCATTCTGATGCATAAAGGCACTATACTCCATCGCTATGCTGTAATACCTCAATTCTGCATTTTTAGGCATGGATTTTTTATGTATTGTTTTTGCAATTGGTAAGTCGATTCCATTTTCCTTGCCCTCACCAGTCTGGCCTCTTTATATAATGCATTTCGCTGGATTATTTCATCAAAATACTTGAACTTGCCTTCATTTCGCCTTTTTTTATTCTTTAATACCTTTTTTTCATATACTTTGAGACGTCTGTCACATTTGTCATATATTCTGTTTCTTCGGAAGTTATTTTAAGTCCTATTTTTTTGGGCCACTTCCTTTAAAATGCTTGAATGAATTGTCACTCCTTTTATGTTTTTAGCTAGGATTCCAAGATCATCTGCATATACTAAATATCTTTTCAATTCCAGATTATCTCTTTTTCCTCTAAGTTTGATTTCCTTATTCTTTTTTTTGCTCTCTTAAAACGTTTTCCAAAACACAGTTACCTAGCAAAGAGGAAAGACCATCCATTACAGTCCTTCCCTCCCTGTTGTTTTGATTTCGAAAGTTTTTCAAATTTTATTTTTGATTCCGCATGTGTTAAGATATGTCTTGCGATCGCCATTGATTTGTTGCCGTCTCCGCATTCTTCTAATTTGTTTAATAACGTTTCCCTGTCGATGTGGTCGTTATCCTTCTTAAAATCAAGAAATTTAACAGAGATGTCTTTGACTGTCATTCATTTGCACATGACTTTGACGTTTAGGATGTGCTCTGAACAGGATCTCCCTTTTCTCAATCCTTCTAGGTATTCTCCTCGTTGTTCGCCCTATTGATTATCTAGTCTATTTTGTAGCACTCTTGAGAAGAATTTGTATACCACAAGAATCAGTGATATTCAGTCCTCTGTATTTGTGAACCTCATATCTTGATTACACATTGTAGCTTTCTGCTTTTCTTGAAATGTGTATTACTATACATTTCTGTCATTTCTATGTGTGTTAATTATTTTATCTAAGTATTACTTTACTGTTTTTCCTACTAACACCCTTCCTCGCCTGCTCAATCAAGTATTTTACACTTAGATAACGTAAAGGGAATGTAGTGAATGTAAGCTGTTGCAACTATTATTTGAATTATTTGAAATTTCGCCTGTGAAAAACGCAGTCTTCGATTCTTTCTTCGTGCTTTCTTGGTGTTTGATTCCCCCACCCTTGTGGTGGTTCGCGAAAAATGCATATGGGAACCTCTCGGATTCGAACGCAGAACGAAATGTTTGAGCAGCCTCGTGTACTGCCGACAGACCACCTCGCCATTAACTCATTTATTGAATATACTGAGAATACCCAAAGAAGATCAGTTCACAAACAATGTGCGGAGCGTTGCACCACATGGATCACAAATATGTACTATTGGAAAACCGGCCCAAAGAAAAATGAAAGCTCTCGGAACATGGTGGTGACGGCAAACGTTGATGGTTAAATAGACTGGTAAATAGAAAATGAGAGTCTCAGAAGGGGCAGAATCCTTAGGAAACACGCGAAGAGGAAGAACCAGAGGGACTTTGGACACCTTGAAAGAGAAATTATTTTTAATGAACATAACTGAAAACGAGAGAGAAGCAAAGATTTCACGTGGAAGACCCAGGGGATATATTTGGGCCAAATACAGAAGGATATAAGACGAAGAAGCTACCAGAGCGTACGTTAATAAACAATGTGCGAGGATATGAAGAGGGCTGTAGCGAGGTCATCTTCGGGTCGAAGGTCTAATGATTGAATGAACCCGGTCTTCGCCGGTGGTCTACCCCTACCGCGCGACGTGACCGCACTTACTTGAGGGTGCGGAGCGTGAGGAGGTTGGCGAAGGCGACCTCCGCCCTCTCCGGCGACTCCAGCATCCCCTCGGCCCCGAGCCTGTTCCCCGTCATGTCCATATCGAGCATGGCGTTCATGGGCGGCCAGGGGGCAGAGGGCGCGGCGGGCGGGGGTGGGCCGAGGCTGGAGATCTGGTTGTAGCTGAGGTCAAGGGAGGCGAGGGCGGGAGGCACGGCGAAGATGACCGAGGAGAGGGAGTTGTTGGCGAGGTTGAGGGTCCTAAGGGAGGCGCAGCGGGTGAAGGCGGCTCTGCCCACGGAGTTCAGGCGGTTGCTCTCGAGGGTGAGATGCAAGAGGGAGGGCAGTGCGCCGAAAACGGAGCCCCCCAAATTCTCCATGGAGTTTTGAGAGAGGAGGAGCGTCCGGAGTCCGAGGAGCGGCACGAAAACCCCGTTGGAGATGCTGGAAATGTTGTTGCGGCTCATGTCTATCGTGTTCAGCTCCGGCAAGCCCAATCCTGTTATAGAAACAGAGAACGTTGTAGAGATGAGAGAGAATTTTAGTGACGAGCATATTTACAGGCGTAAAAGCGACAGTCCAAATGGAGAAATATGTCTGTTTTCAAATTATTTTGCTCCAAAAAATAACCCTAGACTTCTAAGATTACAAATATCCCAAGACAATATGTACAGATAAAACAAGTGAAAAGTTAGATGCTTGAAACAGGTCGTGAAACGACTTCATCTTTCTTGATTCCTGAATTTTTGAACACGAAAACACACTGGCAGGCACACCGAAACCAACAAAAGTTAATTATGTGGTACAAAAATCCCTAAAAATCAAAGTATACCCATTTGTGGAAAAACAATGATGACAACTAACTTTTTGTTTCATATAATTTATGAAATAATCATCATTCTGTAATCAAATGCAAGGTGCTCATGCCTAAAAATACATTGAGTCTAAGGAATGAGCAACTTCTGTTTGTCATTTCCTCCTGTGAATTTGACCAATATTAAAAAAAAGAGCACTACAAAAACGTTTATTTTGGAATTTATATTACTAAAACGTTCAAACCACGGTGGCAGTTACATACCTTTTGTTGGAAAAGAATTTCTAGGAACCGAAGTCAAAGCATTGTCACTGACATTGAGAACCCTCAAACCCGTCATATTGGCGATGGGCAAGGAACTGAAGTCCGAGAGCCTGTTGAAGGACATTATGAGTTCCCCCGCGTAAGATATTTCATCCATGGCATCTCGGCGGATTCTCTCCAGCTGATTATGCGACAGATCCAACAAAGTCATGTTGGCACAGTTGGTAAACGCCTCGGCTTCGACTTCAGAGAGCTCGTTGTGAGACAGGTCGATCTGCACGAGGTAAAGGTCCTTGAAGGCCCCGGATTCTATTGTTCGGATCTTGTTCCCGGAGAGATTGATCTCCTCAGCGAACCTAAGGCCGGCGAAGGCGCGGGCCGGGACGACGGACAGATTGTTCCGTGCCAAGTCCACCGTGCCTATCCGGGTCGCGGACTCGAACGCTCCCCTGTTGATCTCCTGGAGGGCATTGTCCGAGAGGCGGAGGCGGCGGAGGAACCGAAGGCCGCGGAGAAGACTGGAGTCGATGGCCGCGATCTTGTTCCGGCGGAGGTCCAGGATCCGCAGGAGGGCATTCCGGGCGAAGGCTCCGCGGGGAAGTGTGGTGAAGGCGTTGCCCGAGAGGTTAAGTGACACCAGTCGTGTGAGGTCGGCGAGGTTGTGGGGTTGCAGCTGAGATAGGCGGTTACTTGAGAGGTCGAGGGACTCCAGAGCTTCCCTCTGCGAGCGGAAGCATCCCCGCGGCAGGGTGGCGATGGCGTTGGAGGAGAGGTTGAGGGTCTTGAGTCGGCGGAGAGGGGCCAAGGCGGAGGCGTGGAGCTCAGACAAAGGTCCACCGGTCAAGTGTAGCCTTTCGAGTTTGGCCGCAGTGGCGATGTCCCCGACGAAAGAATCGGCAGGGAGGGATTTGAAGTTGTGGCCGGAAATTTCAACGAGCGACACATTTCCTAGATGCTGTAGAAAAAGATAAGGAGCCAAATTAAATATCATGGTACTTTAAGTCTCATGAAGTGGAAACATATTGTTGAAGAGAAAATACCCCAAGTTTTCTTATATAAAATTATTGATTTTTATTTTGCTTTTTCTTTTCGAATTTAATATACTTGGAATATTATACATTTGGACGCATATTAATTAAATCTATTTTGCTCTACATGAGCTCCAAAAACTTAGTTGAGTCATTAATATCAATGACTCTTAAGCTTTTAAGTGATTCGTAAAGGTCAGAAAACAATCGCAGTGCACAGAAAAAAGTGAGGACATATAATTTTGGACCACTCCTAGATCCACCAAACCCACCGGAATTCTAGAAAACAATGGATACAATTGCTAATATTTTTTCTAATGACTTTGGTTCAAAGAAAAATATATTTAGCCTAATTTGTGTAATGTATATTTAATGAAATGTGAAAGTAAAAAAACAATGAAGTCCAACTAGATTGTCATGAGTGAGGATTTTAAAAATCCTTAAAATATTCATTCGTATCTCTTTCCCTGGTAAGAACATAAGTTCCAATTAGCTATTTTATGAGCGAGTCCAATAAGGGACGTGCACTATTGTTCCTTTTTGAGCCTCTGTATTTCAAGGGGAAAGATAATTTAATTGAAAGAAAAAGTTGCGATTAAAAAAATTTAACTGTAGGAATATTCACTAAATAATTTTGGTGATGCCAACGCGTTTCAGTTATTTTTGTGCGATGGTATCAAAAAGGCTTTGTTGACAGCGAAACATGGAAAATTCAAATGAGCCCCAGATATTAATGATAGGTTTTAGACATGATGGATGAGTGTCAATGTCTCATTGCTACGCAAATTAGACACGTGAAAGGTTTAAATCTCCAGAATTTTAATGCAATATCAAATGGTTTATTAAAGTGGAAAATCGGTATTGAAAAAGTCCGTACGTTTTTATCTGGCAATGTTATAGGAATTAATATATATATATATATATATATAATATAAAATATCCTTTCGACTATGCAATGTGTTCAGCACGTGATATCCTCGAATTAACTCAAATATATGCACATATAAAATTAAGTAGCAAAAAAATTAATGCTGTATGTATTGCTTAAAAGTATACATTCTTCCATACTCGGTATTACGCAGCACATACATTCATGGTAATGTATTGTCGATCACTCGATTGGAGAAAAACTGCATACGGGTTGGTGAATTCCGTGAACAAGTTAGTAAAATGGTGGGTTGAACAAGTTAGTTGTTATGTACATATTGGAAACAAACACCCATAAATATTTTTGGCTGATATGAAAAGAAACAGCCATCCGTGGTCTGTGTATTTGGTAATTAATAAGTTTTGCGATGCAAGTTGAGGGAGAGAGAAGGGGAAATTTATGTAAAGTAAGCGAGAAAGCAATCGCAAATGTCACGAGGCGGAGCAGAGCGAAGGAAACTCAAGTATAGTCAATTCGATTCGAGTTGATAAGCCTCTGTATTCCCAATGGTGAGGTTTTAATGTTGTGGTGAGAGAAGGAAGTACGTAAATGATGTCCCAAGATTGCTAAACTGTAATTTTTATTAGAAAGAGGAGCTTTCTACACGTTACGTGTTTTATGGGCTGTGAAAATATATTCTGTTTATTCAATAAGGTGAAAGTTCCCCTCAGCAGGTTTGGGTATCGATGGGATATTGTACGAAGAGCATAATCATAACTCGCAGGGCTCCAATCAAGTCTCGAGAATAGATGCGTCACAGCATTAATGTTACGACGTGGATACGGTGATATATGACCTATGATACCCAAGCACCCAAAACTCAAGACAGAGAAAACAAGGGAAAAACTTAGTCTACGCTTGTATAAACAACGAACGAGGGTCAAAGCAGTAATACGGAGGACGGATCTGATGAGCAATTAGTCGTTCCAATACTTTCCGAGCCATGCGGTACATTTTCCGTTTGCTCGGTTGATTGCTCGGTAATGTTAACGATGAAAAAGAAAATAATTTCGCGGACTCGCTCTGGTCCGTTCTACGGCAGTTGGGTACGCACTCCACCATTAAAAAGTTCACTTTAATTGCGCGTCCTCCGCATCTGTGGAGCAAAGCGGAAAAAGAAGAACGAGACGTGTTGGGGGGGAAGGGGACGGACGAGGAGGAGGGCCATGCGTCGGGTGGCGACTTCAGAGGCTTATCGGTAGACCGGAGAAGAGGTCTTTACTTTTAATGAGAGAAACTGAAACGAAGGTCACATATAAAAAAATATGCCTCTTGATAAGAAAAAACGAACAATAGAATGATGTAACACAGACGACATTGAATAACATTTTCTGAGAAAGTTAACTTATAGATTCAGGATAAATAAGGCCAAGAACAAGCATACCTGAGTGGATGGTTGTAGATAACATACGAGATACGCGATCAAAACTTGACTGAAATCTCATACCGGTGCGCGATCTACGAGTATTGAAAGACCATTTATATTTCCTTGATGAATGTGAAAAGAAAACGAAATTGCACGAGTATATATTCAGAAAAGGAGAAAAATTTTAATCTAAGCTAGATATTTATTCAAATATTTACACTTAATATTTTTAATGGATTATTACACTTACAATTTACTGATAATCCGGGTGGTACTATAGTTATTTAGCTCTTACTTACTATTATCGGCCATTCATAATTCGCTATATTAATTTAATAATTTACCGTTTTTTCACTACTCTCTAATAGTTCTCCGTCATAGCCTGAGGATGATAGTGGTCAAAAACACGTTTTCTGTTACATCCAGAGCAGATTTACCCATAAGTAAAATATGGGCATGGAGTAGCGGTGCTCCTGGACCCGGACCATATAATTTCTATATCGGCAAATGAATACGGCCTCAAATAAAAAAAGCTGCATACGGGATCCCATGATCCATGGATCCGCCTTTGTGTTCTGTTGCCACTGGACGCCGAGGGGAGGGGCCGGGACTTCCCTTTTCATGTAGGTGAGATTTTGAGATAACCAGGGTAAATATCAGAAATTTCATAGTGAAACAGTGAAAGTCATACAATGAAAGATTCATCAAATCATCAGGGCGAACCAGAAATGAAAATTCTTCCTGCGGGTCGAAATTTCCATACAATGGTAATGAAAAGGCGAGTCTTCTCGAATGCAGGACATTCCTTCCATCCAAAACTCCCTACGATTCGTTAGCCTATTGAATGGAAATTACCTCGGAAACGGATTGGACTTTCCTAAGAACTTCCGCAATAGAAATAAAAGCAAAAGCGAGCAGGGATAACGTGTGGAGCGTGCGTTGCAGCTTCTCCCAACGCGAAAACAGCTTTTCGGAAGTCTAATGGGGGAGGGTTTTAAAGCCTTGCGGTAACTAGCCACCCGAGTTCTAGCAAGCGGAAGGGTAATAGGCGCTCTAACGAGGAAGCGATTTTCGAGAGATAAGGCCCGGCGAAGAGTAACTACGTATTGAAGATTCTTCACCCGGGACGAAGGAAAGGCGTGGCGAGAAAGGTTCCAAGTGACCTTCCCAAGATTCACGAGATGGAGAACTGAATGCTTTTCCGTTTTCTTAAATTAAAACGGTCGCGGTCAGGGGAAGTGCGAACGGGTACTATTTGGAACATTGCATGAGGATAATTCCCTTGTTTTTAAGCTTTAACCAAGACAAGGATGAGACCAAGGATGGATGTCATTTCAGTCGTGCGAAACCAAACATTTTAATGAGAAAGGGAGGGGCGAAGGAAAGGGATTTGAGCGAAGCGAAAAATAATTAAACTGGGTACCATGAAAGACTAAAATGTTTTTCGATGTAATTAATAATTTAATCAAGTTTCGAATTTATTATTCAAATCCATTGAAATCATCTGCATCCTTTCCCAAAGGAGAGTTTTGGCTTTCAACTGAAAGTGACTTGTCTGACCAACAGTCAAATCAGATATTGTGCCTTACTCTAAGTAGTTAGTATGCTTTAGCATGAAGGCCAAATTGAAACTGCACAATCATTACAGTTATTTCACATGAAATAACGCATACTAACACAGAAAATGATGCTGATTCAATCTGGTATCTTTTTACGTCAGCACACAGTATGTGCTGTAATCCTATTAGACACCAAGCAAATCCAACCGCTTGTATAATTCTGTTGGGTGGGTCACTGAGAATCATATCGAAATAATATAGAAATAAATTGACGGGCCACCAATAGCGACCGGCATGC
The DNA here is from genome assembly GCF_022747635.1 of Hetaerina americana. NCBI lineage: Eukaryota > Metazoa > Arthropoda > Insecta > Odonata > Calopterygidae > Hetaerina > Hetaerina americana. Next base: position 49,268,298 of record NW_027286069.1, read on the forward strand.
AGAAATGATAAAATAATTTTGACTCTATTCAGACCAGTATTTTAAATTCAATATGCCAGAGAAACGTTGGCAATTTTATACTGTCCACCTCGTTTGTATGTCTCGCATTGGCAACTTCCGTGCAAAAGTCATTTGGAACAGCACGTGAAGCGTTAGGTATATGTGATTTTAAGTTATTATTCAGGGAAGGAACTACAAAAATAAGATTGGGAAGCGCACATGGGATCCCTCCCCACTATGCAGACACAACTTTCCGGTGGGGCATTCAAAACCAAAGCATACTTCCCGCTTTAAGAGAATCGAAGTGTGACATAGGTTCGGCCGCGTGTCACTGTAGTTTTACCTGGAAAGCCTTCGAAGGGAACTCGGCGAGAGCGGTGTCGATGATCCTCACGGTGCGAAGGGTAGCGTTGATCGGCAGGGGGAAGAGGTCACCGCCGATGGCCACGAGAGAGGGCGTCTTCTCGACAAGGAGGGTCTGCAGGCCCACCAGAGGCCGGAGGAGGTCGGCACCCTTAAGGCGATGAACCCGCAGGCCGCTCAGCACTAGGGACTCGACAGCCGCCGGACTGAAAGAGAAAAACGGTTTTTGGTGTCGATCAAAAGAGGAGCGAAGCGTTTCTGTGGTGTCTAGAGTCGGAGGATTTCCTCATCAATCTTCACACACCTTAGGTACCCTAAGAAGGGCTGCTCGATGAAATTTAAGAATATGTAGTTCGAGAAGAAATGCTCGCAAATAAACTTTATATCGTATCCGCGTTGCTCTCTATTGACAGCCCATTTTGCGTATAATGGGGAGGTACATTTACGTAATCTTTATACAGAAACATGACATTAGCAATATCTATACTCAAGGAAAACCTATCTAATGAGCAGACGTGTGGAAACATTTCGAAGATTCCTGGGGAGTGGAAAGATAATGTCGAGGTAGCCAAGTTAAATTTCATTCAGATGAGTGCATGAGCTCAAATTTACTGATTTTAATTTTGATAAATGCTTACTTCCCCAGTGAATGTCAAATATTCCGATTAAAACCGTATGATATATACCTAGTAATCGTCTTCAAACATTATTTTGAGATATTAATTACATTTGAACATATGTTTTGTTCAAGCGTACATTATATGTTTGTTCATTTTTCGAAGGATTTATCAAAGACATTGATAAAGCTTTTATATATGATTTATTTTTACGAATGAAAGATATTAGTCATAACGTTCCCCCACTCAGGCCATATCTGTATTTAAAACAGCTACTCAATTCTCTCGCTGATCAATAAACCGAATATAATAACAATTATATTACAACGTAGCACTTATAGTGACACGTACGAATTTACGGTGAAGTCTCCCACCTTGGTGAAACCCACGTTCTAAATCAGATTGCCTTTTTTACATTGCATTATTTTTTCCATTGTTCCGGTCCGACGCCCACGGGAATGAACCCCGCAATCAGTTAGAGAACGAGGTGGTGACTTTCAAAAACTTCAGAGATTCGGTTTTTGGCCGTTTTCTCATGGTCTTGGTTGCTGTCATGTACTTCCTCCCGGTTGTCTTGATTGTGGGGTGTTTGTGAAATGGGACGAAATTTGCCCAGAACGACTTTTGATGCTGTGCGACTGGCGGTGTAAGAGAAGTCATCATTGAAGTTAACGGCGCGTGAGAGCCAAGACTTTACTTCTCACCATCTTAGAGAGACATCTGCGGAAACCTAATTTAAAAGTCGCGCTTTCTAGAAAATAGGAAATTACAAAAGTTCAGTAGCCCGAAGAGCTATAAAAATTCTCTGAGAAATTTGTCCATAATTAAAAATATATTGGATGAGACGTTTCGAAACATTTTTAGGGCCAAAAGACACGGTGAATATTAATAAATTGATAACTAAGTCGAGTGCATTATATAACTTCAAATTATTGATAATTCAGATGTAGCTGGTTTGAGTTCAGTTTCGTGTGGAGTTAGTGCTTGTATTTTATTTTAGTAACTAACGAAACGAATGCCAATTGGGTCCTCAATCAGTACAAGATTACTATCGTGCTCTGGCAAACACATAATAATAATAATATCTAATAGTTATTATTCATATGAATTAGAATCTGATGGAAGAAACTGAATTTCTTATTTATCTTAACGACAAAGACCATAATCCTCACGAGATATGATAAAAAATCCTCCTTTAATTACTAATAATGAAACAAACAGAAGGAATTAGTTTAGTATACTTGAACAGGGAGCGTATTTAGCGGGGAAGAGTAAAATTCCTTCAGAGGTGATTCAGTTTCAGTAAAGCTACGATGAAATAATCCCATTCCTATTTTTAGAGAATGAGATAGCGCCGTCTAAGAAGCTGCGCCTGCTGAGGCTGAGATGATTCATGTTTGGCACGAGACATTCTGTTGTAAAACCTTGACCTTATAAATCTTCAAGACCTTTGAAATCTGCGTATTCCTCATTTTGAAAGTCAATAGGAGAAGATTAATAAAAGAGAAAATTTTATAAAATAGGTGAGATCCAGACGTTGAGGAATAGAATTTATAATGATGGGAAATGAACGTAACATTAAGAAATTGGTTTCTACAGAAAATTATAATTAGTCTTCAATAAATTTCACTACGCTTAGTACCTTCAAGTGCTATTTTGTCTTCATCTTATAGGGGAACTAGTTAAAGAATAAATATTTCTTTCTTTGGAACGCAAAGTCTGTATATTTGGTTACTTTCCCATAATCAAGGATATTATGCATCCAGGACCCCCGCCTCGATTTGAGACACTATCAGTATTGATGAGGCACATGCGTACACAAATTAAAATTTTAATTTTCCCAAAAAAATGGTCAATCGCAAGTTGAAGTCAATAAATTCAGTTGGGGTTGATTATTGCTAACTTACAGAGTGAAATTAATTTATCAATTTGGGGTTCATGATTTTTAACTTATTGAGTGAAATTATTTTATTGATTTACATTTTTCCAAATGTATTGTATTGGAACAGTTTATCTTCTTTATATTCAAGGAATGTAATTATGAACTACATGCTGTCTAATCATAATATTAATAATAATAAAAATATAATCTTATCTTTAAGAATAAAATCCTCGTACGATATGCATTACAAATAAAACAAAATGCATTTGCATTTAGTCCCTCTCTCGGTAATTTTTCATTCCAGATGAATGAATGAGGGTGATTGCCGAAATTGAGAGGTGTTGATTACTTAGCGCATATTTGATCATGTTTATCCAAAAAAACAATCACTTGTGCTCTTTTACTGAAAGGATTTCTTACTATACTACAATTTCGAACTTTGACGAGGTATGTCGTAAAAAATTTGGAATGGACAATACTTTTCCTTGCGAAGAACATTTGAATATTTATTTTTTATTTTTTCAATTTGGACCAGTAGTTTTAATGAAAATCCCATTAGAAGGAGTTCTTTTACCACGATCGTACTCATCAATTTCCCCTTGAATTGACGTACAAAAGGCCCTCGCCTCTCACAAGGAAAGACGGACCAATTTCCAAGCACACAAGGAACAGAACGAAGACAAAATACTGCCTCCGTCGCTGGGCGTTGGAAACAGAAACAAGCACTTTCGAAAAACAACCCAACAAAGGTGTGCGCGCTTCCCGTGGCTTTTAAAAGAATCGCTTTCTCGCGTCTCACAAGAGGGCTTCACCTTCCCCGTGTCCTTCCCACCCGCGTTCTGCCCTCTGACGCCCAACCTCCTTCCTCCCAACCCACGTCCACCGCCCTCCTACCCTCCACCCCCTTTGCCTCTACAACCATACCACCGACTACGGCCTGCCGTCACTTTCTTCTCTTCGAATACGTACACTATCCCAAATGGAGAGGTTAAATTTGACGCACACTTGGTACTTTTAGTGGATTTCTCCAAGTTTAGTTGACGAGCTGTCCGGACGAATGAGGACAAATCCAGAAAAGGATATTCGCGGCTGGTGATCGGACTGTATGAGCTCCTGCCGTAATTTTAGGAATACGAGTACTAAGCAGATATTTTGAGAATGGCTCACATCATACTGAACCCGCACCTGTGATGGAGTCTGAACTTGTTCACTTGCATCTGATGATTACTCAACAAATTACACTTAACGATAGATGTGACTTTAGACGGACAGTAAGTAAGCAACAAAGAGTGCCGCATGAATGGAAAAATATCGAGTTTTACGTATTGTAATTTTCAAGGAGCACTCCCTAAGAATCCAGATTCTGATGACTCTGGCTATTTATACAATCCTTTGACACGGTTTCAATGCGTGAAATCATAGCGGTGATTTTGTGTCTCGTCAATACGTAAAGTTTGGTATGACGGGGAAATGGAAATTCTTTTCATTCGTAATTCACAACAGGGCGGCACTTGTCGAACGATGTGAAAGTGCGCATCGCGACACGTTTTCTCTGTGATCCCGTGATGTGATATTTGATTTTCTTCGATTGTATGTCGATGGACATTTTTCTTGTCACTGCCACCTAGCTCTTACCGAATTGCAATATAAAGCAGTAAACAAATAAAAAAATTATTTCGTCAGTAAAATTTTCTAAATTTTCTTATGTCGATCCTAAAAAAGCACTCAACTGTAGCAAAGTTTTGCTGTCACACACAGTATAGTATCCCTGAAAATGGCTGTTAAATGGAAATTAAATGCCCCCTGAATAAATTCCATTTGCGCCAGGGATCGGATTGTGTCCTATTCCCTTCCAGATGACAACAAGACTTCATATTATCCACGATTCCCGGCAATATTGTGATAGGAATAAAATATGTACTTTAAATCCACCATAAGAATTCTTCTAATCCTGGTCAGTGTAATGAGCTTGAATTAAAATTAAAGAGTTCAACTGTTCTGATAACAGTACTGATTATTAATTTAAATGATCAATATTAACTTCTTGCTTCCTATTAATTCCTCGCTAAAGTATTATTCATCTTCACGTCCCTTGAAACGGCTACGCGTAAACTGTCCTTGATCTTTCTATGTTCACCCTTAAATGCGCCCTTCAGTAAGCCGTTGTGCCTTGAAATATACCAGACTGAAAAGCTACTCTTGGCATGCTTTACTATTCGTTTTATTCGTCTGCGATTTTTATACTTCATTAATCTTCGCAAAAAATACCGGCAAATGTGTGAAAATACAAAGCCTGGTAAAATATTTGCTTTATTCTTCGAATTTGCCTTTCCGAATGATCGACTTTTATTCGTACCTTTCTTTCGACTTAACCTCAATCCTAGGCGTTTTAATGAGTGTAAATAGTGAGAATTGATACATGTATAAAATCTGATGATAATAGCAGAAAACATGTTAATCCAAAGTTTGGGTAAGGCATACGCACACAAAAGAAAATTTATCGCAAAAAGTGCTTCAAAACCGGTATGCTCTAAAGTAACGGCTTCTTAAAATTCACAGCCGACGTCGCCAAATATATTTACTGCCTATGCGAACCATGGAACACGGGCATACGAGGCAGTAAAAAAAGACGACACGAGCCGATGGAATTCCCGAAGGGGTCACAGTTGGAGGGCAAGACGAGCCGGGGGTGAGTGCGTAATACGTGGAAAGTACGCGCCAACTCCCACGCCCGCCGTCCCTCCCCCATCCACCCACGCCCATTCCTTCCCGTCTGTATCGCCCTTCGTGATCACTCACGGAACTTCCTTGGCGTCGTGTTGGCTCCTCACTAGTTTCGTCGTCTCGTATGGCACCAAGGCGAGGCCCGCGGACGCGAGGGCCAGGCTGGCCCTCTCGCACCTCAAGGACACGCCACGGTCCCCGCTGATGCACTTGCAGGGGTAGATACGGCGGGAGTTCTGGGGGCAGCGGTGGCTGGGTCCCGGGGCCACGTAGCCACCGCGGACGAGGGCCACCCAGAGGCCCAGGATCAGCAGCGAGATGAGGGCGAGGGATGGGGCCGCGTGGCCCCGCGTCCCCGACGTTCCCGGGCGGGTGACAACCATCTGCGGCGACACTGTCCTGTGTTCAAAGCAGAGAGGAGGGAAGTCTTGAGAGAGGGATAGGGTGAGCCTCCGATGTGAATCCGTCTAAATGATAAAAAAGTGTGGATGAAGCAGAGAGGAGTCTAGCTAATGCGGACCTCCCGAAGGCAGAGGGGGGGCGGGAGGGAGAGAGAGGTGAAGGGGAGCGCAGGGGGGCAGGAGGGGGGTCGAGTGTGGGTCGCGTCTCGGGGGAGGTGGGGCGTAGTGAGGTATGTTTTTGCGGAAGGCGCTGGGGATGGCGCTGTCGGCGACGTCCACCAAACATGGGCACGCCCACGCGGAGGGGGGACTATGTCCCGTATTGACCGGGGCCGGGTTGGGGAGGAGATAGAGAGGTTAGGGGGGATTGGCGATGATGCATACGAACGCCCACGTCCCGGGTCAACCCGGTCCCAGTCGAGAAGTCCGTCGATACTAGACGCCTCGCTCTCACCCTCTTCACCAACCGGGGAACTGGTAGCTATGCAGAACACAAAAATAACGCCGTTTGCTCGAGTAACTGGGACGAAATTGTGATCGCGCCCACGCTTTGACCCAAGTCCTTCGAGTGGTTCGACTGGATTGGCACCTGATTTGGTTCCGGGAACGAAACCATAATTTAAGTTTACGCATTTTCATGGATTGCCTTTTTGCTTGGATTGTACGAAATTTGGATGGAGGATGTACTCGTATTGAGATGAGGTAATTTGCTGAAGACCGTCATAGCGGGAAGAAGCCATTGTGGGCAGGGTAAAGGGAGGAAAAGTATATCAATTTTGGTCGAAATGAATGGCGGGGTTAACCATGGAACTCAGTGTGGTACATGCAATCTAAAAGTGATTTGATGTAATGCAATATGTTAGGCTGTTTCCGTTTTGTAATTGTTAGGTTGATCCATCAAAATAGCATCTTTAAACAGTAGGCTGCCCTTAATAATAAGTGATGTTTGGCCAGTTCTGCCGTATGCACAAGTACCATGAAGTCACGCATAATCATGCGCATTAAATCTATTATATAAACTTATTTTGATCGCTGGGAAAGATCATCTATACATTTGTATACCTGTATCCATAGTTCATCTGTATTTGCTCATTCGTACACATTTTCTCCAAGAAAAGTTTCTACAGGTAGAATATTACAATTACAGTCATTATTCATTTGAAATTAATATTCATTTGATTTAATACAAATTTACAGAATACACTTTAATATTGACGGGATTGAAATAAATTATAGGTGAAAATAGCAAAGACATTTGTTGGCATTGACTTGTGCTTGCCACCAATAATATGTCAATATCGTTGAACCTTAAAGTGAGCACGTTAATAAACAAATAGCTCATAAATCGTCTTCAATAATTGCAATAACAAAAAATTTGTTTTAATTTGTAGGGAACCGGATGAATTAAACAATCTGCGAGGAAAATAATAATTATTCTAATCTACTGCGCCGGGTTCTGCGGAGAAAACACCGCAGATCATGGAGACATTGTAAAGCCAAGAAGCCCTCAAGCAAATTGATCATACGAGGATATCGGCAACTTCTCCCTGAACAGCTTTCGCTCTTCGTCACTGACCGATAGCTTGCTTTAACGCACTCGTCCCCGCAAGTGATCATTTAAAAAATCTATGGAATATCTTTTATTCTACCAAATCTTATCGTTAATACAATTTATCTAAATCCACAATTTCCAATCTTAACTCAAGATTGGAAGTAATTATGTAATTTTCATATTAGGTAAAGAAGCTTATTTCAGTCGGAGATGAGGAAAATTATTATTCGAGAGGAAAAGTCCGTGTGCAGGCAATTCCACAGCTAAGTCACGCCCTTCTCAAAATTTAGGTACTCCGTTTCATGGAAATATTCCAATGAGTAGCCGCCAAAGTAAAATTGGCCTTTATGTGGTACTCTGGAGGTTGAGGTGTTATTAATCAGCAATGGGTGAAATTGATGGCACCAATTTCGTACGCCTCAACCTCTACTCTCGGGTACGAATGGGATCCCGAGAACTTTGGGTTAGCTGAACCAAGCGAAAAAGGAATACAACTTTGTAACCAACGGATTTCCAATTGTCCAGCGGTGTGTTCCTAAAATAGATTGTTAATGTCGTCATCTTGGAGAGTTAAAAATCTAGAAATAGACGTAAATAAAAAACTTAGGAAACTTGGGAGTAATATTTTGGGGAAAAGAAAAAGTTAAGATTCAGGTTATACCTGATTTGTGTAAGAAGTGAATGCGATCAAAGAAATTAGATCCCAGACGACAAAAATCCGTGTACGCCTTAGACATACTCCCTTGAGCCTAAAATAAGTGTAATTACCATCCGCTCCGAACACCCGTTTACTCCATACTCATTTATCCTTCAAATCCTATTACTCGTGTTGAGTGTGTTCAATTAAAAACAATACTAAATATGAAAAAACAATCAATGGCATATTGCATTGATTGCATTCATTCACCATCAGTTTCGTTCTTTTAAATATATTGTCACTAGACTAGAAAAGCCTTCTGGGATAAAATACGGCATTTTAGTTAAACACCGCTTGCTCTGATATCACAATTTTCCTTTCTGAAAACACACCATCTTTTTATTGCCACTTGGTCGCGCTGGACACTCACAACATATATATTTTTGTCTTGTATTTCTACCAATCCTTTCCCCTAATTAAATAATGCAATAAACAATGCAGCGTAAAATATTTTATTCCATTATCCTCCCTCACTCACCGGGTAAAGACACTGATTCACTCGTGGCGAGCGCTCTCTTTCTGCACACCAAATAGTCGAGATAATTGCTTTGAACTTTAGATCATCCCGGGGCTTCTGGTAAAATTATCGCGTCGGCACTTTGTAATACAAGGGCTACATGAGTTTCTCTAGCATGCTGGAATCAAATGATAGCTTAGGCACGTTCCCTTCCCCGGATCATGGGACCGCAATTCTAGGATATAATAAAAAGAGCGTGGGGAAGAGAGAGCTCCGGGCGATTTGTTAAGGTTTGCCGCAGACGTCGTACCCCCCGCCGCAACTGTACTATTTCCTTAATCGGAGCTCCGCCAGCGTTTTGCAATCACTTAACGGTACAATCGAAGGATTCTGGAATTCAAATCGATCGCCGAGTGTTTAACGTTCGCACTTGTGGAAAGTGACTCGGCCTCGATTCTTTCTCCCCCCCCCCATCTCCGCCAATGTAATTACCCAACATTATCCCGCGGAGGAGAGTCCGCTCTAGCACACCCGCCCTCCGAGCAGAATGAATCTAACCGGTGTTCAGCGAAGTGATAACATTCCGACATCTCGCACTCGAGGAGAGTTGCTTAAGTATGCGCTGCATCATACCCGTCGGCCATAATTTTTCAAGCGGGCGGAGTGATTTTATTCTGAGGGAAGGGGAATAGCTGATGTTCCCCATCGCGCTCGAAGCATTGATGAATTTATGTCGATGAGCATTTGGACACACGGAGACGAAGTGTACTTCGTTGTCCATGAGGAGCATAAGAAAGGGAAGAAGTGTCCCGGGCACGTTTACAATACTTTGCATATTGATGTTCAGTCATTTGTTTCCGGCCATGAAATTGAACCCTTCAGTCTATCATTTTTCCCTATTCCAGCTCTTTTATTACAATAATTTTTCCCTTTCTCATGAATTCTTAATGATGTCACTGAAGTACTAGCGTTGGTTATTTATTCTGAAAGCAGTGTGCTTCCAACTCCCCTGCTCTAATCTGTACCTTGCTGCTCATATCTGACTTTGTCTACGAGGATTTTTTCAGCATCCGTTTTCAGAACCGCGTTTCGAAAGCTTCTTTGGTCTTCTTTGACCTGGTTCTAATTCATACATACAATGCCTCACTCCACACAAAGGACATTCTTCCTTATTTTCAGTCGCAATTTGTTCGAGCCCAAATGTTGCTTTTTCTGCATGAATGCTTCGTCCGCCATGCATTACTACGTCAGTGAAATGAATGTAAAGTAGACTTGGTAGACCGAAACTGATGCATGATAGGGTGATGTCATCTTTTTCCAAAACAAAACCAGCGCACCTTTGGATTAGGGTGATTGACCGTTCCTTATTTTATTTTACAAATAAGCGCGTGAATCATATTGTAATCAATTCCCCTCAAATCTCCCTGCCTTCGAAAAGATTACATTTACGGGTAAGAAGAAGATTCTAGCAACATTATATTTTTCAGCAGCATTTTATGCTTCAGCTCTGTACAAAGGTTGTGAGGTTTACAAGAAAGTGTAAAGGCTAAGTTAAGTGTTAAAATAGGAGATCAATAACTAGAGCAGGTGAAACAGTTTACCTATCTCTTTAATGTTTTGGACCAAGATGATCAAAATAGTGGGAATATAAGAAGAAGAATTGCTCTAGGCAAAGAAGCTTTTACCAGGAGGAAGTTGAGGAACAGGACACTAAGAAAGGATATTAAGAAAATATTAGTGAAAACTTTTAAATGAAGTGTGGTTTTATACGAAGCGGAGACAAAATCGTTGAAGCAAGATGATAAGCGTAGATTGGAGAATTTTGAAAAAAATGTGGGTGTGGAGTAGGATGGAAAAGGTAAAATGGACGGAGGGAAAAAAAGAAGAACTGCGAGGCAAGATGGGGGAGGAAAGGGAAATGTTGGGAGAAATCCAAAGAAGGTAGGAAAGATGCATGCAGAGCATTCTGATTGGCAATGGGATGTTGAAGACTGCGGTAGAGGGGAGAATCTTTGTAAGCGAGGAAGGGATAGGAATAGGATAGTCACGTTAAAAGGAATGACGGAAGGAAGGAAATATGGGGAATTGAAGAAGTATATAATGCAGTGTCAGAGGCTTTGGCTTTGTTAGGAGATAAAAAAAGGTATCGTTGATTGAGCCTACTTTTTATCGTTTATCCTCAAATTGGCGCACAAATTCTCCTGGTTCACCTTTTGAAGCTAAATTATTTTCCATAAAATATAAATTGATGACCCCTAGAGCTGTGCTGGCGGGAGTAATAAAAATTGCTCCTAGTAGGGTCACCCATGCCAGATAGGTCGAAGGTTAGGAGCCAGACGAAAGGTAGTCCACGCAGCGTCTGTTCCTCAGTGAGGCGACTGCAATGGCGTCTGACCCCAGTGGGGCGGCCAGTAAGTGATGGTGTCACGTTAAAAACACTATTGAGGAAGGCAACGGGAAACCACCTCAATTATCATTCCCAAGAAACATATGATGGACTATACAGATATTTTGAGTCCTGGCAACCACGGGGCTCGGCCCAATCGGCCGTGTGTCGTGCCCGGCAGCGGGGGAGGCAAGGCTTCCGCGGTCGTCATCCCACGAAACCCTTGCAAGGGAAAACCAGCAGCAGCAGGACAGAAGACGCAGGAGAAGAAGACCAAATTAGTTAGAATAGGAACGTGGAATGTTAGGACAATGATGAGGACAGGGAAATTGGAGAATGTTAAGCGAGAGATGGAAAGGGGAAATATAGATATTTTAGGTCTATGCGAGGTGAGATGGAAAGATAGCGGGGATTACTGGAGTGATAAGTATAGAATAATATACGGCGGTGGGGACGAGAGCCAACGAGGGGTTGCCATAGTATTAAATGAAGAGGTAGGAAGAAGCGTAGTCAACATAGAGCAGGTAACGGATAGAATACTACTAGCGGAGATAAAAGCAGAACCGACGAACTTAGTTATTATTCAGGTATACATGCCACCGAGCAACCATAAGGAAGAAGAGGTCGATAGGATATACGATCAGTTAGAGGACACAATCGCGTGTGTTCCTGCAGGGAAACATTTGATAGTGATGGGGGATTGGAATGCGACGGTAGGCGAAGGAAGAGATGGTGATGAGGTGGGGGACTACGGTTTAGGCACAAGGAATGTCCGCGGGGAGAAAGCAGTTGAGTTCTGCAGGAGACAGGGGTTAGTCATCACCAACACTTGGTTTAGACACCACAAAAGACGCAGGTATACATGGAAAATGCCAGGTGACTCAGGAAGATATCAGCTAGATTATATCCTGGTTAGACACAGGTTTAGGAACAGTGTGATAAATTCCCACAGCTTCCCGGGAGCGGATGCGGACTCAGACCACAATTTAGTTGTTATGAAATGTAGCGTAAGTTTCAAAAAGATAAGGCAGGGGCGGCGAGTTAGAAAATGGAATGTAGAAGCATTAAATGGGTTGAAAAGGAAGGAGTACAAACAGGCGGTAGAGAAAATCATGGAGGATGGTATAGGGCTTAGTATTATCGAAGAAAAATGGGAAATGATCAAGGAAGGGTTGTCTAAAGCCGCAAAAGACACTATGGAACCGTTAACGCTAAAAGGACTAGGAAACCATGGATCACGGATGAGATGATTACAAAGATGGATGAGCAGCGAAAATGGAAGAATATAAATACAGAATTAGGCAAAATGAAGTACAAAGAATTGAACAATAAATTGAGGCGGGCAACAAATAAAGCAAAACGAGCATGGTGGAAGACGCAGTGCGAGGATATGGAAAGTCTTCAGAGGAAGAGAGAAATCGGTGCGCTGTACAGCAAAGTTAAATCGTTATCGGGAAGTAAGAAAGGAAGAGCTATGCTAACAGTGAGAGATAAGGCGGGTAAGGTAATAGCTGACGCAGGAAAGATCCAAGAGAGATGGAAGGAGTATATAGAAGAACTGAATAGTAAAGAACTCAGACCAACAAAGTTAGACATTGAAAAAGAAAATGACGTAGAGGAAGACAGCTTAGGTCCAGGCATACTAGACAATGAGATAGAAAGGGCATTAAGGGAGATGAAACTAAATAAGGCCGTGGGGGTAGATAACATTCCCGTGGAACTTTTAAAATGCTTAGGAAAATGTGGGAGGAAGAGGCTATATGGGCTGATCCGTAGTATTTATGAGGAGGGCATCTGGCCGGAAGACTTTGTGAGATCAGTTTTAGTTCCTATTCCGAAAAAGGTAAAGGCCACGTTATGTGAGGACTATATGACAATTAGTTTGATATCCCACGCAGCTAAAGTTGTTCTCAGGATCATAAACAAAAGGATAGAGAGTGGAGCAAATGATTACTTAGGGGATGATCAGTTTGGGTTTAGGAAGGGGAGAGGTACGCGTGATGCCATTGCAGTAATGAGATTATTAATCGAGAGGAATATAGAACACAACCAGGAGGTATTTGCCTGTTTCGTAGATTTCGAAAAAGCGTTTGATAGAGTGAATTGGGAAAAACTAATGAGTATATTGCAGAAAATAGGAATAGATTGGAGGGAAAGGAGACTAATCCGCAACCTGTACATGTCTCAGACTGCTCAGGTGCGGGTGGGAAACGGGGAGTCGGGATGGGCAGTGTTAGGAAGGGGTGTAAGGCAGGGTTGCCCATTATCACCGTTGCTGTTCAACCTTTATGCAGAGGAAATGATCAAAGAGGCATGGGAAGAACTCGAGGTAGGAATGAAAGTGGGCGGGGAATTCGTAAAATCAGTTAGGTTTGCTGATGACCAAGCTTTAGTTTGTCAGTCAGCCAAGGGGCTGCAAGCATTGCTGAGTGAATTGGAAATTCAGTGCGACAGGTATGGAATGAGAATCAATATTAATAAAACAAAGGTTATGCGATTTTCTAGAAAAAAAAAGGCCAAGCATAACATTAAAATAGGAGGGCAACAACTAGAGCAGGTAGAACAGTTTACGTATCTCGGTAGTGTTTTGGACCAACACGGTCAAAGTAGTAGGGACGTAAGGAGAAGAATTGCTCTAGGCAAAGAGGCTTTCACAAGGAGGAGGGAGTTGATGGCAGGGACTTTGAGTAAGGATGTTAAGAAAAGACTCGTAAAAACTTTGATATGGAGCGTAGCTATGTACGGTGCGGAAACGTGGTCATTGAAGCAGGAGGATAGACGTAGACTGGAGGCTTTTGAAATGGGTGTAGAGAAGAATGGAGAAGGTGAAATGGACAGAAAAGAAAACAAACGAGGAAGAACTTGGTATGGTGGGCGAAGAGAGGGGTTTGTTGGGAGCAATCCTATGGAGGCAGGAAAAGTGGATGAAGGGGGTGCTGACCGGCAATGGGATGTTGAAGACTGTGATAGAGGGTAGAATGTTGGACAAAAGAGGAAAGGGAAGGAACAGGATAGGGATGTTGGACGGGATGAAGGGAGGAAGAAAGTACTCAGAGATGAAGAGGGATCTGCTATAGAGTAGGATGATGGATTTTGTGTTTTGTTAGGAGTTATAAAATATTTGTTTGGTAGTTGGGTCCATCCAAAAACCTACCTTAACCGGTAGATTACCTTAAAAATAAAAAAAATATAAATTGTAATATTTTGCCCACAATTTAACAATATTTTAATAAATGGTAATTCATTTCCATAAATGCGAAGAAATGCATGATGACGCTCTATCGGAATATTTTTAAGATTGCTATGAGCGCGTCATTTATACTTGATGTAGCATTGATTGCCGATACACCTTTTTTATGCGTTCTCAGTTAAAGTACCCTTTTGTTATGTTATTTCGATTATTCTAATGTCAAAGAGACAAATTGTCTTTCATTTATGAAAGTGGAGGAAGCCATTATGCGTATTTTATTGACTACGCTCTTGTATGAGCTACAAATGCTTTCACTAGCGCCGTTGCCAATTGCGTAATATCATTCGAATGGAAAAAATCATTGAACCGTGAACCCCAGCTTCCATTCCCGTCGCAAATGTACATACTTATTTGCAAATTTTTCCGGAGGTCAGGAAAAAATTGTGGGCGTGAAGTTTCTTGCTGAAGCTCATGACTCACTTTCACTCCCCTCTTCCTAGTCGAACAAAAACCCAAAAGGAGCGAGAGTAGGAAGGAGGAAGAGAAAGGGTTTTCACGGACCGATTCGGGGAGCTATAGGTACCGGACAGAGAGGGAGGGGATTATTTATGTTGAATGGATAATTGGTGCAATCTCGTAGAAAACATAAATAGAATAATACCTGTTTTCTTCAATCTTTCATAGCGATCGGTACAATTTAATGCCGAGGAACCCCAAATAATTGGGAATAAAAGTGCATAGAGGTGAGTGGACGCTAAATCGCCAAATGGCATGAGTTCCCCTTCACTCTGTTTACCTTAATCACGTCATTCTACTGCAATTAGTGATTACTGTGGCAAGTAACTATATTAAAATACAATTCTGAGAATGAATTATAAGTGAAAATGAGGGCGTAGTCTTTTAGGCCTCAGTGGAAATCACGTCCAAATTATGGAGTTCACGGGCTTTCGAAATTATTATTCTTTTTTTTTTGCTTTCACGTACCATACGTACATAAGTCAGCGTAGGCATGGCAGTACGAAGTGCTTCCGTCAAAACAAGACGTTTGAGCACTGTCAAACAAAAGTTGTCCTTGAACGGAAGTAATTAAGTTCGAGTTCAAAAACATGTCAAATGATATTATGTAATAACATACTAAAAAAACGATTTAATCATATTATACTCAGTAGAACGGCTTATGAATATGAAAGCTAAAAACGCACTTTCCAATCCATCACCTAGATTGCGCCTTAGACCCACGCACATCTCTTTTCCTCGCCTGATCAAATCGCCCCCGCATTCCTCCGACGAGGAATCTGAACCTCTTAAGGGACCTACAATTACCCCAATTTTGAACGCCCTATCCTCTTCTCCAAACCCGTTAGGTTCGGACATGATTAAATATAATGTAGCAACTTTAAAAATAATATTCTTTTAAATTAGCAATCTCTCCTCTTAGGCATCCACAATGAAGTTTCTACGAAATGAATCAACGAGCGCACCTTTCGCAAAAAAATAGAAAAGTATTCGAAGTCCGCTCATTGTAATGGGCTCATCAGGGGAAATCAAAAGGGTCAATTTTTGCGTGTGTGTGTGTGTGTATATATATATATACACACACATATATATATATATATATATATATATATATATATATATATATATATATATATAACTCCGTCAAAATTATCAAGAAATAACGTGTGAGTGATCTTTTTTTGTGTTTCTACATTATTTGTTACTGTGTAATGTACTATTCGGCAGTTCCGTGTTACATCGACGAAATCATCTGTATATATATATATATATATATATATATATATATATATATATATATATAAACTATAAACACAGTAATCAACCCGAGGGTCGGTTTGGTAGGTGATGGTAGAGTTCACCCAGTACTAAGCCTGACGGCATGTGAAATTCACTCATCGGGGTAGGAGGGCCAGTTCCTTTCCCTGTGCCGGTTATGGCTTTCCGGGAAGATCTGGTACCCAAAAAATCACATAGCTTGTATATAGCTGCAGGTGCCCAGAGACTTGCCCGGGAATCGACCCCTCCAGTCAGTCAACGCTCTACCCCCTGGACTACCGCAACCCCAAACCGTCGGTTGACGAAATAAAGGAGAATGCTACGAGGCTACTGATGACTTCCGAAAAAGGACTTCGCCGATTGTTTTGAAAAGTGGAAGAGACGCCGAGATAAGTGTGTTAGGTAAGGACGAGTGTGGGGGCTAAGGGCTCATTGTTGTAATTGAGTAATTTTATAGCTGAATGCACAAATCAGCCGCCTTACTCGTAATGAGCCACTGATATTGAGACATTGCCAACGTTCGCACAATTCACATTTTCTGAATATGCGAGCCTCCTTAGGAATGCAGTAGTTCATAGATGATTTGAATTACATATTATTATTACATTATCGGGTAAATGAAAACAATTATTTTCAAATTAATTTATCAACGAAATTAAATATTTAAGTAATTTAATAAAAAATAAATTATGATGTGGAATATCAATTATCGTGTAAATAGAAATAAATTCTGCGGTGGCGGGCCTCATAAAAAGGAGTTTGGGCCGGGTTGTACACCGATATATTAAGAGGACGACGTGATGAACTCCAGTTGCTCCTTAAGTCGCTAACGACGCTGCGCAGGAGGTCTGCAGGAAATGCTAAATTTCGAAAATCACAATGAAATGCACCCTATGTATGTATGTAGCTAGAGGGCGGAGAGGACAGCCCGCTTCTGGAGGCACTTTCAGTCTAAGTAGTGCAGTAGTCGGGGAACCGGGGTAAATTATTCCTAACTGTGCATACTCTACTACCGCGGGCTTCACTTCTTGGAAGTTTTAAATTTCCACTGAAAAAGAAAAATAGTATAACTTCGCAAAGAATCAATGGTGCGACTGGTTTCACCGTTGATCGGCATCAAAATACTGTAAAACGTCGTACCGTTAAATTTTCATTGGAATAGTACGATTATTTTATTTATTCAACGAGCTGTGAATAGGGTGAAAATGCAAATCTCGGAGAAGAGTGGGGGGAGATGGTGAAGGGCAGACAGGGGGGCGGCAAAATCATGGGGCGCCCTGAGAGACAAAAACTTTGGCTCCACGACTGGGTTTGCCTGATGAGCTTAAACGATATTCGACGAATTATTCAAAACTACGCGGTAAAATCGACACAGCCAGGAAAAAGTTCGTGAACTCATTTTCATGTTTCGAAAAGTATAGCTCATTAGTAGGAACTGCCCTACGTATTAATACGGGACCCGTAGTTATTCTGTTTGAAAAAATACATATTATTTGTGGATCAGGAATAATTAGAATTCCTATGCTGAAATGATTCAGTATCTTGCATATTGCATAAACGGTTAGTGAAACTGACGTTAAAAATCGGATTGCGGGTCACCTAATAATCCCCGCCACACGCGCTTTCGCCTGCTTGTGGGATATATTGTTGATGTAGATACAAAGATTGATATCTCCCACTCCGAGGATAATGTTAATTAAAAGGAGTTATTCCCAAAGCTATTCATTATATTGTATAAATTAGTGACGTCCATACACGCCCCGAAACTTTACTCTTTCCCCGCTTTAATAGGTTAGAATTTCGCACAAAACTGAATTATCCTCCAAGCCTTTGTAAATATACATGCTACCTCACAAGCTACTGGAATGGTATATGGCAGGAAGTCTGTCTATCATAGCACGTAACTATCGTTATTTCGCGAGCATGAAAGTCTTCTTGAAAAATCAACAGAGCCAATACTTCCATAGACCTATCGGGATATTGATATTTCGCTAATATGTGTTGTCTTGATTTAAGTGACCCTTAAACGAATCTGTCTTCGACCTGAAATTCTGCTTGAGTAGAGCCCACCTGGTACTATCAATAATACTTCAAATCCTTACGTTCATACGTTCAGGGTTGGGAGAAGTTCCTTTCCCTGTGCCCCCTGTTTTTACAGGAAACTCCAGTACCTATAAAATTAATCCGCTCGATCTAAGCGGGACATTCTGAATTAGAAGACCGCGCCTACCTGCCTGCAACTAGACGCAGTAAAACCCACCAGGCTACCATGTCGCGTCGACTCTCATCAAGTTTGTAAACACGGTCAAATTTTCAAGTAAAACGGGCATGTCTTCTGCAACCAAAGGGCGTGTTGAGCTTGCGTTCACGTGGGCCCCACGCGCGGCCAGTGGGGTTTTTCGGTGGGCGAGCGGCGTAGAGGGAATGACATCATGTCGCCGGGAGGGGCCGCGGGAGCGCTGACTTATGGGGAGTGGAAAATCATGCCCTGATCGGAAACGCGAGCTTGATTTCTGCGTCGGAAAGCAGGTTTCAGATCCAGTCACGGGGAAGGGAGGGGGAACGTAATGCCTTCCGTGAGGCCGCAGTTGCCCGCGGGGCATATGAATTCGAGGTATTTTTCCCAAGTCACGACAGTTGAAAAGTGAAAAGCTGCATTTGCGAAAGATTTTCGGTGAAAGGAATGCTTTGCATTTCACGGGACCGGAATTTATGAAAACAGTATACAAACTGACAACTGGTTGGCGAGATGTTTTTCAGAATACACAATGAAAATAATGCTAAATATTTTCGTAACTTAATTTTTCATTTGAAAATATGAGATATTTTACCATCATTTACTAGAAATGCGGTACCCCTATTTTTGAGTTCACTTGAGTCAGCTTAAAAAACGTGTTTTTTGAAACACAATTGTCAATAGATACCATTTAATATTGCAACTCGTCTTAGATTGTACCCATACGGAATGATCGATGATCGTACATAAATTTATAAAATTAATTATATCACCTCAGCTAAAATCGGAGCAATAAGTGACGAGAGTGGATGGCACATAGTTAATAGATTCGTATTGATGAAAAATAGTCCACCCGCTATTTAATTAAAGTTAACAGAGTGACGTGAAAACACGCTCGATTATTTATTGTGGGTTGTCAAAAATAAATCCCAAGCCAAGAACATGCTGAAAATTGCATCAGTTTGTCAATATGAAATCCATTTGGTGGAAGAAAATATGATGCATTCTCATTTTTTCTGAGGCTTTAAAACGAATCCACTGATATGCATGAGTGATTTCAACGCGCGGGTGGCTTGGGGGCAGGAAAGGCTCCAAACTCCATAATGCTGAAATATGCGGGGAAACGGCGTGACTAAGGAAATAAAAGGTTCGAGAAGGCTGAGAAAAAGTCTCAAGATAGTCTTTGGGCGGCACTCGAAATAAGACGGCGAATAAGCTAAGGAGACGGTTTCCAAATGTTTAGTGTCCAAACATGCGGAAAAAATGTACTGGGAAGGCTCTTACCTGATCGTCAGACCGTATCCATCTCATTCCATAAAAAATGATGATTACAATAAGATTCGTTTTACTTTTTTATCGCAGGAGATAGTCGAAAAAGCGATGTGACCCAGCTTTCTTGTCATAATTAGACCGCGAAAGTATCGCATGCTGATCATTTCTAAAATTTTTGGTGTAAAGCTGTCTGCTTCAGCTTCTGGGCTAGATCGCGCATTTTCACCATTTTTTCTAGATATCTAGCACGATACATGAAAATTATGTTTTCAAAAAGTAGTGCGGTAAGGCTGCTTACTTTAGCTTCTGGGTTAGAACGCCTATTTACACAAAATTTTCCATGTCCAGCGTGATACAGGATAGTTATAATATCTTGGTGGATTAAATTTTGTCCCGCGTGTGAGGAGTGCTCTTACTCGGATAATTTTAGAAGGAATTGCTTGAAAGAGAATGCGTAGGTACGCCGAAATCTTTTCCAAATCTAGGCATAAAATCCCTCTTGCAAATGGAAGAATTTTCAAGTTTCAAGGCCTGGTTATTTCTTGGTGCCATTCAGCTGCATCTCTGCCGTATCTTAGCTTTCAGAGAAACTCTGAACCTTATACCATTTATATCATGGGAAATAAGAAAATGCGATGTGAAGATACGAGGAGTTAGGTAGTGAATATATATTTCTTAAGTGTTGCCCCCACAATTCCTAAAATACAACCAGTTATAAACCCGAAGGCTGGTTGGATCCGTGAGGGCAGAGTTTACCAAGTACCCAGCCCAACAGCGTGTGAAATTCACACATCAGAGAAAGGGGGGCCAACTCCTTTCTCTATGCGGCCTGTGGTTTCTCAGGAATATCAGGTACCAAAAAAGCCGCACAACTTGGTTGTCCAGAGGGAATTGAACCCAGTCCTTCCGGTCAGTATCCCAGCGCTCTACTACTGGTCTATCACCTCCAACTAAGATTAACTGTATTAAATTTAACATTAAAAAGTATTTTACGGAGTATATGGCTGTTTGGATAGGTTGGGAGGGTCACCTATTACTAAGCGCAAAAGCGTGTGAAAGTCACGCATCAGGTTAACAGGGGGGTAGATCCTTTCCCTGAGCTATCTATGGTTTCTCAGGAAGATCTGGTACCCGAAAAATCGCACAGCTCGGGTGAAGTTGAGGGTGCCCAGAGACGTCCCCGGGAATCGAACCCGGTCAGTATTGGAGGCACTCTACCCACTAGACTACCGCGTCCCCCAAGGAACAAACAATAAGGGGTAATCCCAGGAGGCTTATTGTCGGAAGAAGATTTACCGAAGGAGATAGTGCACATCCCCATAAGGTACCTCAAAGAATTAACTAAATAGGTCAAGCATGAATGTAGAGTCTCGATGAGATCTCCATCGAAGAACGAGGCCACATTTCAAATTCTCAGAGGATGATTCATTTCTTCGCGAGAGTTTAAGTAATGTCTTTCATTTACTCACAACCGGTGATTGAATATTAAACAGTAAGTGATAAAATATTAATTTAACGAAATATCGAAATATTTTACGTAATTTTTACTGGAACATTACACGTATATTGAGGATCATTGTGTATTTGAAAAGACCAGAAAATAGATTTATTTTAAGTGCATGGACAATATACATATAATTTGATAACTTTTAAGTGACTCCTTTCTGGAATTGGTTTACTCCCGATGTTCACGCCGCAATAAAAGTTTTTGAAGATTTTTTTATAACTACTGAATCATTTCACATATTTTGGTCACTACTAATTGCAAAAAAATCGTGACGACCAAAAATTGACAATCGAGTGATATCGGTAATTGTCCTTTCCATTTGCGAAATGTGATTAACGCTCAAAATTATTGTTGCTATTACCCAACGGCCCGCGTTTAGCTACGTAATTTCGGTATTTTACGCTGCGAATGAGTTTAAATCGTAGCATCTCTGTTTCTGCTTAGTAATTCAAATTCAGAAGCCAAGGACACACGAGCACTTCCTGTTGTTTTTACTTCACACGCTATTTCTCTAGGGCTATTAGTGCTTTCCGCATTTCATTTCCTGTTCTTCCAATCGTCATTTTCTCCCCATTAACACCTGTTTCTTGTTAATAGATGTTTTGTTATTTCGCCAGAAAAGCCACTATTTTAACAGGTTATGGTCCTTTAGAATTGGGTGGGAAAAGAAATTAAAAGTGGATGATTTTTTGACACCATATTTTTTTCTTCCTAGTCCTCAAAAACGTTAAACATTCATCAGTAATGAAATCTCTTACAAAAGATATTATAAAATATGCACCCCGCTCCCAATATAATACACTCCTTCCCCAAGAAAAGCAACTTCCATGCACACCACTCATCTGGGTTTTCGACAAGGTCAATGCATTAAATCTCCACCAGTAAGCCGCTCTAACATATCATCACTGTGCCCGTAAATTTAATCTTAATTGAGCATCAAGCGGTGGTGCGATGCAGTTCAATCTTGACCGAATTTTCTTCGAGAACCAACATTTTTAAGCAGCCTCATTATTTCTACACTTTCGCGTTCTTCACAGATCACGACTTTAAAAAATGCACAGACTACGCCAGTCTTAACAATATTGGGTTAATGTACATGCGTAAAATGGTTTTTCCTGCGAAACATTAATTCGTTGGTATTTCTCGGCAACTGAAACTAAAACTGAACTTGGTTGCGGACATTCAGAACGTGGTTGGACACCACGTTTCACGACGGTTACAGATAGGTTTTGAAAATAGGAAAACCCATTTATCTGTTTTTTTCTAATACTGGCGGTCCTGCATGAGAGTCAAGTTTGAAGTGCTGCTAGCAAGCGGATAAGGCTCGTAACGTCATCAATCGAACCATTATAAATACTTTTCGACGCCCCCAAATTAGGTGAGAATTCGTCCGAGTGTCGGCACTGCATCTGCTTCATTTCAAGTAATAATATCAAATTAATGTCATTCAATAAATTGATTAAATAACAAGTTGGCTTTGGAACATGCTGTATTTACCTATAATATGTTGACTGTTACCGCACTTCTCTCCTGCCAACTGAATTTCCTCGCCCAATAAGATAACGTGAAGGAGGCTAGAGCAGTTCCACCCCAGAGACTTCGTATAATCCCGGGGACCGACCGAGGATCGCCGATTCCATTTCAAAACTAACGGACTTGAACCGGGCCGATGAAATATGGTCCGCTCGGGGCCCCACTCCGACCGCCCGCCCAGTCAATCCCTCCCGGAGACTTCAACCGGTCCAGTTACTGCTGCTCGACGCATTAAGGAGCGTGACGCCGGGCGTGCGAAACCTTCCACGAATTGGATCGGATTTTTGCTGAGGGACGTCCGGTGGAGGGAAAGGTCGTCTTCCTCCAAGGCCGCCACCCCCCACCATCCTCCTCCCCACTCCCTCCTCAATGGCGGGAGGCGAAGGACACGCGGAGCTGATTATTGTAGAGGACCACGCCCTTTTATGTCGTTATTCCACCGAAGTAAGCATGTGTTATAAGCACAAACTGCATTCCCAGTCCCTGTCATGTTTTGCCTTTCCCCGCGACGTGGCCGCACGACAATTTACTCCTGGCGTGGAAATGAATCCGAGGAGCACTCATGATCACAATCACAGCAATCAACCAGAAGGTCGGTTTACTTCGGTGAAGGTAGAAATCACCCCGAACTAATACCTTGCACTAACGAGTTTAATTCACATATTCAGAGTGAGGGGTGCAA
The DNA here is from genome assembly GCF_022747635.1 of Hetaerina americana. Classification (NCBI taxonomy): domain Eukaryota; kingdom Metazoa; phylum Arthropoda; class Insecta; order Odonata; family Calopterygidae; genus Hetaerina; species Hetaerina americana. The sequence continues at coordinate 49,291,591 of NW_027286069.1, forward strand.
TTCCTTTCCCGGTGCCAGCTGTGGTTTGTCGCACAGTTCTGGTAACCTGGAAAATTCTGCAACGCTTGGGTTTTTAGACGGGATATACAATAGCATGTACCGGGAACTTAACTTAACACGGGACTCAATCATCAGTTGTCGAAAACTCGATCGACTTGGGAACCAAGCAGCCGTTTTCATCAGAGCCAAATTATTTCGAGCGGCCCGTGACGCCTTTAAAAGTTTCTGCCAATTTGATATGACCGGTGGGTTTCCCAACCAACCCTGAGGAATGTCTGGTACCTCTTCCGTTCGCAATGCCTCGCAATTCAAAACATTTCGGGATGACTTCAGAGCCAGGACGGATCTAGGAATTTCTTCATGGTTAATGCGGACAGGCATTCTCTCTTCCTCCACCAAGTTCGTCATTAAACCGAAAACCTCCGCTATTAATAGCGACACTAATGGAAAAAATGATTAAAGTTGTCAATAGATATTATACAATGGGGGTAGATTTCATATTTCCAAGGAGTGAGAATCTCATATGCAGCCTGCATGAATTCTCAATTTCGAGCACACATTCTGTTTCCTCGATTCATCAATTTAAATAGAAATATGGTAAAATAATCCTATCTCTTAAGAACCAAGAATATTATTCTGACATGAGAGAGGTTCAGTAGAAAAAAATTATTTTTTGTCAGATCCAATAATGCGTTGCTATAAGAATTCCTCTGTCGTTATGCCAATACAAGGTCTTGGCTTGTAGTGCCTCCGCTCTTTTACAGATTTAGCGGTACATCTTCCTGATCTCCATTTCCGTTCTCATTGTCTCATTTGTAAAATACCCCAAAGTCCCACGGAGTAAATAGAATCTTCTGTTTAATTGAAGCCTTTTCCTGATAATTTTACATAATACGAGGCAGTGTCGCAAGCAGTTACGTACTTTGCAATGTCAGGCCGTATTTAAATACTATAAAATTACTGAATGAAATAACTGACTAATACTGAAATGAAAAATTGAATGCGTCTATTGGACCTTCACTGGACATTGCATAACTGAAATTGTTATGGACGACCCATCGATGATTTTCAATGGACCACCGATATTCTTATATAATTGCCCAACGTATTTACCAACGAAGCCGTATAGTATGGAGGGCTGGTTGGATGACGTCACGAAGACCCCAAAGCTCTCACTAATTTTGAGGCTGACCTTTTGTCGGATTGTCGAGTTCATGGGAGAGTGAAATGATTTGGAAGAGAATAACGTGTTTCCGGGATTTTTTTGATCGGAACGAAATGCAATGGCAACATGGTTAGCTGAAGAATGTCTGGTATATTCGTAAAAAAATGTATATATATATATATACATATATATGTATGTACATATATATATATATATATATATATTTATACTCGTATATATATATATATATATATATATATATATATATATAAACCATAACTACAGTAATCAACCCGAAGGATGGTAGAGTTCCACCCAGTACTAAGCCCGACGGCGTATGAAATTCAAACCTCAGGGTAGGGGGGCCAATACGTTTCCCTGTGTCGCTTATGGTTTCCCAGGAAATCTGGTGCCAAAAAATTCACATAGCTTGGGTGGAGCTGCAGGTGCGCAGAATCGAACCCGGGCCTTCCGATCAGTAGTTCAACGCTCTACCTCTCTCTCTCTTATATATATATATATATATATATATATATATATATATATATATATATATATATATATATATATATATATATATATATATATATACACATTCAAACACGAAATCCCGCCAAATTCTATTGTGTTCTTCGTTCTTCTTCTCTATTGTGTTCGTCGTTTATGTGTGTTCCTATCCCTTTTCCTTATATCTGTTTCTGTATATATGAGTATATATATATATATATATATATATATATATATAAAATATTTATTATTTGTATATATATATAAATTCATCCAAAAAATTTCCAAAGAAGGGAAAAAGAGAATTCCAAAGTTCTTTAACCTGTAGAGTGATCTTCCAGGGATACATTTCCGGTAAGGCACTAGAAATCCCATCAATAATTTTTACCTAACTGGACCGCATTATTATTTCTTTTAAAATAATAAAAAAAATTTTCTTAAAATAAAACTCGTCACTTTGTTTAGCAGGATCATATTACCTACCTTTTAAGGATCTAGGCATTTGATTTATCGGTCGCGCTAATGCCATGCCATGGCAGTAATCATGGGACCCAAAGTTATGCGTTTAAAGCTAGGAGAGACTGGGATATGGCTGAATACGCGAAATGACCAGTTGGATTGAAGAAATAAAATATTATTACAGCGATGTAATGATACACATTCTTCTTGCTTATAGAGAAGAGATAATAACACAAATTGATCTAACTTTCCTTGGAAAAAATAAGAATAAAACTAACCAGGAAATTTTTGTAAAGTTCATGTGTGAAAAAAGCTTGAATTTAGGAATTCCAAATCTCCTGACAACTAAGCGGAAGCTGTTTCATTTTCTAAAAATCCTTCAGCAGAGTGTTAACTGTAATAAAATGTGCACCCGCGCGTTACATCTGGTCCTCGGAACTGACCCTTTTTGATAACTAGAGAATATGATCTTCTAAACTGATGGAAAATTCATCAGCTGTGAATATTTTAACCACTATCCGCGTCTAGATCCTGTCCAATGACTGCACTGAGCGAGAGTCCAAGCTCCTATAGTTGACGTAAGATAAATGTATAGTTTCCAGATCTTCTCTTCAGTGTCGCCTGTGCTTACGACCTTTAGAGTAATTAATAAATAAACCCTATTTCATTCTTCGTTCGCTAATTTATTTCGATGGATTCTTTTTATTGCTGTTTTTCGTAAAAATCTGGAAACGGCCATTATAAATTGTTTATAAATAAAAATTGCTACGTAAAAACATCATATTTCTCATTATACAGGTCTTATTGATGACATTTTCGAAGAGCTGCAAAGTGATTTATTTTTCTTATTTACTTTATGCCTTCACTCCTCTTCTAATCTCTCGAAGGTTTATGTATTTGTATGTCCTTACTCTGCAAATTGAATCAGAACCGATTTGACGCCTATCCGTACCGTAACGAATTGAGAAATACGTATGAATTGAACTGACTTTCCCAATAAGTCTCGTAAAACTACATCCACCGCCTGCCTAAGATGTCACAGCCAACTTGGGAGTGTTAAGCATTCTGATAGAGTTGAGTGAACCTTATGAAAGCTCAAACCTGATTTTTCCGTTCGAGGCGAAGAGTTGAAGGTGCTTTTACGATTGTGGGCGTTATAGCAGGTGAACTGGCTTGCTTCCTCACATAGCTGATTAGGCTGATGGAAAATTTTGCAAATATAATGAACTCCTATCCTAACCTTAACGAGCAATATTCCCTTTCGGGAACACCAACAAATTTCTCGAGGGAGAAAGAACGGATGGGAGTATCTACGTAGAAGGGATTGCGTATGGAATTGGGTCTTGAAGGCATAATTTGTAACGATTAGAGTGGTATAAGACCCTGCTGATGAACACATATAAAAACTATGCTATATTTATGATTAATGAACTTTGTGTGAGATAGTGAGAATAATGACTGATTCCTATGAATCTGCCATTTCATTCTCTGAAGTATCTGCATACATGTAAATCCAGAACAGCAATCTACGTTTCAAATTAAGTGCAGGGGTTAGAACGTACACGAATGAAGGCAGTGCCATATAGATAGGGACCAATACATTTTTTGGAAATATAACAGTTTCAGGTTTAACTTTGTGGAATTCCTTCATTATGAGGGTAAAAAAGAAACTTTACACTTCCACAATAAAGATTTAATTTTTCACGACCATGGTTTCCATGCTGCGTATCATCGAAACCATGGCCGTGAAATATTAAATCTTTATTGTGGAAGTGTAAAGTTTCTTTTTAACCCTCATAATTTTGGGAAATATCTTTAAAATCCAACATATTATTATCATAAAATTATGGGGTACCGTTTCTGGCTGGATGCATAATTTAAGAAAACATCAATGGAGTTTTTCTTCACTTAATAATAATATAGTTACAAGTTAATGGGGTCATTCTGAACTTTCAAATGGACAAATTAAAAGGAAAATTGAATTCTAGCCATTAAAATAATTAGGGGAAAAAAGGAGCATGATTTTGTGTGGAAATAAGCACTTTAACAACGTTTTTCCTCCTCTGGAGACTTCGTCACGGTGGAGCCATTTCCTTGCATATGTCTGGCGTTCCGGAGCATTGCATGGAAAGGTTTATTTGGGTTCAAATTTGAAAAAAATGTGTACAGCTATACATAAGTGTATCTGAATTTATGGTCCACCGTGGGGATACCTCCTAATTTAGCGGGAGAATAAAATATGAAAAAATCTTACATTTACTTTTTCAAACGAAATTATATATGGCTTTCATAAGTTTACGGGGCGTGAAACATATTGATAACCGACGCAGATAAACCAAGAATTCACAATCATCTATTAAAAGTTTTTTTAGAGAACTGACTATGAAATATCAATTTATAGAAGGCTGCAAAAACTTCGTGATGCTAATCAATCCTAATTTTCGGTCAGACTGTATTTTCTTAAACTTAATGGTTCAATGTGTTTGCTTTGTACTACCAAATAAAGATGGGTAAATTTAAAAAGACTTCAAAACTTTGAAAATATCTCACTTCCATAAATATTACCGCATATTTATGCACAATACTGTATATTTTAATCGTAAATTAAAGGATTTATCCCTCTGGAGGAATAGCATCATTCTTAACTTGAATTGAAAAACTGCCTAGGCATGAGGACGATATTAGCGCATGTTCAAGTACTGCCCGTCTGGAGACAAGTCAGGAGTTCATAAAATTCGTCGTCAGAGCTCGACGCGAGGCAGTTCACCCAAAAAAGGGTTGTACTTATTTCAGACGGCTACGAATGACGAAGAAATGTATACTTTCTTTAATTGAAACGGGCTCACAATATTCAAGGTGAGCAACTGCTCCCTTCGAAACCTTGCAGTTGATTTTGCTGTCGTTTTTTGTCGATCTCTTTATCGTCATTTCTTACGAAAGAACGTGCAAGAATTGAAGTACCCAAGGAATTTAAAACAGGTGAACTCCTTGATCTTCGCTGTGAGATTCACCAGGATTAACAGCATTCCCCTTAGCGCATGCATGCCACCACAGCTCATCTTCCCCGCAGGATTTGTTTTCAAGCCTTAACGACGCGACCCGCTAATCACTGAGAAACCGCACGGAAACTCTCTTTTTATTTTTGAGAGTCGAGAAAGTGAAGGCGGAGCGAGGTTTGCACCTTGATCTATGGAGTACCTTGAGATCCGCAAACCCTCTTTCTCAAGGATGCGACGAAGCCGCAGCTCTCGTTTTCCAGCGTTACGCAACCGCCACAGACGATGAAGATGGCTTCCCCTCGGCGAAATTCGACAGTGGAGTAAGATGAGCGATAATTTTATTCCACCCCCATTCAGGGGTAAAAAAATATACGATTTCATTGGCAATGCCTGCGTGATACGTTCCGACCATGTGCTTGGTAAAGCTGGGCGAGTTTATTGTATGTAAATAAATCTGTAAAAATGCAAAAATATGCAATTGCAAATATACGCCCCGGGTCTTTATCTAAATATTGTGCTGAAGTTATCAAAAACCTGGCTGGTCACCTAAAGGGGAGCTGGAATTGTTTCATAAACAAGAAAAGTTTGCATAAAAATGCTAAGGTGCATAGGCAAACGGAGGAGACGGATAACATCTAGGAATGCACTTTCCTGTGAGACAAAATCTCATGTTTCGATGCAGAAAACACACCCCTTTCCTCATACGCCTTTAAATTTATGTGAAATTTCGTAAAAATTGCCTCCTCGGACGAAAAAAGGGATCTTTTTCGAAGGCATGGTGGCCAATCACCGGAATACACGTGAACAGAAGGTCCAGGAAAGACTGCGTGAGTTGAAATCGACGATTTCTCAAATTTATGAGGAAACAGAAGCGCGTGAGATGCCAGTGTTGCAAGATTACTATCATCAGTTCCGTCGCAGTTATGCGGTTGGGTTTGTGAACGACTATTGTTGACGTTGTTTCAATTTAACAAAATAACTACAAATTTCCTTTGGTGCTATCCCTTAAGAGATTAGTTCTGCATTGATCCTTGTTAATGAATTTCAATCGAGAAGAAGGTAGAGATAATGTTTAATAATAGGCGAATAAAAGTCACAGTCATCAGTGAAGACGTGTATTGAGGAGCTTCTACCCGAGGGTGGCGAATAGAACTGGTAATTCCGGCGGCAACGACATTTATTTTCCGGAGTGTAAATGCTGGTCCTTGTTTCACGCATTAATTCGTATATTTAATGCATTTCTGTGTCTACAAATTTCATGGGCCCGGGACAGAGTTCTTTCTAGTACATTCATTAGTGATTTTACAAATTATTTGTCAGAACTGGGAAACAGCGGAAAATTGACCTCTCATAAACGAACCAGCGCGCCTTAATTAATGCCAATTTTCTATTATCCTTTTTCACTTATTTTGGAATATTTTTAGATTGCAGACATTATTCCCTTGGGTATTTTCCTTAATGAACGATAGGATGAAAATTCTTTACGTTGTAGGCCCTCATGTGCTACGTGCTACATCATGCGACTTCGATGGGTTTGTTAGACAATAAGTAGTAGACGTAATAGTAGAATCGACATAGCAATTCTCTTTGTACTACTTCCGTTATGTAACTCTACAACAAACGCACCTTCAATAGCAAGCATCTCGCGAATTCTTTTCTGCTGAATAACAGCAATCATAGAAGTCACTTTCTGGAATGAAGCTCCTAGACGCGCGGCCCGTAAAAGTGAATTCCCTCCGCTTCACTGGTTCCGAGACACGCATCGAGTTACAAAGACTGCGAATGTGTAAGTAAAGCCGTCCCTCCACTCCATTCTAAAGCGATTCTCCAAAACCCTTCGCTGCGCAATGGATGGATTTCCATTTTTTAAATCAATTCAATGTTTCGGTAAAAAAAATACAGAAAATACGGGCTGTAACTGAAGCTCGATTAACTAATGTAGACTGCTGACAGTGAGGGAATAAATCTATTGACTGGAGTTTCTATCAATTTGAATTGCCCCTTATACACCATGATTATTTTAAACCCAGCTTATATCCTACAGTAATGCACCCTGAAACAAAATGACGTCTCTGGAAGAGGGAAGGTAAATACTAATTAGGAAGATTCATTAGTCTTCCTCCATACCCGTGAGATTTCAAACTGAAGGCTCTCATGCTAATACGTATTTTTTCGCTAACGGTTATTTTTTTCTCCTAGTATCCGCCTGCGAAACAGAAATATCGCTAAAAGCATCATCTAAATTCCACTTTACCTGGTAAATTGACTGAAATACTTGAGGATCTTACTTAATTCGATTTAAAATGCATGCATGCGGATGAATACCTCGAGTAGTCTAATGTTTTTTAACACCTCTCAGTATCCGTCAGTTGTGGCGCCGAATGTATGTCGTCGCGGATGGGGCTTTTTGGAGAGTTCAGAAGAGCAGGACTCAAATGCGAACTCATTCGGCAGTGGTGAGTGAGTTTAATGCAAGGAGAAATCCGTCTTTTTTCATTATGTTTCCCTTCCTTCGAAGAAAAACAGCTGTGAGAATCCGGCCCTCTGTGGTGCTATATTCAACGACTGTTTTCGTGAGGTCTCTATTTATTCGGGAGAAAGTAATGATACAAAGGGAATTAAATTCTTGGTCAAGTGAAATTTAGGCTGAGTTTCGGCCTCGTCTAAGCCCTCGTCTGATGAACTCACGAAAGATAGATGGCAACAGGAAATATCTATGAAATGGATTTCGCCTTACGATCCTTTATCAGCCTAGGATTTTAATTAATTCTGAAGGGAAATAGCAATAAAACAATAGACTCCACATCCACGCATCCATCCGTGTAACAATTGGTTAGAATTGCGTTTACGCGGAAATAAAAATTCTAATTTCAGTGAAGTTGATGTGATTACGAAATAAATGTTATATTAAATGCATTGCCCCAATGAGTTCCAAAAATGGTGCCCATGGTGACGGTTCGTGGTATCTCCGCATTCCTCATCAAATTCTCTCTGAGTTTGTAATTTTCTCGATATTATATGGCCATCACACTATCAAATACACCACATAATGTTTGCAGTGTTTTAAAATGTGTAAATTGTATACTCTACACCTTGTATTAAACACTTTATAATTTAAATAAATTACGCACACAGTGAGGAATTCTTATGTCGCGGAGGCTTCGCGATAGATGCACGCAAAGTGGGAGTGGCCGGTGAGGATACCAAATCCCGGACGACGGAATTTCCGGTAACTGGATGCAAAAATCATCGTCATGCACCGACGGAAAAGCTTCATGGTCACGAGTGATAACTTGAGTAAAATTCAATTTTTTAACCAACCTCGCCAAAAGGCAAGGCCGATATTGCCCTGTGAAACCCAATACAAATTGAGAGTGAGGCCAAGGTGGGATGCAGTGCCGTCCAAGCAAAAATAATCGATTTATTTACGCGAGTGCGCGAGCCAATGGAGTTCTCAATACCTGCCGCCTTGTTCCCTGCCTAAGATCGGGCGATCTTAATGTGTGGGAAAAAGTACGATTGTAATAAAATTGTAATGAAAATAAATGTTAGAAAGGGGATGTGGAAGTACTATGAGCGCGCAGCATGCGCGTATGATTCAATTACTGAAGGAAGCGCGCTCTAAGCCTTGGAGGGCTCATAGTAGTACACCTCGACACCAAAATAGTTCAGCCCCTTATTTTTTGTGCAGTCTGTGCCTAGTGGTGTCCGATAGCCTTTAGAATCCATTTATTATGATAGAAAGTTAATGATGCCTCTTTTATCAGTGGCCTTGCAAAATGATTTCCTTTAGAAAACGCGCCAGTTTCAACAGATTTAAAAAATCAATTCAAAATATTCATAGTTTCGGGTAAAGAAATTCCTGCGGTAGTTTAAAAGGCAATGAGACTTTCTAACAGGGAAATATTATCTTATTTATGACTTCGGAAAGAATTCTGATGTCGCCCCAGGGAAGAAGACAATAATTTTAGTTTTTTTTAATTAAAAAAAATTAGGATACAGTTGTGGAAAAAAAATTAAGAACTAAAAAGAATCACCTTCCAAGTTTTGAAAACTTCTGTCTCAAACAGAATAGAAAAATGTGTATGCCAAATAAGGATTAACATTTCGTTTAAAATAAAGAATTAGTTTTTCAATGATAAAAGAGTACAGAATCGTATAAGATAATTGCCAAAGAAGATATGCCCAAGAAACCCTCTAGTAATAAGCATCTAAAAATCAACTAAAATGACAATTTAAAAAAATGAAAACGCATCTACTAGAATTTTTGTCAAGCGACCTACATCACGGAAGTGAATGGGTGATTATGAGGGAATGCAATTTCAGACATAACTTTTTAAAAGGTTTATTGGATTACACACAAATAATATAATTGGCAAAAACCATACTAGTTGTATTTTTAACATGAGCTGCTACCGTAGGAGAATAGATGGATGGGCTCACCGATGGATGAAATGTTTCGGCGTCACTGCACAGGCATGCCGCTGGACGGGAATTGGACTTAAATGAGCAACTGCTACTTATACCCCTATATAAACCTTGCACAGAAATATTTCACTTGGCATTCCCAAAATATCAGACTTATTAATCCAAGGAACACTGTAAAGACTGAGTTAATGCTATATGAGTATCAAAATGCACCTTCTCTCTCTGGCAAGCGAGCACAGACTAGAGAGTTCCCTCTCTTCTCCGAGCGTCTTTTTCTGGCCTCTCACTTTCCCGCTGTTGACTACCACCTGTGAGATGGCTCGACCCAGTTTTTCAAAATCACTGGACTGAGAGGAGACGATTTGATGATAGAAAATAGTTCACAGAGAAAAATAAATGAATATTTGTTTAAGTGTTTGCATGCAAGGAAGAAAAATTCCACAATTGAAGGTGGTAGAAAATTTTGTTATGAAACGCGTAAGAGCTGGCATATGATAATGTACTTCAAAATTTTTCATAGCGTTTGTCACTTTTTATTTTAAAATAAATTTTTCTCATAAATTTGTCATCAATTGTTACCGCTTTAAATCGTGTGTGTGTGTGTGGCCTGACTATATGAAACATAATCATAAATGCATAATAGAGTCGTTGCAGGGGAATCAATGGAGAAGGGATTACCATATCGAACATTTTCTGCGGCAGGCAACTATATCTTATGTTGGGGGCTCGAAAGTTAATGATTTTCTTCATTATGATTGGCGTGGCTCTTGAGTCTGTTTTATAGACGACCTTAATTGTTGTGTTTGCAACCAAATGTCGGATTTTAAACTTATTTTTGGTGTGCTCAAATTGTTATTTCGGATATCTTTTATGGAAAATGAATGTGATTGAATATGTGTGTTTAAAATAGTATGTCATAACTTTATCGTCTGCTAGGACAAATATTGTTATCGTCTGGAAGGGCAGTGTTAAAAGTTCTTATTGTCTCCTCTTCTGCGGTGAAAATGCTTTTATTCTTATGAATGAATTTCAAGCTTAATTATTAATATTAATTGATGCATTGGTTGAAAAATATATTCGTCCGTTATTTTATTAAGAGACAACAAGTCATCGCTTAGCCTTACTTCGTAGTGAAGTGAGAAATTCTAAACTCTATTTGGGGCTTGTATAGCATAAATCAGGGGAAGCACATTTTTATTCCTACAGGAGTCTAGATGGTAATTTAAAGGTGTAGAAAATGCAACATCTTTCTCGTGGCATTGAACGAAGGCGTGGCAGAAGCACAAATTGGTAATTTGACTGCCTGTGTGTCATAATCAAGATGCTAGTCCATGGCTGTGTCGTATCAAGTTTTACTTGGATATTTAATATGTTAACCCGTAGTTGGGAGGCAGCTATAATTTAAAGCAGAGAACAATCTTAAAGGTACAGACAAAGCATAGTTGGCCTCGTATTGTTGAACATTTTGCAACAGTCGTGCTTCTGTGAGGGGAAAATAAACGCTACATAAGTAAATAAAGCAAAGCACCGGCAGTATTGTTCCATACTGACGTTTAAATACGTAACTACAACATCCTTGATGGTGAAAAGTAGGACAATATGTAATTATTACAACGTATAAATTCTTACTACATATATGCGATAAAAACATAGCCATTAAGTTTGAACTTGAAAGAGCTCAAATGAGGCCATTTAATTACAACGAATGATGGATAACAACTAGCATTTAATTTTCCCTAAGAAAAGTAATGAAACAGTAAAATTCATTTGATACCCTACCAATGATACTCTCAAAGAGGGTCAGAATCTCATGACTGTGTTATTTTGATTCCTTAATGGTCAGATATCACCAGAGGAGCATGTTATGTGAACCCTATTCCTGCATATTCAAGGATTAAATAAGTCGTTTGTTTTGCAGTTTACTGTGTAAGATAAGTTTTGAGTGGACATGGACTAACTATTGCTACACTTCTATGTCTCAACTAGTGAGACGTGGTCTGATATATCTCACTCTTCAGTGAACCAGTCTTCAATTCCACATGCCGTCTATCTCCCTTCATTCCATCCAATCTACCCATCATTTTCCTATCCCAATCTTGCCTGTCTAATGTTCTCCCATTTATCACAGTCCGCAACATTGCATCACCAATCAAAATGCTATGCTTTCACCTTTCCTGCCTCTGCATTAATCAGGACTAAATCAGTTTATAGCTGCCTTTAAAGATGAAAATAGGCATTAATTAAAATGAGAAAGAAATTCTGATGTTATTATTTTAATTCTCATAGACACTGCAATTAAAGGAATCGACAAATGGGCTTATTGCATTGCATAAGTCTTTCATTTTCAGATTTAAATCTTGGTGACTGCTCTGAAGATTGCCAAATGGATTTGGCTGTGTCACTATTTGTAACATCTAATTGAGCAACATGGAAAAAACTGTTCTATACCCTAGCATTTGAGTTTTACATGCCCTTTGCTTCTAAGTGTGGTAGGGCTTGGATATACCTTTAGACAAGTGGGTAACATTACTTCCTGTTAACCAAATGAGCTTCAAGTCTTACCTAGGCATGGATTTGAGGTCAACTCTTGATTCAGCTGCTTAGAAACATGATCAATAATAATAATAATACTTTATTCATTTTAAAAATGGTACAACCATATTAAATGTCGTCAATATAAGTATTATTTAACATATAAACATACTTTCTTAAATGTGATGAAGATTGTCACAAAAGAATTTATCCAATGAGTAAAGTGGGTGAGCAAGTAACCAGGTATATACCCTATTCTTGAAACTCTGGATACCATCTGATTTCAACTGAGTAGGCAGATAGTTATACAGTCGTATGTTCATATTGTGAAATGTGTTGTAAGTTGATGACAATCTACAATAAGTAGTATTTAGATTCGATTTACCTCTTGTGGAATAGTTATGGAGGTTGGATCTTAATTGGTAAGTTTCTAGATTAACTTTCACATGAATCAGAGCCTTAAAGATATACAAACAAAATACAGTCATGATTCTATACCTAATAAAAAAAGGTTTGCAGGAATCACGTGGTGGTATATTAGCAAGAGAGCGAATAGCTCTCTTTTGCAGTAGCAAAATTTGTTTAACATGAGGGGAATGACCCCATAACTCAACACCATAATTCAAATGACATTGAAAGAAGGCATGGTAAAGTGTTAAACGATACTCATTTGAAATGATAAAGTTGAGCTTTCTTAACATATAAACAGCTTTACTAAGTTTATTACAGGTCTGACTGATGTGAGTCTCCCAATTAAGTTTTGTATCAATATAAATTCCTAGTATTTTAGCAGTTTCAATATCAGTTATTTTTGATTTAAGACTGCACACAATATGCTGAGTTTTGTTAGTATTTAATTGTAAATGATTAATATCAAACCATTCCTTAGCCTGTTTTTGGGTAGCGCTAGATCGTAACTTTGCATCTTCTGGATGTTGACACTTTTGCACAAAAGTAGTGTCATCAGCATATAAAACAGATCTAGGTTTCATATTACAGGGCAAATCATTAATCATGATAATGAAAAGTACTGGGCCAAGCACAGAGCCCTGTGGTACACCACATTTTACTTTAAGAGCTGCAGACCGACAGCCATCAAGTTCAACCAATTGGTGGCGATCATCCAAATATGACTTCATTAGTTTCAGTGCAACTCCCTTAATACCATAATATTCTAGCTTTGTTAGTAATATTGAATGATTAACACAGTCGAAGGCCTTACTAAGATCACATAGTGTCACTGAGACTGATTCCTTTTCTTCAAATGCATTAATGACATAATTAACTATGGACTCTACTGCCAAAATTGTAGATTTCCCAGATCGAAAGCCGTACTGGGATTTGGAAAAGAGATTATTTAACTCAAAAAAATTACATATTTGATCTTTCATAATAGCTTCAAAAATTTTACCAAAAACGGGGACTATGGAAATGGGGCGGTAGTTAGCTAAATCATCTTTATCACCTTTCTTATAGACAGGTACTGTTTTGGAATATTTTAGAGCTGTTGGAAAATCTCCTGTCTCAAAACATAAATTGACTAACATTGCTAATGGTTCCGCAATGAGCACAATAATGTCCTTTATTAGGGAGTTAGAAAGACCATAAATATCCTTACTGTTGGATTTTTTAAATTTTTTAACAGTCGATATAATATCAAGTGGAGTAACAAAATTCTATTTAAAATTTAAATTATTCGGAGGAAGATTTTGCAGCATATTACCAATATTGGCAGCATCAACTTTTCGAGAGAACAAATTGTCTTCAACAGCTTTTAAGAAAAAATTATTTACAGCATCTGGGGTGAAAGGAAGATTTTCTTTTCCATTACCATGACCAACTTCTTGATTGATTACACTCCATGCTGCCTTTTGTTTATTTTTTGCATTCAATATAAAATCCTTGTAAGCATTATTTTTTGCACACCTAACTAAATTATAATAATCTCTTTTGTATTTCAAGTAGGCCTCTTTGTCATGCCGGCTTCCACTGGTTTTGTAAGAGTGGTAGTAACTAAGTAAATCATTTCTAAGAGCTAATAACTCCCCAGTATACCAGAGATTTTTTTTATTTTTAGTGGGGATAGAGTTTAGAATTTTTTTAGGAAAGCATTGCTCAAAAATGCCTAGGAAATTACCCAAAAAACTTGAAAAACATGTTTGTTCTACTGAGTCTGTGCAAAAACCATGCCAATCAATACAAGATAGAAGCAGTTGGAAACTCTCTAAACCTTCTATTGTTATGGGCCTCACGATTATGGTTTTACCTCTATTTGGATATATCTTTTGAGTTATTTGAGTATTAAAAGTGAAGCTTATACCTTGATGGTCAGATAGGAGATAGTCAATAACACTTATACTGTACAGTTCAGGACCATAATTGGTAATTACATTATCTAGGCTGGCAGAAAGTCGAGTAGGCTGTTTGTTTGCCCAGGATAAATTATAAGAAAGCAAAAGATTTTCAAGAACCTGACAATCACTAGTTTTTAGTGTTATGTCAATGTTGAGATCTCCACAAATTATGATATTGGCTTTCAGAGTCAAGAATAGGGATAGTACTAGTTCCAGTTGATTGCAGAAGTGTTCAAAAACACCATTAGGGGAGCGATACACAGAAGCAATGATCAAATTCAGGTCCTTCAATATGATCGCAGATATTTCAAAGTGCAATTCTAGACAGAATTTGTCCAAGTCAATTACCTTGAAGGGCATACCTTTCAAGACATAAATACAGGTACCACCGTTTTTTGCTGCAGATCGGCAGTAGAAAGATGCTAAGCCAAAATCACTAATTTTATACACATCAAATTCATTTTTCGTGATCCAGTGCTCATTGAGACATAGCACATTGTAGCCACCATGTTTGACTATTGCCTCTATCTCCGTTATCTTATTACGTAAACATCGCACATTTTGGCAAAATAAATCAATGCCCCGTTAAAATGAAAATGAGGCTTGGGATAATAATATACAGTATTATTTGTACCCTACGGAAGTATTCCACAAGGTTATGAGCAATAGTAAGTGCCTGAGTAAGTTTGTCCATTTTTGGAGGGTAAAAAATAATTAAGAATTTTTGTTTGAAAGGAACTATGAAGTTTCGATCATTGATATTACCTCTGACATAAACTCTGATTGTCTATCTTGAAGTGTTCACCTTCTCATGATTTGCATTTATATTCCTGCTTCTTTTTGAAGTGTAAACGGAAATGTGAGAGGCTTTTGAACTTTTTAGTGAGAGTCATCTTGTTACTGTTGGCACAATTAATACTTCTCCCTATTGCCTGAATTCAGTTTCTGGTAAAGTAAAAAGTTAATGTAAAGCAAAAGGGAAGAGATCAAGTGAATTTGAAGGATGGGTTTCCTCGAAAGCCTTTTCTTGGCCTAACATTACAATTTGGAAAGGGCTTTAAGCAAGAGCATTGTGGAAGTGGAACAGCCATCTTTTGCTTTGGAAGGTTTAAGGTCATTTCTTACTGATATTCTCCTCAAAGTGAAGTTTTTTAAAAACTGTTTAGCCACTGCCAGTAGAGGATGAATGTTTTAGAATTGTAGGGCGAGAAGGGTTAAGTAGATATTACTAGTCAACCACTTGCTTAGCCTGATCTGCACCGAAGCTGTGACTTGCCTTTTTGGATAAAGTGCAAGTCCAATGTACAAGTTGGTGTTGATGCCTCCTCTTTTCTGAGAAAGAAGTTCAACTCAGACACACTTTTGCTGCAGTGATTTTTGGTCCTTGAACATCTTGGATGGGATTCAAATTCGAATTATATATGTGATCTTGATCCAGAACTCTTTATGCAGGATCAGGAGAATTAATTTAACTTATGTACTCTTTATTATACATATTCAGAGAGCTGGCATGGGCTGAAAGGAGATGACAATCTGAAAATCGATTTATTTTCTTTGGACATTAGCATCTAATTATGCATGATTCAAACTGATATTACATGGTACAGCAGGTCAGTATCAGGAAAATTTTTTTATGAAATAGGTGTCCCTATTTTCTTCAAGAAATTGAATAAAGCTATTTTGATGGCGTGGAAAGACCAGCATGTGAATGTGTCAGACATTTGATCAATGGACATGTGAGACATTGCTTTTGTAAATTATGGCATATAAGTATTGTATTTTTCAGTTTAATTTTTGCTACTCCTTAAGTATCATATTTAGTAATCCATGTATCTTAATCCCCAAGCCTCAAAAGAAATTTTACCTCAAAGCCAGTGTGAAGATATCTTCCCCTATTTACTTGAATTTTGCCCTTATCACTCCCATCCCCAGGAAGGGTGCGCTGAACATCTCAGACAGTTACCATCCCATTTCTGTAGTTCCTGTGTTCTCCAAACTTATGAATAGGATGAACTCATGTTTTAATGAGAAAAATCATGAACTGAGCATATTGTATGGCCTTATAAAAGCTTATGACAGCATCAACCATATATTGTAAGGGCAAACTCAGAATTCTGAGTATTTAAGGGAAACTCATTAACTCAATAATATTCTTCCTCATTGGTAGAAAACAGTTAAACATCATCAGCATTCCAAAACTGGAATTATCTCAGCAAAGTCTACTTCCTCATGAAATCAAATGTGGAGTTCCCCATGAGTCGAGTTTGTCATGTTAAAGGCAGCCTGGTGCCAATAATCTTGCAACATGACAACATTTGTCCACATACCTTGCGCACAACTGGAGAGGCTCTGCGAAACCTGAAATTTGAACCAATTCCTCACCCTCCTTCCCCCAATCTTGCGCCTTGCGATTTTTATTTTTTTCCTCAACTCAAGAGAGACCACAAGGGTAATCATTACACCTCAGACATTGAGGTGAAGGCAGCTGTCTAGTCCTGGATTTGAGAAAAGTCGGACGTTTTCAGTGACCGAATGAAAAAACTTGTTACACATTGGGAGAAATGGGTTTGCCTTAATGGTGACTATGTTGAAAAATAAATGTATGATTTCAAAACTTAAGGATTGTACATCAATGTATTTTCTGCCTGATCTTGCTGTTTGTTTGCACTCTACAAGCATGTGTGCATTACTTTTCAGCCTACCCCAGTATAAAACATGTTGAAGCCACTAATGTCTTGGACTTCACCATCCATGATAATACCATGTAAGGAGCACATAAATAATGAAACCCATAGAGAGGAAACTGGTATTTTTGTGATAATATGGGTCACTTCTTCGATATCTCTGGAATGCCTCAAGTTTTGAACTTAGCCAAAACTCATCCCTTTCTCAATTATGGCATTATCATTTTGGGCAACTCTTCCCAATGTAAGAGTTTTCTCTCAGCAGAAACAATCCATCAAAGCAATTGCTGGAGTTTCAATTAGAGAACATAGAAAGCCCTTTTTCAGATCTTTGAAAACCTCAACTATGCAATGCTCCTTAGTAAATAGTAAGTAAAATACTAATATATTCCCAACTAAAAGCTCTTTCCACTCCAATGACACTCTAAGTGATAATGAAGTACACCTTGAAGGTTTAACTCCACCCTCATCAAAAATGGCTCACATAACTTGTGCTCATATTTTTTGCTAAAGGGAAATTCAGAAGACAACTGAAGATTTTCCTTCCTTAAAATGCATTTTACAGTGCCTCTGAATATTTGAACTGTTAATTTTATATAAGGTAATGTTGCATTTTATTAATTAGACACCCTCACATGTATGACCTGATGGATTAAAGACTATATTTTTATTGCAATCAAAAAGCTATTCAAGTTATGATATAAAAAAGTTCTGCTTAAAAAGCTAAATATTGATCCAAAAGGTCTTTTGAGCTGAGTAGGGCAAAAATTATGATGATGTAGGATAAAAGAACATTTAGTCCAATGAATAGGATATATTTTTATTATACTTCTTGCAGATACTTTAACGTATGTAAAATCCTAGACGATAATCAAAAATCTTTTCATATGTACCCAATGCTCTAAAAACAAGGGGGAAGGGAAATGAGGCAGTCTAATCTAGCTAAAAGGAATCAAATAATTTTACTCCAGTTCTCTTTTGTGGGGAGTCCTGGTGAAAAAATGAGTTGAATATTTATTATTTACAATTTAGTGACTTGATAAAACGAATTGAGAGGCGACTGGATAAGCTTAAAGATCATTGGTTCATGAATCTCCCTTAGCTAGGGAAAGTGTGTAGCATATCTATGGGTTTTATTATTTACAAGTAATAAGAGTGACACATGTCATCAAGCACCTTAATCTTATTCCTGAAAAGCAATTTTTTGCTAAATGCATCCCTGAAATAACATTTAAAATCATCATGGAGTATCATTCTGAGGATTAGTTTTCTGCAGCTCTCCAAACTTCATTCCATCATCTCTAATAGAAGCAACATTTTCCATTACTTGCTTGAAATACTTAATCCTTTCCCTCCATCAGTTATCTTTTACCTCAATGTTCCTTTCAATTATGGTCTTCAGTTAACTATTTATTGTGACTTCAGATGCATCCTCTTTAAGGGCCCCCAATAGGTTTCTTTGAACCCATTATTTGAAATATTTCTTTACTTGTTACTATCTGAGCATTTCCTTCGGTTGGGTGTTAATACGAAGAGAAAGGAGTGACTTTTCATGAGAAAGTCTTTTGATTGGAAAAGCCATGTGGAGAATAAAATCAAAGTGAGATAAAATAACTTAACACTTTTATTATCTTAATAAAGCATACATATAAAACGTGTGAATTATATAAATTTATGTATGGCTAAAATTTCTATCCATCAATAAATAACATGTGACACCAGACATATTCATATCCTGATAACATTCTGATGTGCAACATGAGCTACAATATTTCTCATAACAAATGTTTGCTGCCATTAAAGCATGTGAAAAGTGAATGAGCTCACAATTACCTGAGGTTTTTGCCATAATGTGGAAAATAAATTATGTGTAGGAAGCTGCATGGTCATGATTTCAGCGCTGTCCAAATGCCACTTAAACCAGGGGAAATTGAAAATTAACAATGCTCCATGACGGAACTTCTATATAAAAAAACTGAAGCTCATATTGAATGAGATCCATTTCAAATTGCACATGCATTGCAGGTATGTCAACTACTCTTGTTTTGATCAGCTTCCTCAGTTTCTCCTTTCGATGCGAGCAAGAGCTCATAAAGTTGTTGGACCTGGTCTTCTTTCATCTTGTCAAGTTCCTCCTCAGATAAATCATGACCCAAAGGGGTTGCATGCTTTGGCCCTTTCAGACCCAGTTGCTTGCTCAATGTTAAAGCATAGGCCTGCATAAAAAAATTAAATGGGTAAATTATAATCAGACGGGAATTATTCACGATAGGATTCAATTAATTACATATGAGTGAAAATAGACATTCCTTGGCAATGAGATGTGCTATTTCACCATCATTTGCTTTTTCAGGGACGGGCATTACTAACAAGCTGCTAATTGCACCATATGCCAGAGGTATGTTAACACAAAGCACATGGGAAACACCCAGTAATAATGCATATAGCCAAAAACTTGAGCCAAGGATTCCCTAGAGCGGAGGGTCCTCAAAATAGTCAATTTTTATATGAAATTACGAACATTGTTCAAGCGAATAAATTATTTTGTGGAAACAAAATAATTTCCTCGACCTTCACTGGACAGGCTCCACCATATATCATAATATCGCTACGCGTTTAGGGTATTCCAATTAACTGTACTTTCAAAGAAAAACATTTGGCAATACGAAGGTGAATGATAACCACCGAACCTGTGCTACGTGTTTTCAAATCTAACAATTGGTGGTAAAATTATTAATTGATCACATGTATTAAAACCTCTTCAAGGAGTACGTAATTTACGTTGGTTGCAAATTAATTAGAGTGGGCAACAAGGAGCTTTAAAATAGTCATTTATGCCGCAATTTTGCAAATATTCCAGAGAAGAAAAAGGTTGGCAAATAGTGAAGGTTCAGGATCATGAAAAGACGTTCAGTACCTTCCGAAAGAACGTCTGCATGTTATGGGAAAGACCAGGGTGGTTAGCTCACAATTTTGGCGGGTAGTGCAGTACAATGAAAGTATACCATTTCACCTGTCTCTTAAGGATTTTCCAACAGGTAGATGTACTATTAAGATTCGTATTCGGAAGAGAATGTTCAATTCGGCATTGCGCTTTACGTGGATGAACTTTCCTGTCGATGCTATCAACCATTCTACTTAGGAAATATATTCACTTACCGTCCATTCATTTACAAATATTGATGCTTCGTGGTCAGAACAGTTTTTGTGCCTTTTAAATTCCTCCTTGGCATACAAATCTCCCAGGGATTTCACTTCTTCCGGTAGACCACGGTGTAGTTTGAGAATTACTTTATATAGAAACCTTACGCGCTGGACGTGTTTAAGATCTACTAATTTGTGCGACATGCCGAATTTCTCCGATAAAAATGTGGCGAATATCAGCCTGATGGAATTTCGACCATTTTATATTGCCAATAGGATCAAAATTACTATCCAAGAAGAGTATAGGTCTGTAGTTTTCTTGTTCCTTTCATGACGACGAGAACGGCTGTCTGCGGGCGTATATTGTTATTCATTTGTCATCAGCTGTAAATCCTGATAACAAATGTAACCATCAATTTAGCTACGTCGGTTGTGTCTTTCATACAAATGTTAGGGGCTAAATACATACTTTTGACTGCTTTACAAATTGGACACCTGTAAATGAGGACACGTCCATCATACAAAAATGAAAACTATTGAAGGGAAGATAGTAGTGCTTGGCGCTCAAGGTAAAGAATGTTTTCCACGTATTTATGTTATAACTTGTTTTCATTAGTTTTGATCGGTAATTTTAGCCTCAATACCTTGGAAATAATCTATTAAAACAGAACGAACTATTTATCTTTTTCTTTTTTATTTGAAAAGGTGTAGGAAAAACTAGTATGGTTGTTAGATACATAGGGAAAATGTTTAGTCACCATATAAGTCCCACGATTGGAGCATCATTTTTTACTTGCAAAATAAACGTTGAGGATGCTCGAGTGAAGTTACAGGTATACCTTAATTTCAGAATTGCAGTAATTTTATGTTTTAAGTGAAAATGTAAATATTTTATAAGCTAAGGATAGTACTTGTTTATACCAACTTCCTCCATCATTATTAAACCTTATTACTTATTGCTCTGAAGTTTTGATTGGCTTGATGTTACGTCTTTAGGAGTTAATTTGTGTAAGTTATGTGCCTTCTGCTTTGATATTTAAGGTATGGGACACCGCAGGCCAAGAAAGATTTCGTTCCATGGCACCAATGTACTACCGCAATGCAAATGCAGCACTTCTTGTTTTCGACATTACTCAGTACCACACATTTTCATCAGTAAAGACTTGGGTGAAAGGTAATAAGAACCCATATTTTCATTGTGCTCGTTCATTGTGCATATGTTATGTAATTAATCATTTGCTATTTTTAGCCCATTTGTGGTAGATTACCGGGAAAGCATTAACTTTCACCGATTCAGGTTTTTCCCCACGTATTGCTGATTTTCCCCTTTTTAGGATGGAATGAATTATGGATTATTGAAGTGTTCTTGCTAAACCTCCTTAATGTAAAATGTGATCAAGTCCATAAGAAATCTTTCTTGCATTTTTTATTAGGGTTGCTATCTTATCACTGTATTTTTTAGTTTCACTTCACTTATTGCCATTTTCTAGCTATCAATTATCTGGACATGAGCTATCCTCATATATATATATATATCATAGTATCCTTCTCCGCCTAATCTTTTTAATCAGGGTAAAAAAGAAACTTTACACTTCCACAATAAAGACCTTATTGTGGAAGAGTAAAGTTTCTTTTTTGCCCTCATCATGAAGGAATTCCGCAAAGTTAAACCTGAAACTGTTATGTTTAAACTTGTTGACATAATATCTTTTTCACTATTCTTCTGTGTCCTTTCCATGTTGCCTAAATCTTTTTGGTTCCAAAAAGTATTTTCCCTTCATCTCTCTGATAGTGAGTGGGGGATTTCCTTCCTTTCTCCCTGGCAGTGCTCTCCTATGCCTGTAAAACTCGTCCATTTAAGCCTGAATCTGCCAACTCTCCATATCATTGCTGTGACCTTCCTTCTAAATTCCTTTTTTCATATAAATTTCTTGTGTTAGTTTATTTGATATACCTGTGTATTTATTTCATAATTTTTTCATTTCCTTCTCTCGCTCCCCTTTTTATTGTCTCTAATGTGATACATGGAATTTCTCATCTTATTGCTATTTACTATTCCTATTATTTCATTTGAAATTTTATTATCCCTCATTTAAGATGTTCTCATGCTTCTTCAGCTTCCAAAACCTAGTCCAATATCCTCACTCAAAGTATGGTCCATTGCTTTCTGGTTCTCCTTCCATTTCACCCCATTTAATGCTAATATTGCATTTCATTTTTCCATCTGTCTTCCGGTTTTATTCTCTTGAATTTGATGTCATTCTTCATGATTGTTCATGTATCATCTTATATCATTCATATAATTAGTTATTAAAAATCCTCGTTAGGATTTTCAGTTAATTTAGAGTCCCTAAAAGTAGCATGGGAGATGCAGTGCAAGGCTATGGAAAGTTTGCAGAGGAAGGTTGAAATTGATGCGCTATACAAGAAGATTAAAATACTATCAGGAAGTAAGAAGAGAAGATCTGTGTTAACATTCAGAGATAAGTCGGGTAAGATAATAATTGAAACAGAAAAGATCCAAGAGATATGGAAGGAATATATCAAACTGTATGGTAAAGAACTTAGGCCAACAAGGTTAGGCATACAGGAAGGAGAACATGATGTAGATGAAGATAGCTTAGGTCGAGGCATACTTGACAATGAGATAAAAAGGGCATCAAGGGAGATGAAATCAAATATCGCCATGGGGGTAGACAACATTCCTGCGGAACTACGAAAAGGTTTAGGAAAATGTGGGAGGAAGAGTCTACCTGTATATGGACTGATTCGTAGCATCTATTTGGAAAGAATCTGGCTGGAAGACTTTGTGAGATCAGTGTTAGTTCCTATTCCAAAAAAGATAGCGCTACATCATGTGAAGACTACAGAACAATATGTTCGATTTCCCATGAAGTGGTCCTCAGAATTATCAACAAAAGGATGGAGAGCAAGGCAAATGATTACGTAGGAGATGATCAGTTTGGGTTTAGAAAGGGGAGAGGCACGCGCGATGCCATTGCAGTAATCAGATCACTAATTGAGAGGAATATAGAATATGATCAGGATGTATTTGCCTGTTTTGTAGATTTCGAAAAGGCATTCAATAGAGAGCTTTGAGAAAAACTAATTAGTATATTGCAGGAAATAAAAATAGGTTGGAAGGACAGGAGGCTAATCCGGAACCTGTACATGTCTCAGACTGCTCAGGTACGAGTGGGGAATGGAGAGACCGGATTGGCAGTGTAAGGAAGAGGTGTAAGGCAGGGTTGTCCATTGTCACTGGTGCTGTTCAATCTTTATGTGGAGGAAATGATTGAAAAGAGGCATGGGTAGAACTGGAGGTAGGAAAAGTTGGAGGAGAATTAATAAAATCAGGGGTTGGAAGCATTGCTGAGTGAATTGGAAATTCAGTGCGATAGATATGGGATGAAAATAAATGTTAATGAAACAAAGGTTATGCAATTTCCCAGGTAGACAAAGGCAAAGCTTATCATTAAAATAGGCGGGCAGAAACTAGAGCAGGTGGAACAGTTTTATGTATCTTGGAAGTGTTTTGACCCAGAACGATCAAAGTAGTTGGGACTTAAGGAAAAAAATTGCATTTGGCAAAGAGGCTTTCCCAATGAGGAGGGATTTGATGACAGGGACGTTGAGTAATCTTAAGAGAAGACTCGTCAAATATATGCAGCGTAGTTATGTACAGCGTGGAAACCTGGTCACTGGAACAGGATGATAGAAGTAGATTGGAGGCTTTTGAAATGTGGTTATGGAGGAGGATGGAGAAGGTAAAATGGACTGAAAGGAAAGCACATGAGGAAGTGCTGGGTATAGTGAGTGAGGAGAAGGGTTTGCTGGGAGAAATCCTAAGGAGCCAGGAGAAATGGAGGAATGGTGTATTGATCAACGTTGGGATGCTGAAAACTGTAATAGAGGGGAGAATGTTAGGCATTGCAATAGATTAGGGATGTTGGATGGGATGAAGGGAGGAAGGAAGTACTCCGAGATGAAGAGGGACCTGATGTAGAGTAGGTTGCTGGATTGTGTTTTGTCAGGAGTCACAAAATATTTATTTGGTAGTAATGTCCATCCAAAACCTATTTTAACCGGTTGATTACTTGATAATAATAAATTCCTGTGTCGCAAAAAAACTCTTGTGTTTTTTACCTTTCTAAAAGTCTTGCCTGCTCTCTTTGAGAATCAAGAGCTTATAAGCCTAATTTCCTCCAGCAAAGCCGTCATGCCTATTGTCCTCTTGTAGCAATTTCAGTGAAGTAAATGAATGTCCTCTGAGCACTTTCGAAATACTGAATTCAAGTTTCCCCCATGGATCCGGGATACTTGCCACTCATTCCAAGTGTGGCCTACCTGAATCAAATCGAAAGCCTACCTTAACTGGCAGGTTACCTAATAATAAACTGCATGTGGAAGTATTGGGAATAGGAAATGGAATCGTCTGCAGTAGCTGAGAAGAGTAAAAAATTAGAATAATCAGCTATTATAAACAATCAGAATAGCAATAAACAATTTCATATTCATGCAAAAATAAAATCTACTTTTAATTCATCCAATTAATGATTTCCTCAGGTTTGATGGGCGATTCTCAAACTTAACTTTTAAAAATCAGTATTGTGTCAACACCACATTTTTTGCACTCATTCTGTAGTCTAGTCTTAATAAGCGGGCTGACAGTCAGTAGCCTACTTCACTAATGGATTTGTTCCATCATTGATGATAGCGGAGGTAATACTCACTTGGAGGGAAGATATACACAAACATCAATCTTGAGAGGAAAGAGAAATTGGTAAGGGAAAGCCAGTTACTTCTCTTCCATGCATGTAAGGGAGATTGTTTACATCTGCTAATGTGAAAACAAAATGTAAGCGGACTATAGCAAAATTTATGTCAATTTTTTAGTGCATATTAATGGCATTCAATGCTGGCTCTAAACCAATATCCATTATTCAAAGATAGGCAAAACCGAAGTGAGTAATAAGTTCCTTTTGAAGAATATTAAAACAGACTTGGTGATTTTAGAAATATAACCCAAAGTCTAAAGGAAAGTCTTAAGGGCATTTCTAATAACCACATCAACATGAGTATTGAAATTTAAGGTTGAGGTAAATATCACATTCGGGTCTTTCATTGATGGTGCCCTACCAAGTGGCAAATTGTTACTTTGGCAATTATGCAACATAGAATTGTAAGAGTGAAAAAAAGTTACCTTTTATTATTTTTAGATTTAAGGGCATTCCATCTCCACTGCACCATACATACAAGTTGTCCAAAATTGGCATTTAACCTGCTGCTAAAATTACAACTTACATCTTTACATCAAGAAAGTAGTATCCTAATTATGATTGTTTTATGAATAAAATACATGCAGGGTAATTGGGTAGCATTGACATTTTTCTGCTGATTTGATTTTGCTTATATTGTTAATTTCATTCTTCTTGCTCAGAACTTCAAAGAAACGTGGAAGAACCTATGGTGCTATGTGTAGTAGGAAACAAAGTTGATCTTGCATCCCAAAGAAAGGTATCCAGAGACGAAGCATTTCAGTATGCCACTTCTATCGGAAGCTTATATTTTGAAGCATCAGCCCTTCAAGACCAAGGTATAATTTGTTATTTATTTTTGTTCATATTATATGCTGTCCATGGTTATACTATATTTTTAGCATTGCATGATGTATGGTGGTATGGTATATTCATTAGTGGTTATGGTAGGAAAGAAGTTTAAAATTAGTTTGATTTAGTCTTTCTGTGATATGAGTGAACTTCCTAAGCCCTAAACTCTATGCTATTGCATATCCAAGCCACATTAACTGAGACATTAACTAACATTGAGCTGGGATTACTTCAATAAAAGCATTTGAAGTTTGGGATTAGTTTATACTTTGGGATAGTTATACAGTTCAGCATTTTGATAACTTAGGATGGTATTACTTTAATATTTACTGATGACTTGATACATCTATTAGTCAAAGCACGTAAATGTTTTGATTTTTCACTCCTAGAATTTGCTTTCCTCAGCTTTAGAGAATTTTACTTTTTGCCTAAAACTTAATATTGGTGTTGAACCAATTTTTTAACTTTCTCAACTTTCCCACCTCTCTGAATTTCTCATAACCTTATAAGTTGTGGTTGCATTTTTGTATTTGATTTTATGTTAGCAGTTTTATCTTTCTACTATTCAGAATAAAATACAATTTTGTCACTTTTAGGAGTGCTACCAAGCTTGATTTAGGTTTCAAGCCAAAATGATATTGTAAAGGCACTTAACATATTGCATTGCAAACTTTTCACTACAAAAGCAATTTTGTGGTTGTGTAGTGCCAGTGGTTCTGATGTTCACTGGCCATACATATCGTGTAGGTGAAGGAGTGGAAAGTGGAAAAACAATGGAAATAGGAATCTGTGACACTAGATTACAACAAAGTTGTGGGTTGAATGACTTTTTTAGTCATGTCCCAAATTGGCATCCCACGTACCCCTGTAATTAGCTTCTACAATTACAAATCAGTATAGTGCATTAATTCAAAGGAGGCTGGCCAAATGGGACCTTTTGTGGGCCTTAGGTTTCATACCTGTGCAAAAAATTGAGATGGCGGGAAGTTTTGGCCTCAAATTTATCAAATTTTGGATTAATTCATCACTACAATGGGAGAAAGTGAGTGAGATTTGAAGAATGTGATCTTTAGAAACATTTTAAACTTTTCAGCCATGTTTCTTATGAATTTATCACAGTTATGCCTCCTTAGTGGCCTGCCTTTGTGCCTCTAGTAGGATGTTTTACCTTCCCTCTGGCTACCTTATTCCATGCATCTTTCATATTTTGTGCTGATTTTTGATCAACTGGAGGTCTTTCAGTTCTCCCGTGGAGGGTCTTGACCCCTAGAATCTGTTGTATGCCTGACAGACTGTATTCTCTAAGGTGGCTGAAGCAGGAATCTTTGTTTCATGGTGCACTCTCAAGGTAGTTCTTTGCCCTTTTTTGTGGAAATGCAAAGACATTTTGCCTCCACTTGGATGTCTATGGTGAATCTTGGTCTCGGCTAGGAGTAGCTAAGAGATTCCTCCTGTCCAAGCTGCTGATTTTTTGCCTCTTAGCACATCCAATTGCCAGTTTTTTATTAGGGTGTAGGATGGGTAAATGTTGTGGTAGACTTCTTGAGCTAAGTCATCTGATTTTCTGACAAAAAAAGGCAAACCATTGCCAGAAGTTGGCTTACCTGGTGATGAAAACATTTTTACCATCTGCTTCTTTGTGATTGACCATTTTTCCTTCACTTCTCCGGTCTCTTCATACACCAGTTGTTTGAGGGAATGCTACAGGGTTCGTCCGGAAAATAAGTGTACTGATTTTTTCCCGCCGCTCCAGGCGCGCCCAGCACCGCTCTGACGGGCTGCGATTGGAGGGGGGTATGTTGGCAAGCGACGCTGAAAAAGGCAGTCGGCTCTGAGCTGTGGTGTAGTGAGGAGCTCTGTTAACGCGAACCTCCACGCTCGACCCACGTCACGGAACGCGATGCCGAAGTTTTTGGAGCAGCGTTATTCCATCAAATTTGCGGTAAAGCTTGGGAAATCGTCTACCGAAACTGTCGGTATGATTAACCAGGCTTACGGGGAGTCAGCCATGTCCAGAAACATGATCTTTCGGTGGCACAAGATGTTCGTGGAGGGCAGAGAAGAGGTCGACGACGAACCACGGCCTGGACGCCCATCAACGACACTCACCGACGAAAATGTGCGAAAAGTTCGCGATGTACTGAACTCTGATCGTCGTCTTAGTGTTCGGATGATAGCAGAGCAGTGTAATGTGCCAAAAACACTAGTGCACGAGATTATTAGGCGCCAATTACAGATGCGAAAAATTTGTGCAAAGATGGTGCCGAAAGTGCTCAGTGATGATCAAAGACTCAATCGTTTGGATATCGCGACACAACTTGCGGATCACTGCAAAAATGATCCACATTTTTTAGAGAACGTTGTTTCGGGTGCCGAGACGTGGATCTTTGAGTACGACCCGGAGTCGAAGAGACAAAGTGCGGAGTGGCACACCCCATCATCGCCCCGTCAAAAGAAAGCTCGCATGAGCAAATCTCGGATCAAGGCGATGCTCATTGTCTTTTTTGACAAAAGGGGAGTCGTCCACTACGAATTTGTACCTGAACGACAAACTGTAAATGCTGCATTTTACGTCCAAGTGCTCGACAGGCTTCGAAAACGAGTCGCCCGCGTCCGGCCAGCGATCAAAAACATCTGGCGGCTGCATCACGACAATGCGCCGTCTCACACCGCGCTTGTCGTGTCGGACTTCTTGGCCAAGCACGGCGTGGCAACGCTGCCGCACCCGCCCTACAGCCCGGACTTGGCACCACCGGACTTCTTTCTGTTCCCAAAGATAAAGAGGAGTTTGAAAGGAACGCGATACGGGACTTTGGACGCCGTCAAAGAGGCCGTGACGACGTGTCTTCGAGAGGTTCCCGATGATGCCTTCGCGGGAGCGTTCCAGGAATGGGAACGCCGCTGGAACAAGTGTATCGACTCACAAGGGTCCTATTTTGAGGAATATTAGCTTAAGATATGTAAAAGTGTAATAAATTTTATTTCCTGAGCTCAGTACACTTATTTTCCGGACGAACCCTGTATTAAGACTCTCAGCCTCTCTAAGCAGGTGTAATTGTAACTTTTAAAATATCCTGTTGTGATTCCTCTAAGGAGAAATAACTTCTTTCTTGGGAGTAAATACCTGTTTATTCTTTATTTATCTATTTAAGTATGTACTATTTTGGAGTATTTTCTTCAGTGATTGGGTGTTGGCAGGAAGGACAAGGAGGGCCATGCACCCTTTCCGTGCTGCCCATATCATTGCCCTCCTGAAAATATTAGTTTATTTCGATAACCCCAACATTTAAACCTATCTAGGATATGTTCTGGATGAATGTAATACCTGTGAAAAAACATTTGAGGGAAAATTGATCTATTTATAACTCCTGGCACCTATGCTCCAAATGTGGTAACAAATGTATCTTTACTTTTGAAAATAACATGCTCATGCCCATCAAATGAAGAAGATAATAGGAGTTCTTAGATAGTAAGAAATATGGCTGTGCTTTGTGTTCAATTTTCTGACATTGGTTTTGAGGATAAAGGATTGATTCCATGTTGAAAGAGGGCAGTATTACAGAAGATATCCTGCAATACCTGCAATGGCTCGTACGTACGAATCATGCATTGCTCTACATGTCCACTTTTAATTGAGAAGGCGGTTATCTTATTTTTTAATTGATCATTTGATGGGATTGAGGTCAATGATACGTCCATATAAATTTTGCCAGTCAGATTAGTTTTGTAGGCACCATGCTGGCCAAAGGTATGAGTTATGTCTCAAACATGGTGACTGAGTAACCTTTTTGTTTGGCTTTAGGGCTACGTTTTCAAGCAAAAAGTAGCTTATATAGGAAAATACATGGTTCCATAAGGCTGGAATAATTGACAAAAAAAACTCTGGATTGGGGTTCTTTTTAAGTCGAAGTAGTGTAAGAAAAAACAGTTCTACTGGTATGACAATAGTAATGAACTTGACAATATTTAATCCTTAGGGATTGAAGATGTTTTCCTAAGTGTTGCTTTGGGCTTGGTGAAACTTGCTCAGGATCCCACGCAACGTACCAGCATTAAAGTGTATGAGGGTCAACCAGGGGTTCATCCAGCCCTTGACCAGAAAGAAGAAGATGCAGCTCTCCCCAATGTTATTGGTAGTCCAGCAATTGCTCGCGCAGATGCTGAGCGCACTGTTTGGTGCTGTTGATGAAAATTTCCAAAAGACCTTTGGGTATGCTTGCCTGTGACCTTCCTTTATCCTGAATACATGATTGATCCTCAAAACTGTTGGTAGCATGGCCTTGGGACTGAAAACTTCAAATGTTTCCACTAGTGATCTTATTTTAACAGTTCCGTCCAAAAGATTGAGGTTCTTGTGGAATCTGTGTTGAACTCTTCAACTTTGGCTGGGTCTGTTTGATGTACTAGTTCAGATTTTATCATCTCACAAAGGTATGAGCCTTTGTGACTGAATTTGCTCTGTATTTGATATCTGGTTGGGAACATTTTCTTAATTCAGTATGTTATATGTTCTTGGAAAAACTGAAAAAAAACTAGTACCAATTTATTGATATTATTTTGAGGAAATAACTATTACATTGGAACAATTTAGAGCAATCAATCTCAAACTAGAAATGTTCCTCTGTGACCCCCTGAAAGATCTGGAAAGCTCTTTGATGTTGTTGTTTCACATGGTGCCTTGCTGAAGACAATGCTTAAAGACTACCTACTGTTATTTAATTACTCATTTTTGCAAAAATGAGTCGCCATGATTTCTATTAGGCTGCATCTTTGAGGGCTTTGAATGTGCATTTTCAAACCAATTTTGTACCAATTGTTGTGGATAAGCTCCAATGAACATCATTATTAAGTTAATTGTTCAATATATTAAATACATTTTTGCTTGTATTGGTTTTACATCAAATTTGATGAACTTATTGAAGATCCTATGAGAAAAGAAAAATAATGAATCTAACACATGTAAAGAGATAATAATGCATGGTTCCTAAGTGCATATAAATATCATACCTGAGCCAATGCTTGTGATGTTTAGAGAGAATAGAACAAAACCAGGGATACTTTCAAAATACCTTCTTTTGAAATGGACCTTTGCTACAATACAGTCTTGCGCTCATGTAGCAAAATTACCATTATGTTGCATTCTCTTTGAGAATTAAGTTATAATATCCCTTAATGAGAGTGTTCACAAAATCCTGTATTTGGGTGGTATATGCAATCAAATTCTGGGAAGGCTTAATTAATTTGTTATGGCTGTGCAATGTGGATATAATTAGTATTAATCATCATAATCAGTGACGATTTAGAGAAATTGTGAGGAATTTAAGGAACTCTCTGTGCTTTTGTTTCTATTCCTGGAAAATTGAAATCCATTATAAGCATCTTACTTATTCATTCTCCCCTAATAAGATAAACATTTGTGAAGAGAGTGTAAAATGATGAATACAACCAATGGTGGCAGTTTAGGTTATTTTTATCATGTGATGCTATGTTCCTTCTGAGATCTTCAACAGACTTCAAAGATATATGCCTGAGATTTTAACAATAAGCTGCAGTCTGACTAGAATGTTTGAGGCGAGCTGTATTCGAGATTGTTTTTGTGATACTTTAAATCTAAATGTTTTGATGCTACCAATATTCAGTATGTGTACAAAGTAAGTGAAATGCTTTATATCTGGTCCTTTTTGTAGTGAGCTAGTGCTAGGGTAAGAGCTTCCATTTCTGTAACTCATTTTATGAAATGTATATTGAACTTTGAACAAAATAATTACTCTAGCTGTGCAATTCAATTTTTTTAAAGGAAAATCAGTTTATTGATATTAACCTCATTTGTGTTCTTTTACTATATGGCACTAACTTTTGGATCCACTTATATGGTTGTTTTTATCTTAGGTGATAGTAATGAAATACCAAATGTTAGATAAAAAGAGTCTTTTAATTACTTATTATTTATCCTAAGATTTAAGAAAGCTGTTATAAGATTGTATAGTGATGTATCCTTATATGCCTATGTTTTAGTGTGATGTATATTTTGTACCCTTTTAATATTTTTTACAAAGATTTTAAGACTTATTTTCTTTATGTTTGATGCATAAATGTATTCCCTCATGAGAAACCAAAAAAATGTTTCCATTGGTAGTGATCCCAGAAATTAAGTTTTCTATTATTTGGTGTTCATTGTTAATATGTATGATCAAAAGTTGTTTTGTGATTTTATTAAAATGGAGTTGAAGAAGTTCATTTCTTGGACAAGTTGAAAATGAAATTTACATTTAGCATAAAATCTAAATATTTTTGTAGCCAGTCGTGATTGTAATTTTTACATAATTTCTTTTGTACAGTGGTCATTGAATGTTGTATTTTGGTAAATTTGTAACTATATTTACAAAAATATCTTGTATCTATTTGTTTGAATACTTCATCCAAAATTCCAGAATCATTTCTAGTAGTAATGAGATTGGCTGTGCATTGAAGCTATTTCACTCATTTCAATAGCTTATTTAATGGAACCCCTCATTTTTTTATGTTTGGATTGAGTACATATCAGGAAACAATTAATTTTATCAAATCTGAAAAGTAAATGGTAATTTCATGTTTGCTTATGTTATTGTTGAGGATAGGAAGAATTTATAGGAAGAGCAAAGCCTTCCTTATCAATTGAAAGAAAATGCCAAATGTAAAGTTAAGGGAGGCGCCAAGTATATTTTTCTGTTAATTTCATATGAATTCTTTTTTACATTCAGCACGAAAGTATCATAATATTTGCAAATTGCTTCACAAAAAATGACCCAGGTCATGTTTTGCAAAATAACATTGTTACTTACTCCTTACTTTGTATCTCTATGATAAGTACATACTAAGCGGGTTCCTTGCAATAATTCAGCAGAAAATCAAATGATATCATGAAATCAATGTCTTATTTTGCTACTTCTTTAAGGTGGTTATTTTACATTTCCTTTTTCCCCAGCTCATTTGTCACATAATGAACTTGTTCACCAAAAGTTTTTTTTACTGTTAAAATGCAATGAACCTTTCATTTGTAATTTCATCAGTGTCCAGGTCTAAAGAATGGAAATGTATGATGCCGAAATTTGCTTTAAAGTTAATTTTTTCTTGTTATACAATGAAATATATTATTTGGTGATCAGGGAGCACCTTGAAAAACTCATCTCAATAGTCAATTACCTCCTTCATTGGATAAAACATTGAGACATTTGCTAATAAGGTATCCTTAATAATATTCTGTCAATAAGGTGAAGACAGGGGAAGGAAAGTATAATTTAATGCATAACAGCAAACCTATAAATGAAGGAAAAATGATGTACTAGAAAACAAAAATTAATATTCCATTAAGATGAGAGAATGAATGGTTGATCCACTTTGAAATATTAACAAAAAAGTATTTAATGTGACACTATTCACTTTTAATGATTCAATATAAGTTATTTACTGGATACCAAAATAGAGGAGGAGTTTGAAAGTATGTATTCATTATTAACTATTCTTATTTGTTGCTAAAAATGGAGTATGGTGTTGATGTGGAAGTTATTCAGTTTATAGTGAGCTATACTTCTTTGTTTACAGTACTGAATAGTTTTCCATTTGACTGGAGTGAATAGTTCATTTCATTGTTCATATAAAAATTATGCATATATAATACAAATTCACTTTTTTATCTTGGCTTCTATCATTTTCTGGCCTGCTTTTTGAATGGTTCATCTCATTGAATTCATTGAATGGTCCAAGTCTTCTTGATTCTATGGCATAACTGTGATCCCATGTACAAAATGGAGTTTTTTAATTTCTTCCCCATTTAAACTCTTTATCTCTAGTGCTTCACTTTGCAAAAATATTTTCATGAGTACTTCCTTATTTGTAATTGTATCCTCTTTGGACATAATAGTTCTCTCATTACGGAAACCTTACCTTGAGTGATTATGCTCTTGATTGTCTCTGATTTTATGACTGTTTTCTATCACATATTTTGCTATTTCCACTGTGGATGAAAGCTTCTCCTTTCCTAGAAGGATTTGATCTATAATATGGAGTATTTTTATATCTTCCCCACTTAAGCTCCTCCATTCCCCATCAACTCCTTTGATTCTTACTCGTTTTTTATGTTTTATCATGAAAGGAAATGTTTAGCAATGCCAGTGAGCAAATGCATCCTTACTCTCTTTCCTTTATTTATTTATAGTTTTATTTTTCTTCTGTTTCTCATTTGCAGTGTAGTGACTCAGCTCTTTTAGGGGCGACAGATTAATTTACTTCTGTAACCTTTCAAGAGGTTTTGCAGCAATTGGAAAATATTATTATGCTAAACATTGTGAAATACACACATGCATGCTAATTCATTAAAAATTTTGTAATGATTTTTGGCCAGAATTGGAAATCATTAATGAGAAGAGGCATACACGATAGATTTTGATTACATATTACAAAAATTTTGCTTGAGTAAGTTCTCTTGATTTCAGTCAAGGCTTTAAAATTCATTGCTCCTCTTAAATTTGATCGTTTGGCCACAGTTGTAAAATAATAGCAGTATATGACAAAACCTATGAGCTTGGGAACTAACACTTTTGTTTTTCTGTGAACAATGGGTGTGTGATAATATCAGAAGGTGGATTAAATGGTCAAGTAACGAGTAT
Source organism: Hetaerina americana (assembly GCF_022747635.1). NCBI lineage: Eukaryota > Metazoa > Arthropoda > Insecta > Odonata > Calopterygidae > Hetaerina > Hetaerina americana. Next base: position 49,326,117 of record NW_027286069.1, read on the forward strand.
GCTCTACAAATATGTAGTGATAGACGAGGATATTCTGTATAAAACAATGAAAATTAGAAGATTTAAACATCCTAAATATATTTTGAAGTATGATATGCCACTGAAGAAAACCATAAAAGACAAAATAATTATGAAGATATGTAAAGGAAGATAGTCATATTTTGATATTTGTAGCAGGAAGTAGCCGGTGTAAAAGTGAAAAAATAAAGAAGGTTTTAGTTGGAGTGAAAGGGGACGTGGAGAAAGTGACATCAAAGCCATCTCAAGACAGATAACTATTCATGATGGTGGGGAGGTCATTTAAAGCTCTGCAAAAATATAATTTCATTTTGTGTGCATCACGTGCTATTTGATGTTGACTCCTAAGAATATTTTGTTTCATTCCTCAAAATTTATCCCTCAAGGAAAGTGTGGATTACAAAAATTGAAAGCTCTGGAAATAGTAGGTGTGAGTTCAATTTAAAAAAAAACCTCACTATTCCATATCAGCAAATTGGTTCCTGATGACCACAAGTTTCCTTGCCATTATTTTTACAAATTATTCTACTCTGCAATGACAATACATAAAGTTTAGTTATCCCATGTTGTAGGACTTAGGGGCCTGATTAAAAGTTGGAAGAGCTATTTTGTAATTGCCTAAAGCCTACTAAATCTGAAAATATGAATCATGATGCCAGATTTGTAACTCTATAGTCGTATATTGATGCATTGGAATAGGAACACCACAGTATACCTTTTCGGGTTATTTATTTTCTTATCTATGGTCATGCCACTTTATAATCCCGGGTGCTAATAAGTTTTTCTACTTTGAAAAATATTATTGATCAAATAACAGGGAAAAGTTGAAATTATATTCAACTTCAATATTTGAGTTGAAAATGTAAGAGTGAAAATAGAGATGACAACCCACATAGATAAATGGACAAAATAAAGGCATGCCAGTTCCTATATCTATGGTAAGTTGTTGAATTAACTGGTAACTATGCTTTGATTTTTTGGTTTACATCATTAAATACAAGCCATCACCAAGCATTTTCCCTGAGGAGAAAGATATATCTTTCAAGCAATAACTCTGTTCCTTATCAAATGTTATATGAATCGGAAGATGAATTGCATTTAGAAAAGTGGCACTGATAGCATTACAAGTCATTGTTGTTTTCAGAGGGGTTCACTGTGGATGATAACAGCAGGTTGGTTGGGAGATATGTTAAGGGTTACAAATTAGTGGTAGTGACCCTTGGGAAGGATATGAAGCATGTTGACTGTAGATATATGGAGCCATAATGAGAAAATGCTCTTGATTGGCTGTTTATCAAATATGGTAAATTCATTTGATCAATGGAAAAACTTAATATCTAAAGCAAATTTATTTGGAGTGATACAATATTACTATCATTATCTGTCCAATGTGAACATTCTAATAATTTAGCAGTTTCTGTTTGTGCTTTAGTATCCTGTTGACTTTCAAACAGGGTAATTTGCCAGGTCAAGAGAGAAATGTGTGCCTTCATCTCACTGCTCACATGTTAATGAATGTTTTAACTGGTATTCCAGAAAATGCTGCCAAAGATCGAAATTACCTGTAAATGCCTATAAAAAAGCTGAAAGTTTTGATGTTACATTAGGATAACCGGTTCAGATTAATTAAGGTTCAATGGTACTTAAGACTCCTTCTGCCATCATTTGTGTTCTTTACACATGAGATTGGAGATTCAAATTATCTATGCAGATAGGCTGAAGAAAACAAATGGTTGAAAAAATTGATGAGAAAGAGGTGAGGTAGGGGAGGAAGTGCTAATTAAATAAAGAGCAGAAATGAATGGAAGAGATTCTAAGAAATAATTTTATGTTAAAGTTTGTGAGTCAGGTCAAAGAGAGGGAAGGAATAGGTAAAATGGATGGCACAGGTAGATTGGACGTATGAGGAGCAGGAGAAGGGTATGGTGCAGGAAAAAGGTATTTCAGTTATGCAAAAGTGCTTTAGAAGTCAATGGCATTGATTGATAGTTTAAAGGGATTCTCCAAAGCATATATCTAATGGGTAGACAACCGACAATCATAATACATAAAATGTTTTTGTGTATATTCTGCGATATTAGGGTGTGCTTTATGTTTTATTACTGCCATTAGTTAAATACTTATTCTGTGTTGGAATGAACGTATTGGAACTTTGAATGTAAGAAAACTATAGAATAGTATATGGTCTCCTTGAATTATTTCCCTCTGGTACCTGCGTGTAGGGCTGTTGTTCAAAAGTCTTACAAACATGCTCGGGCTAAAAAATCATGAAATGTTTGTTTACAGAACTTGCTTACATTTTAAAATTATTTATTGATGCGATTTAATTTCTATTCATAAAAAAATATGATTGGAGTAAACACATTTTTTGTGAAAATCCAAGTTCAACAGATAAATAATTGATTGGAGTTGGGATTTATACAAAGAACAATGACATTTTTGATGAAATAGGTTGATATAAACAAGTTGGATACAATAATAAGGTTCTTGTTCATGAGCAATATGATATGGATTTGTTTAAGGCACAATTAAGTATCTCTAATCAGGGATAAATTACATCTCCCAAGGGAAAACTTTGTATATAATTTCTCATGACTTTTCTGGAAGACAAAAGTAAAGTTTGAATGGTAGTGGTAAATTAGCAAAATGAGATTTTGATTGGATTTCATATCTCCGTGATTTTAAGGGATTTGAAAGTATTTGGTCATGATATTAACCTTGTGTTCAAACTAATAAACTTTAGCATAATACGAGATATTTCATGACCAAAAGATTAATTTTTCCAGTTACAGTTTTGTTCCTTGGGAAGTGCAAATTGATTTCAACATTCGGCGTCATATTTGACATTGACATTTTTATGTCATTAAAGCAGAAACATATGTTTTACCATTAGTTGACTTCTCTTCACATCTTGGAGAGATCTTCAAGCATTCTTCCACAATAGATGAAGCTAACTGGGAGCAGCTGTTTTTTTTAACAGGCGCACTGTGTTTCCTGAACAAGCAACTTCTGTTGAGTGTTTGACATGTCATGTGCTTTCCATTACTGCTTTTCTCAGCTTATTTGTTTTGAGGGCAACACATGCATTTTTATTTCTGCGGGGTTTAGGATGCTATAAAAAATAACCAAAGGATAGCCTTTTGAATTTCAATATGGTTCCTTCATTGGTGACACCAGGTCTGTGAGACCAAAATGAAACTCTCAGCATCACGAATAAATGCGGGTATTCCCACTCCTTATGCATTGAGGCCCATGTCAAATGCTCCATTAATAAGAAACAAGTGACCAAAATTAATAAATTTCAAATTACTAGGTTTGTGATTGGTGGTGCCATGATTTGGGAAAGATATTTCAGCTTGGGTCATACAGGCCCGGTGTGAGCATTAGCTGGTCAGATGCTTTTAAGAGACTCACCTATTCTCAGATTATTCTCTACTTATGAGGATAGTTGTGGATTTTTAAGATATCATTGCATTTTTTGTCTATATTTTGGTAAATTATTATACAGGGCATGATTAAATATCCATTTCAAACATTTTAATATTTTAAAGAGTTGCAGAAGGGGTAGCAACTCATATTCAGAGATGTCAGATTAGTGAAACTGGCTTTGCTTTGTGGATTGAATGATTCAGTTAATAATTTTGCACAACCCATGAATTTATCTTGGATTGCTTCATTTGCTGTAGATATTGCTTATCATTATCTTTTTTTATGAGCCAATTATGAATAGTGAAGTTAATTATTTTATCAGATGTCCCAACTTATCAGAAATCAGGAACATAACTCTCTGCTCAAAGTTGTGATTATGATTTGAATTAGGGATTTGATCTTGAGAAGCCAACTCTTATTGCATTCTTTGACAATTTTCTTATGCAGCCTGATCCATAGCATTTTATTGTAACAAGGTCTGTTTTTCATTAGTACAAATCCATTAAGGTAATACAGGATGCCACCTCAACCTATCGTTTTGAGTTTGTGGCATTGATTTAGATTCATGAATGATACTGAAATAGACTGTGACACAGTTATTTTGGTGCCATTCATGCTTGCATGAACTTATTATGGACATTTATCAACAATATTTGCAGGAACTCACTGCAGAAACTAAGGTAAACTGGTCATATTTCAATTTAGTTAATGAATCTGACTGACTATGAGTGAATCTAGCTGGACCAGAAGTACTGATTATTCATGGATTTTGAAGAGATAGTCTACTTAGTCTCTATAAAAGGCTCATGTAGGACCAAAAGCAGTTTCACCAAGGAGAAGTCCACAAATGTGAATTGCTCTCCTCATATCATATATTCCTCTTCCGTGAACATATTGAAAATTACAACTCCGCATCTATTTGGGCCCATATTCACAAATTCCAAATAATCTCTGTAACTCTATTGTTCCATTCAGTACATGTTTTCCATTAGTGCAAGTTCCAAGTTCTTAATAAGCTATGTAAGCAGCAGTTTACAGTCCTATTCAAAAATGCTAATGAATAGGAAATACCTTAAACCAAACCTGCTTAAATGCTAATAATTGGTTGCTTAATGTTTTATTATAATTTTAAGAACTGATATAAGTGCCGAGCCGATTGAAATAACAGCATGATGTGGCATAAGTTGGGAGGTAGTTTGAACATTTTTTTGTAGGAGAAGATTGAAGTCTTGAATAGGTTTTTTGGCACCTCTGGATTGTGGTGAAAGCAATAATGGACACACAAAAACATTGTGAAAATATGTGAATACAAGCATAATTAGTTGGTTACCAAAGCAATTGCTGCACAGATAAATTATTTAGATTCGTAATTTACAGTTGTTAGTGTTTCTTTTTAACCTTTCCAGCATAATTAAAATTTTAGGTGTTATTGACATCTCATGAAAAGTTAGTAAATTACTTTGTAATTATGATCATTATTGCATTCCATCAGCTAAATGGAAATAGGGGCAATGAGTGACCTGGGCCTTCTGGGATGTCTCATTTTGGTTAATTTGGAAAAATATATACATATACCCTAGTAATGATGACCACGTTGGAAGGCATATGTCCCCTCAATATATCAGTGTAGTATAAATCCGTGGGGACCCAAACCTCCAATTGCAACATCCCCAATAGGAATCTTAAACTTAACAGGGAGTCATTGATCAATTCATGAAGCTATGAAGATTATTAATTTGATTGGTTTCTGTCAATAGTCCCAGTTTGGTGGTAAAGCTGTGGTCTAGCCATGTTGGAACACTAGTTCATGTTAGATCACCAGTGTTAGGCCCAGTGAGAAGTTGGATGGGCAACCTCCACACCTCTACTGTGTTGCTCTTGAACCATGTTTGTACAAGTATGCAGGCAGCAGGTAAAGTGTGGGTTGGCATATGTCCAAGTGTCTAGGGCTCATATTGCAGGTCCTCTCGCTGCAACAATCTATTTTATCCCGAGCTGATGCAATTTATTGGCATTGTGTGTTCTGTGTAATTCCAAGCTGCTGCTAATGAGATTTCTGAAAATGTATTACCAGTATTTAGGAATAAGCTATTCCTATTTACAGCTGCATCAATGTCAGTGGTAAATATGAATGAGGTTTATGATCTTTAAGTACTATTTTCTTTGCCAAGATGTGTGAGCTTCTGATTGTCTCCATGAATAGTGATTCATGGAGAGTGGATGTGTACATGGAAGTGTATTTATTCAGGTTTGTCTTTGAAATTTGTCCATATTGCAGTAACTTCAGTCATCCCAGAAGTCTCGAGTTTTGGTCAAATGCCTTTAAGGGTCTCCTTTTGAGTAATTTATTTCTTATGCATGTTCATCTGAACTAATCACGTTGTGTTTCTTCAAATCAAGAGTTACCTTAAATGTAATCACTTTTTCAAGTTTCATTAGGGAATAATGTCTGTTTTTGAATCCAGTAAAATCTTTGTCTTTCTTTGGTTTGGAGTTCCATTAGTTTTCTACCATTTTCAATGTCCAAGGGGCACAAAAATTAATGATTATTTATGGTTGGAGGTCAAAATTGTTAAAATTTGTATTATAATGTTGCCAATTTTTGCAAGAAATGTGCCAGTAATTTCCCACGTAAAATTTCTTCTTAGATTATATGAATTATAATATTTTCTTGGTATGCACACATATGTGATCAATTCCTCTTTTGAAAAAAGAAATTTACAAATGCCAGTGAGACACTGAGTAGGTTATGATAAGATAATTAATTGTTGATTTACCATGGAAAATTTTTATAAGGGCCTATCTATTTATCTGAACAATGAAATGTAGTCCAATTCTCCCTTGATTATCTGTTCCAATACCTGTAATCTTATTGCCTTGAGAGTGATGATCTGTGAAAGCATAATACTGTTCCAACTGTAGAGGATGTGAGTTTATCAAGAGTGGAAGAGTGATGAAAAGAGTCTGTGGAATGTGCACACTGAGTAAGGTTTTCTAATGATGGCCACACACACATTGAAAATCAAGGAAACTACTCAGAAGTGTAATGTGCTGATGTGTGCTTCCCCTGTCTATCAACCATGTGAGAAAGGCCAAAGCTTTGAGTGGGGGAATATCCACTATTTTTAGAGTAGGATTGTGTTTTCCTTTCTATCATAGTTTGTTTCACTATTTAAGTTCTTATTACCCCTAGAAGATACTTGTACAGTTGGAAGGACTGCAAATGCTGAATTTGTTTGAATGGAAATTTCTATGTTCTATCTGGAACACTTGCCAAAGTATTTAAATCATCCTTGCAATATTTTATTTAAATTTATGCGTGTTTAATGTGACGAATAGTTTAACTAAGAACCTTCTAATTTCCAGCTAGTTGGCCAGGCCCCTGGGTTATCCCGTATTTTAGTCAAGGTAATAGACTGTAAATATTAACTCCTAGTATTTATGCTTAAAAGGATGGAAGACCATTTTATATGATAATCAAATGGATGGAATTATAAAATTTATTTGGTGGAATCCATGGCTTCTATGTGAATTACTTTTATGGTGTAGACACCACACAAGTAAAGCCCATGATAGTTTTCCCTTAATTTCCAATGTAGTTTGTTCCACACAAGTATTTTTCACTTATCCCAAATGCTATTCTTCCGGTGGTGAAAGGAAATTTAAAATTTCGTGATTGGAAATAGGAATTTAATTTACTTATACTATCTGTAATCAAGCCATTTTCTATTGTTCTTCAGCACATCTTGCTAATTCCTGTTGATAAATGTTATTGTTTAATGAACATCTACCCACAGTTGGAGCCAAGGTTGTAATACTCCAAGGTACTATCATTTCATGGCTTTGTCTGCAGTGTATGCTCAGGAAATATATTTTATACTGTCATTTAGTATTTTATCATTTCTCAAGATTCTGACCAAGAGCAGTTATCTTATAATTGTTATTACCCCCAATAGTTGTCCTATCAGCATGGAAAACCATTGATATTCATTCCCACATTCATTTTTTACTGATATTCTCTAATACTAATTTAATGCTCCATGTAAAGAATATACTTCTGATAATTCTGTCATACATCCAGGGTGATGCAAATGTGCGATAATTTTTACAGACTTGATGTTTTGGGCTTTAGATTGGTTTCGGCCACTTAAATGCTTAAATTTAAGTTGGAAAAAACAATGCATTTGCAAAAGGCATTGGGACCTCTGAGAAGTATTTTTGTAAAGCGCTCACTTCAGTATCAAACTTTAATTATGTGCCTCATATACAAAATATTTTATCAACATACACATATTACTCACATAACTACTTAAACATCAGGATGCCTGATGAATCAGGGATGCACAGGGTTATCCTGCATTTGAAGGATTTGTCCTGCAGGTTAATCATGAACTGATTTCAACTGTGCAGTTTACTTTTGGATTAACCTGGTAACCATGGTTCCTCTCCAAAAAATATTTATGTATCATGCAAAAATATGGAAATAATATGAACTCATAGAAAGAACCAGTGGAAAAAGGTTCACAAAAGACGTAATACATAATTTTGTCTACTCCGAGTGTGATAGAGGTACAACTTGTCGTATTCAAGCTACGTATTAAATCACATCACCCAATTAGAGATTGAAGTATTAATAAAAAATATTCGTCACTATTGGGACTTGAGCCTGGGCTGTTTCTAAGGGAAAACAATATCCAAGCCACTGACAATCCAAAACCCCACTACTCTCATTTTTGTCCTGCGAGATCTAATTTGAAATCCAGCATGCCTGTTCACCATGAGCAATATTTCAGTCATTCAGCAATACCCATGCTGTTGCTGCATTTGAAGAATCTGGCATCACTTCACCGCAAGAATGATGCATTTTGTTTACAGGCTCTGTGGATGCGAGAAGTTTGGTTCTCGTCTCTCTCAGCAGGTTGTCTTCATTTGCGGAGATCAATGGAAATTTTAATACACCAAATGACCAATGCTGTGGTGAATGCTCATTCTTTTGCGATGAATATCATGGCCATTCATTGCTGAAAATTAAATGTAAGAGAATGGCGATAAACCTTTTACCCAAGTTACGATTAAATACTTATAATGATAAAGCATTAGGTAACTGCTCAAAAAAATTCTCAGATTGTAATGTAGTGATTGATTTCATAAATATTTAAGTATGAGATGACGTACTACCGTTTGTAACATTTCTTCTAAATTTCTTTTTTACTACTACTTGGAAATAAGTTATTATTATTATGAAACAACCTAAATTGGTATTAAGTTACTCTATTCAAGTCTTTTCAGCTTTTATTCTGTTATGATGGCAGGCATTATGATTCAATTGGAGCTACCAATTGGGGGTCTGGGAGAAAGGTGGTCACTGCATGTGATGTAAATGAACATTTATTCTAGAAAATGGGAGGTCCTCCGTCAGATTTTCCTTAGCTGTTTATTCTTGTTAATTTTCTTTTTGGTTGCAGAACAATAAATATTAAGTCAGTAATACTGTCATAGTATGAACCTATGAATGATAGTACCTTGAGAAAGATGGCAAATGCATTGAAACCCTGGAGTCCTGATGTGGTAAAAAAAAATTTGCTGTTGTTTAGCATCAGTTGAAAAGGGATTCCAGTAAACAATTATGAGGGCTATTCATAAAAAGTAGTCATAAAATTTTTATTTGCATAACTTAGTATGCAAAAAATTAATGTTATGTTCAATTGTTAGCTTATTGTGTAATGAATATGTGATGCAAATAATGGATTTGAGTCCAGTATACATTCATCAATGGTAGCCATTGCAAGTTGAAACACTTCACCTACCCCTACTTTTGATGATGAGAAAAGCTTTCCACAAAGGTGTTTCTTAAATTTGGTGGATAGGAAAAAAAGTTAAGATTTGGCCAGGTCTGGACTACTGGGAGGATGAAGAACACAGTTCACATTGATTTTTGCAAAATAATTGTTATTGCATAGAACCCACACACAGACATGCCTCATGTGTAAGGTGTCTGTTACCAACTGAAGGGTGGCAACCAATGACATTTTTGATAATTCTAATGGTACTCTTCAACTATCTACTCTCACAATGGCAACAGCAATGTTAATACATAATTACTTCTGGAAGAGCATTGACTGGTGCTCTGGATCCATCTTCCTTTGCAATTGATTGTCTTCTATCTTGAAACATTGAAAACCATATTTTAGCAATAGGGAAGAGCAGACTATATAAGCCTACTGTTGGCATTGACTGGTGATTTTTTCAGGTGAAAGGACGATTTCATTGCATAAACATGTGTTTCTTCCATTGTTGCTGTAGGTGAACCGAACATGTTTCAACTTGCAATGGCTGCCACTGATGAAATACTGGAGTTAAATCAATGACACCTGTGCCACATGTACATTACACATTAAGTTTAAACAAATTTTTCTTAATAAATTATATGAGTATAATTTTTACGATCATTCTTTGTTGAACATCTCTTGTATCTTTTGTTTTTAATCTTATCTGGAAAAATATTCATATAAATAGTAGCCATTCAAGTGAGTTTAAAACTGAGATTGGTTTGTTTTTTGATTTTCTGTTATATCCTCTCATTTTAGCACATTTTTAATGTCTATATAAAATAAAATATGGAACAGTAGTCAAGCTAATTTGCTGGCGGCCAACCCCCTCAGATTCTGTCGAGAGAGCAATGTAAACTACTTTTGGATATCTGTGCCCTTAATTAGTTCTTTAACTCTTTCCCCTACTCTCAGCATTCCCTCTTTTGGACTATGCCACAATTGATGGTGATTCAAGAATGTAGTAACCTCAAATGGTACTTGTTAATGTTTAGCAAAAAACATGTATATTAATATTTTATGATTTGTTAGCCACTCGGTTACCTAAATACAAATTCAGGTCTTAGGAATAAGTTTGTGAGTAAATGATTACACTGTTATGGTTACCAAGTGTAATAATTTTATACTTAGATAGGTCAGTTCACCAAAATTACATTTATGATTAATTATATGAATATGATGCTTTACTGGTTCCAAATGTCAATGAGTAAGTTTGAATGCTCTTTTATTCTCCTTGCATATTTAATCTCTTTAAGAGACTAATTCAGTCTGTTGAGCATCAATTTGTGGCTAAATGGTCCCTTCCTGATGAAGTTTGAATGTTTATAGGCGATGAAAATAATTTGCATGGTATATATAGCATCAGAATTCCAACGCTGGAGAAAACAGTTGTTTAGGAGTCTTTAATTGTTAACTCACTCTGCCTTTAGCTTCAGATAAGGATTCCAAACCTTACCTGACCTTAAACAGCAGTCACCTGAGTTTCAGCTGCTCCACTGTCTCTTCTGCTGACCCACGTCGACTGCCCACACAATGGAGCTTCCATGGGTGGCCTTGTGATTGGGCTTATGTTGCCATTGCCATCATCAGATGCACTGTCCTTGTGTGATATATATCGGCAAAATAATGATGAGAATGTATCTCGGAATTGACGGCTCATTGTACAGTAAACAACAAAATTAACAGCACCATTCGTGAGGGCCAATAAGTCCATTGCTTCACCCAGGCTGTGGTAGCAGTCTTGAAAGAACCGTTTTCCAATTATAACTGAAAGAAGTCCTAAGACGCCCTGGAATGAAGAAAGTTGTGGAGATTGTTATGAGATTTAGGCATAATATCCAGACTGTTGCTAATTTTGTCAGTGTTGAGATGGGTGCTGATGGAATAGTACCCATAATTATTTACTCTCTCATTGTTATTGTAATCAGAGGTTCAAATCCAAATGTTGGTTTTTATAGGCTAGGATCCTGCATACCCCAAACTAGGCATGTGAAACTCATTTTCAGTGCCAAGTGGGTAGAAGGAGGGAGTTCTTTTCCTGTGACATCTTTGGCCCACCATGTCTTAGTAACTGCATCAAAATACCTCGGCTTGGATTGTGATTGAAGCTGTCTTGAGAATCATCCTGGATTTGAACCCGATACCCTCAAGGTATTAAGCACTAAGACCCACTAAGCTACCACTCTGTTCAGTTGTAACTGTGCATATAATCACTCCATGAGCGTAAAGTAAATAAAGTTTTAATTCAATTGTCACAGCCAATTAAGGAAAACACATCGTGGAATATAGATATTATAACGGAACAAAGAAATGTAAAACTTTCCCAACCTCATTCTAAAATCAATGCTAATGCATAAAAACACCTCTACCCCATCTATCACCTGTTATCTTGATATTGAAACTCAAATACCCAAGAATTTTAAGTTCAGTCAACATCATCGTTGGAATATAAGGGGCTTATTTAAAATCAAACACCTCCAGGACACAAGAACTGTTCAGAAAGCATCATCATGGTAGCCATAATGAAACCACAAATGAAAATGGTGACTGAATATAGAATGGCATTGATCAATTTTATGTAATGAATTCATTTTTATTTTATGCCTAATGCCAAGGACCAATGAGAGAATAACTTGTGTGTGGGAAAAAATCTTCAATTGTATCCAACCTTAGGAATGCTTCCGCAATTGAATCTGCTGCTGACTAGCCTGGAGTGGGTTACTTATTGTGATATGTATATAAATCACCTTTGTGGATATTCTTCAAGATATTGTGAATTTATTCAAAACTGTGTGTTTGGCTGAAAAAAGTAGTTAAATTGTTGAACTTAAAGTTTACCAAACTATGCAACAATTTTAGATTTTAAAAATCATTTGCCTTGACCGGGATGATTCGGACACATTGAAATGATTTTTACTTGAATGATTTGTGCTCTCTGATATTGTTAAATTGTAAGGCACACTTGGCAGATGACTCCGTTAAAAGTTACTGTCACAGCATCTCCTGTGGTTTCTTGGACTTTCCCTATGTTTAACCAGTTGTTCTCTCATCAGCTTTTGAATCAAATTAAGAAATAATTATAAGAATTTAATTTACATTTCAGTTATTAAATGTCTCTGAGGAATTACTATTACAAGCAACTTATTTCATATCCTGGTGAAGTTTGCTGATAGACATGTGCATCAAGACCTTGAGGATATGGGTTTTATATGGATGCTAAGTTGGTCACAAGACTCAATCAATTATCTCCAGGTTAGGAGCCACAGCTCACAGGAGCATTTGAGAGGTAAATTTACATTTCTGAATATGAAACTTTACCGAAAGTTAGTACTGAAATTTCTGTAGTATAGGTCAAATGTTGGAATCAGTCTATATTTCCTGTTTACTTTAAATAATTTCACTTAACTTGGCAAACCTGTTTAAATACTTTTCTTCTAAATGTGAAAACATAATCACCATAAAAATTATTTTACCACCTAAACTCTTTATCTTTTCACAAATAATAATATAAAACTTTAATAGCTTAAACAAAATTTAAGTAACTTTTTCATATAATCTGAATGTTCAATGATAATTTTCCTTTAGAAAATCCTTAACCATATTGGGTACTCATTCTGAGTAGTACTATTTATTACTTTTTATGAGAACCTACTATTTTTCCAAGATTTGTTTTTTTTAAGAGCAAATTTAAAGTTAAATCAGTGGAAGTATCTTTGAAATGGTCTTACTTGGATATTTAGAATTATATATAAAATGAAAAAAGAGTGATGGTAGGCATTTAATTCTGTAGTTAATGACAAATTCAAACGTGACCGTTTGTTCAGGTGTCAATTATATTTATGGAAAGAATCCTCTCGCCGTTTGTTATAAGTTATATTAATGCAAGCAAAACTATTTTTAAGGGCACTATCTTTTTGAATGTTGAAGTTCATGCTAAGAAAATCTCTCTTGGCAAAAGGAATTTTATCATGAAAGTTAGGGAGTGGTTATGGTGTTATAAAATTTGCATGTATTTATATACATGTATATAATTATATATTTGTTATTAGTTATTTAATGTTATATTTTTTATCAGTTGAGACAATCATCATTTGGGACCATCAGGTAAAATTGATTAAGATTAATTGGTGTGGGTAGAAATGAAAGGAGTCGGGCGCTGAAATTGTCCTGCTCTTATTGGAATTTGTCAAGGGATGCAAATGTTGTATACAATGGATTGGTGATCATATTCTGTCCCCACTTTCAACTCTCCACTCCTCATGTTCATCTTGTCCTTTTTGGTTTAAAAAATTATCCTACTGCTGTGGCTGCTCTTAGTTGTCTTGAACTTATATCTTTTGTTGTTAAAGCTGTTTTCATGAATATAAATATAATTTTATGTGGATGTTGCAAAGTTTTTCATTAATCATGGTAGTTTTTAGGAGGTTAAGTTAGACTCATTTGAATCCATGCACGGAAGAAGAATTGAGTTATTTGATGTATATGCCAGCATCAAAAATTACTGCCATTACTATCTCTTTCTTATTTTTTTTGTCATTAACGCCTTGAATAAGGCTGCTTTTTTAACCGGGTAACCCTTGCTTTTGCATACATTTACCTGCAGAGCATCTCTACCTGGTATAATTTTTATTTAAGTCTGATTGAGGGATGTCATTTTATGTAATTTATTCGAGGCTGATGATGAAATGTCTTTACTGAATTGACCTGTAAAGAATTGTTTGATGAATGTGAGTCACATTTTTACGTGGTAAAATGCCAAATTCCCATGTTGTGGACATTCTAAAAAGAGATGAAATAATTTTGAGAGTTTAAAATGCAGTACGATTTTGGCATTCAATAAAGTGGTACATATGCAACCATATTGCATCTATTTACATCATAGCGTGCAGGACTTTGCCACTGTAATTCTTTCTCTCTATCGTTGTAAGAAAATTTGACTTTCATACTTGTTCTAAATGCGTTTCTTCAAAGACTGCCTTAATGTATGCTTAGGAACTGTATTCCATCTACTTATGGAGAGAAAAGCTATCATGTGTTTAATGACAGGATTTTCATGCAGCTGACTGCCTTACATCCTTTTCCATCATAGCATGTACCATTTTTATGAGATTTCCATGATTTCAATTCATTCAAACTCCAACTATGAATTTCAGTCTTAGAAGGTGGTTTAGTAGTCCAGGGGGTAGAGAGCTGGGCTACTTACTAGAGGGGTCAGTTTCTATCGCTAGTGATGCTAAACGCTCCTATCTTCACCCAAGGCTGTGTGATTTTTCCAGTACAAGTAATTTTCTCTGACACCACAGTCAGGAAAAAGAATGGCATGTTGTGGTTGGGATGGATCTTGGGAATTGAATAAATCGATCCTGAATGCTTGCACAACATTTCTAGCACCTCATAGCACAAGGTATTTTCATGAATAGCTGCATGTCAGCCTTTGCCCAGTGGTGATAACTCTACTCTCGATCACGAGGGAATGAGAGGGTGTGAGGAAGACTCAACACTGATAGGTGGCCACGGACCTTCCCCTTTTCGCTTTTCCTTCGTTCTAAAAAGAGAATTATATTTAAAATCCTATGCAATTGTCTTAAAAGTGTTGCATAATCAGAAAGACTGTTGGATGGCAATGGATGCTGACGAACTTGTGTCTAATCCAATTTTTAAAAGAGTGAAAGGTGTTTTATTGAAAGCGCATTAATATACTAGTGACGCAAATTGGAACTAACTTAACCCTTAGTGGTAGGCGGGTGTACCCAACCACAGTAATCAACCTGAAGATCCATTTGATTGGTGATGGTAGAACCCATCTAATACCAAGGTGTGTGGAATTAACACAAACCAGTGTAGGGGCGAGGGCAGCTCCTTTCTTAGTGCTGCCTATGTTTTACCAGGAAACTGGACCCAAATAAAATCACACAGCTTGGGTGAAGCTGAGGACATCTTAAGAGCGCCACCGCGAATCGAACCCGGATCCTCCATAGGGTAGCCCTGTATTATGCCCGCTGTGCTACCACGTCCCTCAGATGATTACACTAATCGCTGGTGAGGGGAGTATTGGGTCGCCCACCTGAGGAACTTCGGAGACGAGGAAGAGGAGGAGGACGGCGAGGAGCATGGCCGTGGTCCGATCTGCCCTCCTCCCCATGCCTCCACCCTGCCGCCGGCCGACCCCGCCGCCGCCGCCACCCGTCGAGTTGGGTCCCCGCTTGATCACCTGCCGTCTCCTGCGCTCGGTCCCTGCGAGGGCGGACACGAGGGCGAGGCTGAGAAGTGTTAGGAGGGCGCAGGGTAGGAGTTTGATGATCACCGCATAGAGCCAGAAGTTGAGCTTCTGGAGGAGGTCGTCCCGGGCCTGGCTTAGCTCCGATGGCCCCACGAAGTAGAGGGTCACGTTAGTACCGTTAGGTGCGGGCGGGGCAGCGGGCCTCTGCCCCGTACGGATGGACATGGCGAAGTAGAGCGGGGCGCAGATGATTGGTGAAGCGATGTAGGCGAAGGCGATGGCGCGGTGGGCCCTCGCCCGACCGCACCACTCCCGGTTCCGCAGCGGGTGCCCCACGGCCACGTACCGCCAGACGGCCAGCATGACGGTCAGCCAGATGGAGACGGTGTGGAAGACCTTTCGGGTGCAGATAGGAAGAAATCGTTTTGTGTATAGACGGAGGAGAATAGCCAACTTTATTCAGGGTATATAACCAAATTTATTATGAGTATACTCGTATACTCATCTGCAAAGAGTAAGAACTAAAAATAAAATGAATTAGCTTAGACCTAAGCGAAAAAGAATTGCACTCGTGGCTAGGTTTGAGAGGAAAACCAAGATTATACTAACCCGTTGTTAGTGAAGTACCCTCTGCATTAAAATATACATAATAGGAACATTTGTTTTAAAATTTGTACCATCTAACAAAGAAATAGCCAATTATGTACATAGGCACAAAAAAATAGAAGATAATATTTTATTTTGAAGAACTTACATGAATAGGGCTTGAAATATTAAAATAGAACTTAATATAAACATTCTCAAAGTAACTGAAAGACAGAGGGCATTGTAAAATTTCAATGACTCAAGGAAAAGGAAGATAAATAGTATGAGTATAATTCTATCATTATGTATGCACTTGATATGTGTTCCTGTCGCCCAAAAGACTCATACATTTTAGTCGAAAGGCCAAGTCAGGCAAATGAAACGGAAGCATTGTCGAGAAGGGCATGAGGGCCACGCCGGGGTGGCTTCTGGTGACTCACCTGTCCGAAGTTTGCATGGAAGAGGGTGAAGGCGGCCCAAGGGAAGGTATAGATCCGGTGTTGTGGCTGCCCAGTGCTGAGAATCGTGTATGCCGCAAATGGGATGTACCTACGGGAAAAATCCTGAGTTGTGTCACCTTAATACTACACTTGTAGTTTTCCAGGGCGAAAGATGATGCCATTCTACTGATCCCCGTCTCCTTGGGACATGGGAGGGAAAAGCAGGCACGTTGACTCAGGGAATTCCATCCTCAAAGAGCATCAGAATGCAGACGACGCCCGAGCGCAATTGCAAGATAATTTTTTGCGAGCCTCCATAAAAATGTCACGAGCAAAATGTATGATTTATTGTTGATATTTAGCTTTCTGCTTCGATTGAATATATAGGTAATTTATTATTCACTTTTTGTCTGAAAGAACGTTCTCCCCAATTATTTGGCTGCTTTCTAAGACGAATGCATGACTGGCTTAGGATATTCTAGCAAAGGCTGCTTATTGTTGATGTTGAAAATGGAACTTTTATATCTCTAACAAGGGAGAGTAATGTGAATAACAAAAATATATCAAATGAAATGTGTGGTCAATTCAGACAAAATATAACTAACATCAGTTATATGCTTGAACAAAGACCAAAATAATTAGTATTGGTTCAGATCTATTTTTGATGGAAAAATCAGAACATTTTATGGAGTCTCTAGACAAAAGGTACTTTTGTACGTAAATCAGGCATTAATGCTAAAAGCTTTCATCTTACCTATAGAATCTCAGTCGCACATTCAAAATATGTTTTCCCGTCTCACGATAAGCATCAATTACGGAGATTCTGATCCAAGAACCCATGTCGAATATGTTTAATTATATAATATTCTAGTTAAAATTGATGTCTAAAGACAGTAGCTTCACAGATGTAATAACGCATTTTACGAACCACGGAAGGGGCTGCGCTTTTCATGTTGGCACTGATCACGTGTATAATCTCACTCCCAGCACACAGTCTTCCCAGCCAGAACTTCGAACTAAGGTTTGAAATTTAGACTAGCGAGCATGTGCAGAGTACATCCGCAAAGGTGTCATTATCTGAAAGAATATAAACTAATCCAAGAAAATTCATATTTTTATTATATGTATCTGGTGTTTTCATGTCATCTTTGATAGATCTGAGAGAAAATACCTGGAGAGTAAAGCGTGGGTCATGAAGAGGCCATAAGAAAAAAGGATTGTTGTAGTGTATACATGTTTCGTACATAATTATGTATCGACGCAGAAACTCATCAGAATTGCGACGGAAAGGCGCCAAACCAGCATCCGAATATGCCACACGGTGGCGTTTATTCTACCCTGAGAGTAAATGCGACACCCGTCTTGCCAACATTTTTTTCACACCATTTTTTCAGGCAAAATGAAAATACTTAACCTTGAGATATGCTTGTGGCCTCAACTATTTCGGGGACTTAAACTCGTTGATTACTCTAAATCAAAGTGGATTTCATCAATCGTTTCGGAGGAAGTCACTTCCACTGGACGTCCCGAACGATGTTCATCATTTGTGGATGTACGGCCACGTTTAAACTCATTTACCCAATTGTAAACAGTGGCAAACACATGAGTAGATGTACCATGGAGTCCATTCAACTCGGTTTTGATCTCTTTGGGTGTTAAACTTTTGAAATAGATGTGTTTCATCGTCGCACTAAACTCATTTTTTCCATTTTTCTAAATAAGCAAAAGTTTGTTGCTTCAATCGACTGCGAAAATGAAGCCACGTGATGATATAGCTGAAACTTCAAGAGCAGTCTAATGAGAGATGAACCTTACGGCAAAGAGCCTTTTCCGATACCATGAGCACAATCTCTTGAATTTTTTTAGGAATCATTGAACAACCCGCGTATATTTAGCCAGTATAGTAGGCGTATGTAGTCTAAGATAATTGTGAAGAATGAGGAAACGCAGTTAATCAATTGTTTTGTTGAAAGACAGACGGTGTTGTATGATTATGGATATTTCCAACATTCATTATATTACCACTTTTGGCTGATCTTGGAATTATTGAACGATCAAGGCAATGATATTTTTGCACTAAATGTACATGTTGTAGCTTAGTACTGAGAAGCATTTTAGGTATTGTTTTCCGTATTCCAGGAAGGGAGGTTCGACCATGGCGTGCGTGTAGAATCTGACCATCCGCTCATTTTATCTGACTTGGCGAGCAAGTAATGGTTAGTTATATCTTAGTGCATATTAGAAATAAGTCGATTCATTAATTAAGGAAATATCAGTTGTCCTTTAAATTATTTTGATGGCATATAACAGGTAATAACTTATTCAAAGAACTGCGGGAGGTACCGCGACAGTTACGTTGACAGTGTTAACTGAGGCATAGTAATAATATACTCGAGAGATTCGATCTGACTCCAAAGGAAGTCGTACATTATTCAGGGAAATATATTATACATTATTTTTTAAACTCAGGCTCACCTTTAGCAAATGTTGGAGTGTAGGGGTCATTCGTGCTTGCATGAATAACCCCCGTGTATGTGTATAGCGTATTCGTTCAATCATCATTAAGAGCTCATTTGCTACCGAGTAGAAGTTCCCGAGTGCCTCTGACTGGAAACATTTGTTTGAATTCACCGACAATAAATTCTCAAATCACTTAAAATATGAGATCAATAACCATGCAGTATAAGACGTGACATATTAGACAGTTAGAGAAGATTAATGTGTTGCGGGTTGCAACAAGTTAATCGTTAGGCAAATCAATCCTTTCAGGAAACACAGCATGTTTTGGATAATACTTGAACTTCATATGACGTTTACACTCATGGTATTGAAATTTAATGTAGAAAGTGAAAACCGAATGCCTTTTTCAAAATAATACTCACTCTTTAGGAAAGACGAAAGGAAATGGGTTTTTGGAAAATATTTATGTGCGAAATGTGAGTAAATAAATCCGTATTGGATGGCACATATGCGTTGGCTAACTGAAAAATCCTATCTTGGTGGTACAGCCATATATACCTGCCGTTTCCGCCAAAAATATTAGCAATAGTCTCTTGTGGCTGGAGACCGAGAGTATACGTTGGAATAAAAATTTTTAAATCCTATGGCACGGAGTCCATGCTTATTTCTCGTAGGGCGATAATTTTGATCGTTATCTTTATTCTGTTACGCAGCGAACTTATGACTGTCCGTCCGCTAGAACCACAGCTTTACTGCCAATTGTGAGAGAACATCACCGGTGGGGTCGTAGACTAGATGACTTCCTCTATTTTTCATGAAGGAATACTCACGCTCGAATGTGTTAGTTATTGCGAGTTATGTAGGTACTCGGGTGAGGGTGTCCCCGCGGTTGTTGTAACGTGAGATAAATACCAAATCAACCGATAAAATGATTTATAGTTACCCATTGTATATGTGCCCCGCATCAACCTTGATGATTGAATGTTTGTCATTGAAGAAGAATACCTAAATCATGGAAAACCTGGTCAGACGAATTCATTTTCCTGAAATATACTCTTTAGATTGGGTTCGAAACCCTCGTGAGTGATAAAATAGGTCTGAAGCTTCTTCGAGCTCCGACCTGGGCTTGGACTTCAAGTAATCGCTTGGCATGTCTGTCCTTAAGGATTCACTTGATGCCAAGTGAAGGATTTTTGGAAGCTCCCAAAAGTTTTGTGAGTCAGCAGCCTTGTTCTGAGAGAACGTGAAATTGCATAGGCATTAACTTAAGTGATCACAATATTCGATCGATGACCGCAAGTCGTTTTTGCTGTTCCTGCCGGACGAAAGAGGAGGTTTGAATATATTCGGGGTTCACGACGCGATAATAATTCATGAACATAAGGGGTTGCGAGCAGTGGTGGAGACTTGTGCTTGTTTTTTTGTTTTTCACCAATTTATATATGTTCTTAAAAGTAGCTGACCTAGTACGTGATAAAATCATAGCATAATGAATTATTTTAAATTGCTTAATTTATTGTAATGTCATTCATTTAATTGATTAAATATTAAGTAATTCATTTCGCTGTGTCTGTCACGGATTTCGTATTTTGTTCATTCTGTCTACGCATAAAATTGGGAACCATTCAGATCATCGAATATCATGCTCACATATCTGAGAGTACATTTCAAAAGAAAATTGAGCTCAGTATAATTGTTTTTACTCTATAAAATTACGGTCGGTTTCCGGGCCTTGGAATTAGAATCCCCTTCCTCGACTCGGGAAGAATATTTCAAATTTAGTTTTAAAGAAACACTAAAGACACCGCCTGATTGTACGTAGTGAGTGGGCGACCTGCTTTCTCCGTGGAGTGGGTTGCTCAACATTTTTGTGCATTGACGAAACATTTTGTTGGGAGGACCACGCACACAGACGAGTGTGTGCCTTTCGGAAGAGGGATCAAAGGATGCTTGGTGGGTGTGTGGCCACACTGACGAGGGCGCCGCTGCCGTAGACTCACTCTGCCATGACGAGGAGGTCGGCGACGGCGAGGGCCGTCAGGATGGCGTTGGTGGGCGACCGCATGGGGGGCCGCGAGAGAACGGCCACGTTGACGGCGTTGGCCACGCAGCCGAGGGTACAAATGACGAGTGCCAGAGGTCCATGGATCGGCCTGTACCACTTCTGGAAGAGCCGGAGGACATGCCTTTCATTATAAGAGTTGGTGACAGGAAAGGAGAGGTTCGACACTTGAAAAATTAAAAACCAAAAATGAATTGAGTTTTTGAGTTTGATTAATGTCATCACAGTTGAATGAAAGAAAGTGTCTGTCCGCTCGCGCTATGCTCTCAAATTGAATTTATAATATTCAACAGCAGTGTGACGTCTCAATTTTAATTCATCATAGTTGAAAAGCGGTGAGCTGTCGAAAAAAAATATCCGAGCTTGGTGCATGGGCCCAAGTGACACAGACATTGGACGTGGCAGTCTTAATCATGGCAAAGCCATCGTTAATCATAGAAATTACAACAGAAAATTAATTTTTCCACGTAATTTTGTTACCCTCGACCTTTCTCGCTGATTCCAGCCAGCTGTAGCAGTATTATTTCAGGAGCACAGAAACGAAACCTACAGTTTTCATGTTTAACCAATGTGGAAACACTAAGTCGATTCGTAATTTTATCTTGAACCAGTTCCAAAAAGTTTGAATGGGCAAAATAAACTTAAAATGCTTCTTTGATGTTGAAATATTACCAGTGGTCTCAAGTAATCGATAATGGTAATATGAATATATTGTGTGATACGATAAATGTCTTAAATTAATATTATACGAATTTACCTTCTCCCCCGTAACCAATCACTTTGTTTAGTTTTTATAAAATTGAGACATGATATGAGATTATATCTTTGTTGTTACCATTGAGTCCATACTCTATTTTGTGACATTTCTTTTTGGCACATTTATTTCGTCGCACTGTAACTCCGGTTGCCTAGTTATCTCTGTGTGTCGACTGATTAAATCTAATTTAGAAAAAAATATGTTTTATGAATTCGGTAACGTATCCTTTCCGTGAGTCTCATGCTTAAGATGCCCATCAAGCCAAATTCTGAATTTTGCATTTGCGTAAAAATTAACATTGATAGAAGTATGGAGAACCTCGATATGATATGAAATTCAAGGATATGTATGTACTTAGGAAACATTTTCGGCACTGTCCTATATGGTGTCAAAACTTCATGCAGGATTTCTTTAAGAATGAAGTTTTATACGGCCTACAGCATTTTGCCTAGCCAGCTACCGCTACTTATGTTGAGAATGTAATGAAAACATAATGATACCTAAATTCTTCGTGAAACCTTCCAAAATCATAGAACCCAAAGATTTTCGTAGATTTAGCCTTGTTGTAGGATCAGTTGATTAACTAGCCGTCGAAATTATTAACACAGACAGGCTATTATCTGTCACATTGAAAATCCCACTATAATACTATTACAAATCGAATCCCAACAAAATTAGGTCATAGGATATATAACTGTATATCCCATTGTCCATTTCTGACACCGTGAATGAGGCTGAATAGTTGGTTCTAAAGCCTGTACGAGTCAGAGATTCCTCAATTTTAAACATTAAAAGTTGTCAATTTTTAAAGCACAGAATTAGAAAAAAATATTACGAGTAAAATCAGTCCGAAAAATAGAGTAATCAACCCAAAGTTTAGTTTTCAATCAGGCATATATGCTTTCAAATTTCTTACCGAGATTTCATAACACGAAGCGAGAACTTCATTGAATAGTCATATCGTTTCCAAAGCGGAATTCCTTCACCAGGGTGATTACCTTATGATCTTTTATCCACTGCTGTCCTATTTGTACATACTTTATTCTCCCTTGTCGAATTTATGCGTTCTTTCAAGTATTCTCTTTCGTTCGTTACAGTTAATATTCTCGTCTGGCGAATTTCTTTGGGTAGATGAGCTGTCTACTCCGACCTCTTAAGCGATTTAATCTCCTCTCACATATGTTTGATTGATGATTCGTATTTCATGGACACTCAATGACTAACCAAACTAAAGAAACGTCTGTGTTTCATCATTGCACGTAAATGGAACCTCAAATTCTCATTATTTCACAGACACAGGTCACCTTTTTCTCATTTTAAATTCGTTATATAAAACACTCTGCCCTGAATTTTCCATTGATTCCCATGATTTTCTCTGATTGGAACCATAAAATGTTCTGGTTTAGTGCTCGGAACACTTTCTGGGGATGACCAGCACCTGGAAATCACGTAGTCCTTCTCCGCAGTAAGGCTCTACTTTAACTCCAACCGGTGTCATCTTAGGTGTCCCCGTCCGCGTGCCCCGCTCCTCTTCTCCGCTATCGCCTCACCTTGGGCGGAGGAGACGGCTTGCGACGCGTCGGAACAGTCAGAGCGACTGCTGTTGGGGCGGGAGAGAGAAAGAGACCTTTCAGTCAATTCTACAAATACACATGTATTAAACAGTCAATCAAGTATACATTTATTGAACTCATCTTTACAATCTCTCAGAACTGATATGAACCATATCTTTTTCTTGAGACCATGACATTTCTTTGACAATGTGTTCCCTACCAACACCTTATATCAAACAATGATTATAATCACATTCACTATTACCACTGCTATAGCTTTTACACTTGGGAAACTTGGTTCTAGAATCTAGAACTTCCAAGTTGGCATTTTGGGGTGAAACTAAACGGTTGGTCAAAATCCTCAAGGTATTAGGTGGGAGGTTTTTAGATCAGAGGGATGACATGTAACTATGCCGAAGCCCCCTTACACAAGTCCCGTGCCCTCGGCGGATCAAACAATTTTTAAAGTTATTCGGTGGGCGGAAAGAATATCATGTGTCCATTTTTAAATGTGTTGGAAGTCAGCATACAGTTATGTGTCCCTGGATTTAAAGATGACCATTTTAACTGTGCCGAAGTATTGTTCTAAATTGGTTAATCTTTTAGAAAATTAAAAGTCAACTAACTGTTCAAAATTATTATTTCAAGCATGATATGTGTATAATTTAAGTAAAAAATCTTTAACTTTCCAACGAAAAGAATTAAATACCTTTATGGCTGATGGCCTTAACTTGTTTATGTGCCACCCTAGTTTCAGTTTTCTTTAAAATGATTTCGATAAGAGTTGAATGAAACTGTCCTTTGGCCTATGAGTGTTTTAAAAATGGCCTCAAGTAGTGAGAATACTTTCGCCTACTATTTTCCACCAGAATTATTTTCTTTCTTTCGCATATTTGTAAAATTTGCTTCTGCAGTTCGCATTTTGAATATTTTCTTAACCTTATGGAATCCTTGGGAAAATTTGCATTTGTATATTATGTTCCAGGATGAACCTCAGAAAGGGTATTGCTGGGGGCATGGGGGCTCTCAAGTTTTAGATCGCAACAGCTAAGAATGTCGAAGAGCGCTTTCTGTTTTGGCACACTCGCCTCATGTATGATTCATGAAGATTTTGGGAGATGGGTCTTTTCACGCAGAGCCAAGATCGATACAAGACTAGTAAATGTTAAATAATCTGGGAAGTCAAGAAAATTCAAGGAAATATCTTTCATTCCTGAGATTTCGGATGAGTAATCCTAAAACCAAATTTTCTTTAATCTTACATGGAATTGTAGCAGAAAATGCTTCTTGATTGGTAATTTTAAAATATTATAAATCAGTGCGTAGGATGTTTAATATTTTTGCGGAATAATCAAGCATAACACAGCATAATTCAATTTTATACAGTACGGCTACATTATCGCAATAGCGATTGTCATATTATGCTTCAAGAGTATTAGAATTATTTGCCACTGCGTTGTTCTCAAGGGAATTTTCATCTATATATGAAGCTGAACTTTTTGCCGCAGGAACTGGAAAATTTAGAGAATATCCGGAGTCATGGCAAATTTGATATCTCCAATTTAGTTTTCTATTAAATAAGTCAGTCAAACCACGATGGGAAAATAAAAAAAGGGTAAATTACAAATATTTTAAATCAATAACATTCATTTACGCTGTGGGAGCAAAAAGTATTCCGGAAGCACAGGGTTGCGTGGAACGTTGATGGGTTGTACAACGGCCTAGGGTAGGTGTATCACGTCAATGTCCTTTGTTTGGAATTAATCTCTTTGGAGGCCTTGGAGAGGAAGGCTTCCCGAGACAGGGAACGTGGATGAAAATCGTGACGACGAAGTCGTAAATTTCCCCGAGGTGTTGAATGGCAGGGCCGACGGGTGTGGTCGACGAGGGGAGCGTAAGACACCCGTGAACCACTCCGAGAATCCGAGAGCAGACTTCCCATCCCTTCTCCCCACTTCTGGCATCCGTTTGTTCTTTTGGTGATGACGCCACTACGGCTCGGAGGAACAACAGGGAGAGGAAATAAACGGAAATGGATTGAAGGAACACCGATTTATTAAAATACGGAAAAAAATCCTTGTTTTCAGTCCGTAAAGATGCTTAGCGGAAGTCTGTTCGCAAACTTCTGCAGGGAGAGCGCCTTATATAGACTTGCAACCTGATTGCGGTGATGCCACTGTTTCCACGGTGTTCAAGGTGCCTTCTTGCTCTCCTCTGACCACATTTATCGTACACGTTTAGTGTGTTGACCCAGTGGAAAATAATGCGATTCTTTACAACCAGGAAGTTCAGAATTAGGTAGTTTGATTTTATTTCGAATGGTTATGAAACGTCGCGAATGCATTTAAGAGCTAGCCTGGAAAAGAAGATTCATTGGTAAATTTAAATCAATGAAAATATTTTTGAGAGTATTCTTTCATATCCGAAACAATATCAACTCGTCGTGATCAGCTTAAATATTCCGATGGAACCGCAGATATAAAATTGGAGATATAAATTTCACAGAAACGGAAATTGAGAATTTCTTTTTCGCGAATAATACGGAAGAACGGTAACTTATTCCCCCTACCCGATACCCGAACCCGCTAAAAACCTACTCCCTTTGACCGATTCCCCAGTCCTCTTTACATTGGTGTCTAAATACCTTGTCATTTACCTTCGGTTGCCTCAAAGAGTACAAAAATGTATGCATGGCAAAATATCTAACTTGAGTTGTACCACGATCGTGATTGCTGTCCAAATACTGTTTAGATTAAAAAAAAACTAGTCTCAGGTGCCTTCTTGTTTGGAAGACGTTAACATTTAGCGCTAAACAAGTCAAAATATCTTTAAAAAGTGTATCCTCACATTAAACGAGGCGATACATACCTTATTTATTAAATTAATAGTGTTCACTTAATCTATTATACAATGCAAATGAGTTATATTAGGAGTACGAAAGCATCTAAGGAATCTCTACATACCTTGATTGTACAAAGGAGTTATTTTAAAACAATTTCTGTTGAATACATATAATATAATCGTAATTCAACGAAAAATTAAATGCCATTTCAAAATGTTTGTAAAACTTTGGTGCCATATGTTTCAGCGAATGTAATTCAGTCACTTATTTTACAATTAATTAATGTTGTAAAGGGAAATAATTTCGTTTAATGTACATTAATGACATAAATGATTTAATGTTACTTTAGGTATAATATGGAGCTATGGTTGCTGGATAATCGCTCAGTATCGTTGGCTCCCAGGTTCAACTCAACAATATTAATTTTATTAATATCTTTTGACTTAACTTAAATTATTATTGAGAGCGGAAATTTGTTAATATAAGAGTAATTTCCACTCACAGAATTTGTAAACACCTTGGATGTGACTAGGGCATCTTAATAGGTTATTAATTGTGGTAGCAACCTTTCCTATGAAGAGGACAGGTGGTTAAGTATGTATCCAAGTACATTCAACGAGCTCTCTTAAAATGGCAAGGGCAATAAAATTCATTATTTTGTGTTTTTCGAATTTAGAAAATTTTTATTTGATCAAAATAACCTTTCAAAAAATATAAATATCATAGCCTGATCCTCTAATTAGGGAATAAAGGTTCACGAAAGTTTTTGCTTATGATCTTGAATTAAAGGTTAACTGCCGGTCAAGGTTAGATTTTGCTGGTATATGACCCATGCTAAAAACATACCGTAGAAAACTGTGAAAATATTTGAAATGGATAAAGTAGTTATACATATATTTAATTAAAACCATGAATTAATTTTCAATCAGCGTTTGGCATGGCCGGATAACTGTCAGTTTCGAAATCATCCTAATCCCTATTGCTTCGATCTGCGCCGCGGGAAAAGGCGCAATTTCGGGCCGTGAGACGACGCTCGGAGGAAGTTGCCCGTGACAGTTGACACTTCCAAGACTCTGATCTCGGGCCTAATGCGCGGGAATGGGCCGCTGTTTTTGTTTATGCCCTGCGTGATTCGAGCGCGCTACGCATCGGCTTTCACCCCCAACGCCATCCCTGGCAAACCTCTTTTCCTCAGTCATTGCCTGTGTTTTTAGCCCCTCCCTATTCTCTCGCTCACTATCGTCTCGGCCACCGTCGGTTTCATTTTCCTCTCATCCGAAGCGCAATGCGGAAGCCTGTACAAGGGTGAGGAGGGAGAGGGACGGTGGTGCGGTGGAGGGGGAGGCTGATAGTGTATTATTAGCCCAAAGTTTCGGAGACGGAGTTGACCTGCCTTCGCACTGCGCAATGGCCCTTAGGTTGTCCGACCAAGGCGACAAAGGAATTGCCCGTCTTGGATTTAGCATGCATCGTCTCGCGCTCACCGCACGTCAAGCCGGTCACGGATAAAGGACTTGTATTCTCGAAGCCGCCTTGGGGGTCATCACTTTTGCCACGCCCCCACACACCCCGCCCTTGTCTCGTGCCTCTCCCTCTGGGGCCATCCTCCGCCACTCCACTCCTCCCCCGCCTATCGCTATCTTTCCCCCGTTCCCTCCCCAGCCTACTCCGACATGAAAGGGGCGATGTGGGGGGTGGGGGGGTTAGCCGTGGATTGCGTCACACTATTTATTTTGGCTTTTCACAACTCTCTCACCTCTGTACCATACTTGGCCACAAATTTTCACTGCCACAGTGTTGCGTCAGATCCACTTTATTATTGTTCATGTGAACTGTCCGAATAACCACCTGGAGGTAGTAAAACTATGTGCCCTATTTTTTATCGAAAGCTGGATTTACTCAGCGAATAGTAGATGATGACCTAATGACGAGTGGTTCATTTGTATTTACGCGTCGAATGTTTCATTCTTCCAATAATAAACTGTTACCACTAAGTGGGCATGATTGTTCCAATTATAATGTATAT
The DNA here is from genome assembly GCF_022747635.1 of Hetaerina americana. Classification (NCBI taxonomy): domain Eukaryota; kingdom Metazoa; phylum Arthropoda; class Insecta; order Odonata; family Calopterygidae; genus Hetaerina; species Hetaerina americana. The sequence continues at coordinate 49,354,337 of NW_027286069.1, forward strand.
TTTAATGAATTTGAAATTATTATTTCAATGAATTTTCGAATTAAATAAATATCCCGACTACAAGGTTGGCTGAAAAATTCCCCTATGCAATGGAATACATCATAATTCCGTGATGCGATGGAAAGTGTCAACATTTTTGGTATGCTGGCGTTCTTGGGTTCAATATCCTGGGTATTTTTCGAGTGACGTCAATCTTTCCCTAACTCTTCCCCTCCAATGTATCACACTTTGCCTGACCATTCCTCCTCGTTTGGGCGCGACGTAATGTATTGACAGCCTCCAGTCAGAGAACTGTGAACCAGGAAGGGTGGCAACGTAATTGAGGATGGGGAGAAAGGAAAAGGGGGGAGGGGGAGGGGAAAGAGTCGCGCGGACGTGGGATGGGGCTTCGGCGTCGAGAGGGAAGTCGCTAGTTCATCCTGGTTCCGATCGAACTCCTATTGTCCGCACACTCCAATTAAATGTGGGTGAGTTGATGGAAATGCTAAGAATCGAGGCGTATAGTGATTTGTCACCCAGCCGACGGCAGTTCCTTAACTCCGTCGGAGTACGGTCACGGTCGTCGGTTCGGATTCGCTCGTGCCTTGCCAAAATACGTATCCGTCCCCACCGCCAGGTTGTTGCCGTCTGGAGACATCGCGTCGTTTGGGGGCCCTGCACGCGATGCCTCTACATCCTCCTAATTAAACGAGTGGAAGTGATTTTGCGGGAAATGCGGAGGGGAAATTTATTTTAAGATACGGATAAGTGAACGGGATTTCTTAAAAATGTTCCCGCCGTAAGGATGTGTCCACGAGACGCGATTGATTCTCCGAAATGACACACGGTGGGCCCGAAATTAACTGGTACTGACAAATCCGTCGCTCTTTGACGGATGGGGTATAGCATCCAAGTTGTCAGCAACAAATCGAAATGTTGAATTACTTTTAATGTAGGAATTAAAGGAATTGGTTGCGTAAAATACTTATATTGAGCGAGGCCATTACAAATTACTTGCGCTCATCAGAGAATTTTGGCGACGTCTTACGGGAAAGTGATATTTTTCTGAACATCAGCATAGGCGTATGGGTTTACCATAGGTCCATTAATTTGACGATGCCACAGGGTTATATACGAGCTCGTACACGTATAATACGGATCAGTAAGAGTTTTAGGTATGTGACGTGATCGGAGATGTCCTCAGAAGTCTTTTACCATGCATCTCTCCTTGATAAAACGCTAGAATTGAAATTGGGCCTAGAATTGAAACTCTTTCATTATTGGGGGTTCCCCACTATTTTCTTAATTAGATTTAACTTCTGCCAATAATTTGTGACGATTTTTTTGCCAAATAAAATCACAACTCCCGATCAGAATTTGCTCGTTGCTTAGTTTCTTGCCGAGCTGGTTTTTGAAGTCTGCACATGCTATCTATAATTTCCCGTCAAAACATGTCACTAATCGTGTTTAAATATTATTCTAACGGATTGTAAACAGCGGAAAAGCCCATCATATTCTGTCAAGTTATTCTGGGTGTATATTTTTCGACTTGACTTGAGGAACCGCATGTCTTTGAATCTGAAATATTCAATTGCAAACTGGATAGCCCAGCCACTACCAATACGGATTGGTGGCGGTTAAGGGTTTATTCACGCCCCTCGGTTGTTTGGGTAGGAGGAAAAATCCTCAGAGTGCGAAAGATGTGTCAAATGCATCGCTCAGTTTGCCTTTCCCCCTCTCCCTTGCCGCGTGTCTCGAAGATCCGACGACTACCCTTCGAAATCCTCGGCGAGGTATTTATCTCAGCAAGAGATGAGATCTCCCTTTTGGGTGGCTCCAAGTTTTTATTTTATGGTATTTGAATCTTCAAACTAGCTGCATGTTCGCTTCAGTGTGTTACTTTCTCTGGGTGTTCATCTTTGAGCAGTAAATCTGTGTGGGGGGGTTGGAGGAGATGGACGAGTGAGATTGAATTTGTCTGAAAGTAATCCTTCTGATGTTACGATGAATACGTACAACATATTCGAAATGGAGCGTGAAAAACTTAGTTTATTCCATCTGAGCCTATGTACATGTTCCGTTGTTCGATTATATTGGAAGATATAATTATTAATATTTATCACTGCTACTACAACTTAAATAGAACATACAAATAATAGATACACAAAGTGGAGCGAGGTACCATGCAAAAATTATTGGAGTTACGCCGCATCAAACATTGGACATTGTGGACTTGAAGAAATCCCGATAATTTCGATGAAATTAATAAAACCAATTAAAAGCTTCATAATGGAGACATTAAAAATAATTAAATTGAATAAAGCAGGAGAAAATTTAGTTTACCAAATAATTTTAATTTAAAAAGTGACTCTGCAATAAAAACGGTTTATTTTGACTGAATATCAGTAAATTAACGTGAGTCAGTACTCGATTGTTTGATTTTTTAAAAATCTTTCATTATTTTTATTTTAATTAACTTACAACGAGTAAAAGTCATTATTTATGCTGAGATGTTAATGAAATTCGGTTTGAATTTCAGCTACAAAATTTCCCGTGATTAAAATTACCTTCATTTTATATCAACCTTGTTAAAATATTGATTGCCACTTTATGAAACTCATCAGCCTTTTATTTAGACATTTCTAGGCATTCGAGACAGTACATGTCCACGATTCAGCTAACTCTGTTAGATGTTTCAGTTGTTTTGATTTAATGAACTTTCCTCTTTAAACATAGCACGCAAAGCGGTTCCACTTCAAATATACGCTAGGAGGTTCATGCCCTTTGTCAGTCTCTGTGGTGGTCCGCAATTGTTAGTGCTCCTTATTGCAACTGCATGTTTAGTACATCATTGCAATAATTCTTCTCTGATAAAGTAATTGTCTGTTAAGAATAAGAGTTTGTGAGTTTATTGATCAATGAATACCTTCTTTTAGAATGGCGAGTTCCTTATTATGATTAACAGATATCCTTTTGCTGAATTTCACATCTGAGAATGGGTTGTAAGGAATTTTTATTCCAGCCCCCTTTTTAATTCCTTATAGCCGTCCCAAGAGTATCCAACTTGCCCTTTGTACAGGTCCTTTATCCATGCAGTAAATACTAGTATGTGTGAAACGAGTGTCACACATGCATAATAATGAAATGAGAGAGAATAAATAAACCATGGGATGGCCTAAAGCCTTGACCTGTTTATAGCACTTAATCCACTGCAAACAACTATTGAAAGAATTGGAATACCGTATTAAAATATTTAACATTCAAATGTTTTTGACGTTTCTTCACGAGTTTCTCATGAAATCGCCAATCTTTGAGTGAAGATTTTGTGTATAGAAGAAAAATTAAAGGCAAGTAAATACTTGTTTGGACGAATTTAGATAAAACTCTCCCTCTTATTTATGCGTGGGAATGACCGAAATATACTTTAACAAAGAATGAAATGACGCCGTTATTAGCTCGCCCTTATTTAAAAATGATGTGAATTGATAGGCATGGATATAATATAAATTGAACGATTAATGGACTTGATATGTACCTTAGCATATACGTGTATATATATATATATATATATATATATATATATATATATATATATATATAGATAAATACATATACATATATAATTTATGTGAAAGATTCACGGATGGAATAATAATGTATATCAAGTTAGCTGGTCTAGCGAAAAAAAACAAAAACACAGAAACACAAAAAAGGAAGAAGTGAAACTCACACGTTTCCGAATTTTGGGTAGTCAAGCCAACTGTCTCAAAGAAAAGATGGAAGGAACTGTGGAGAAGGTTATAACAGAAGGGGCTGGGAACGCTGGATAGAAGGGGAGAGGGGGGGGGAAAGGTTTGCGAGGGGAAGAGTTGAAAGGAGAAATAAAAAAATGTAGGAATAATATGGAAGGTGTTGGGAGCGGAGGGGGGATGAAAGTATATGAAGATAGGGGTAATTAATATCTAATATTAATACCTGGGTAATTCCAGGAATCCAGGTGCCAGATAAACGCCTGTTCTATTGTTTTGAGTTTGAGTGTTGGCTCAGAGGGTAGGAGGGATGCTAAAATGGATTCACTATAGCATTTATCAAAGGTAGTGTTGTGTTAGGAGGCCTGTTTGGGATTGGGAGCATCCGAACCAGGGAAGAATTCTTGCATGAGGCCCGGTGGTTTTTGATTCTAATATTTAGGGAGGTAGTACATTGTCCAATATAAAAGGCAGGGCATATTTGGCACTTAGAAGGTAAACTACATTGCTGAAAGTACATAAGGAGTAGAGAATTGGTGGGAGAGGGATGGGGTTCGGATTTTGAAAATAGGACATGTTTTACATCGAGGTTTATTGCAGGCCATGAGAGTGACTTTGGGATAGGGCGGGGAAAGAAGGAGTGGATTGGTTGATTTGGGGAGATATTATAAGCTGTTTGGGCGTTTGAAAGTAACGGAGGGCATTTGGGAAAAAAGTTTGTGGTTGAACTATGGTTTGTAAGCATATGACAGAGATTTTTAGGATTAAACTCAGAGACTCTAGGCCAGGGAAGTATGTGGTACAAATTGAAAGAGAATGGGTTTCTGCGATGGGATAAGGTTTGGTAGAGTAAGCATGTCTTAGCATACTTTTGTATAGGATGGATATATATATATATAAAATATATATATATAAATAAATAAATAAATAAATAAATAAATATATATATATATATATATATATATATATATATATATATATATATTTCGGATTAGCATCTACTCTTTTCACCTCAGCCACCGACTTGAAACCCATTCAGGTGATTAATTTCCAACATCACATCTTCCTTTGCATGGAGTCCGTCTCGGAGATGTCCCCTCTCTCCCTACATCCACCTCCCCTTCCCCCAAATGAATGGGAAACGCAACCCTGAGAGAAGCGCCACGTGCTTCGGGGGCATCCGCTCCAGTTTGCCAAAGTATCTCAAAGGTTCCACGCGTCGACTTCTCTTTATTACCGACCTTGCATTTTGCTTTATGGCGAACATGAAACCGAGAACGAAAATGTTATCTCCCCGACCACGCCACACCATTTCCCTATCAGGGTGGCCAGGGTGGGTCCGGAAGAAAGAGTAAGGTGGGAGCATCACGACAAGAAGCGGACAAAAATCCCACGGTTGGGCGTCGCCGCCGTGGCCACGATGAAATATTTACGCTGCCAAAAATAGTATTCTCCCCAAAAGACAGCTTTGCCACGAGGTATGAGAGAACGTCTTTTTGTTTTATTTTTTTCTCTGAAGTAGGCACGAGTGAATTACGCGATACGTTCGCAATGAGTCGTGGGACTGTACGAGCAGGGTTGCTAAATATAAAGATGAAAATGAGGCATTCCTTATTATTTACGAGGGTCATCCGGAAAGTAGTACCCGTTCGTGCCGCATGAAGTGCTGACGACGCGAGTAGCCGCTGGACGAGGTCAGATAGCTTCAGTGGCTTGTCTGCCTTCTCTGAGCCAAGTTGCGTGACGCTAGCATTGCCTGTGTTGTTTCTGTGATTGTTTACAATGTTTAAAAAAATTGAGAACGCCGCCAGTTGTGAAGTGAGGGCAGTGATTAAATTCCTCAATGCAAGAAACGTTCGCCCATGTGATATTCATCGCCAATTAAAGGAGGTGTATGGAGACAATGTAATGGACGAGTCGTCTGTTCGGCGGTGGTGTCGCAACTTCAACATGGGGAGGGGGAACACACACGACGATGAGCGTTCGGGGAGACCGTCTGTCATTACAGACCAACTGGTGAGCTCAGTTGACGAATTCGTGAGGAACGATCGGCGCGTCACAATTGATGACATCTGTGAGCATTTTCCCAATGTTTCTCGAACAATTGTTCATGAAATTGTTAAACACCATCTGCATTATGCAAAAATTTGTGCAAGATGGGTCCCTCGCGTATCTCAATGAGCTGGCGGCGAAGGACTATGCAGCAGGAATACAGAAACTTGTCACACGTTATGACAAATGCCTTAATTTGCTTGGAGATTATGTTGAGAAGTAGTTTAAAGTATCCTCTTTCAAATAAAATTTTTTATGTTTGTTAATATTTACTTTTGTGTCTTTATTTCACGAACGGGTACTACTTTCCGGATGACCCTCGTATTAATAATTAGTAAAACTTCTGGCTCTTACGAGATTAAAGCATATGGGGATTCCATTCAGCCTGAAGAGAGCAGTATTGATCAGTTTAACGCAGAGAAGAATGAAAAAAATTTCTATTTCTACCAAAAAAAAAGTTTTTGTAAGAAAATTATTTTTTGTTTACATTAATGTGTATTTTAGCATGACGGAAACCATTTGGAAAGGCTCATGTGTTTCAATCGATTTTCACTAGTTATGTGTTTTATATATTTATCAATATCGGCATATTATTGGAAATATAATTTAATTACGTCATTATTGGATGATATATTCTGATCTCGCTCATTAAAATATCCCATGGTCCTTCATTCAATGCTTTTATCCCCCGCCTCAATTCTCAGAACGTGTTGAATTGTAAGCATAAGTTTACATCTCGCCAAGGGAAATCCGACATTGTCCTCAAAGAGCTGGTGAAATAAGCTTCCTGATCGATAGTCTCTAAGTATTTCCGTAGATGTTCCCGACCTCCAAAAAGTATGTACAATTATATAGGTAACATTTTTACTCACTACTGAAACCCCGAGAAGGTTATAAGCTGCGCAAAGAATTACAAATTCGTCATTTACTCAGGGCAACATTCTTTTGAGTAAAATTTAAGGCCCAGTCTTAACATTTGGAAAACACAAAGACTTTTGATTGCAAAGTGCTGGACGAATTGGCAAATTAAATTGTAATCTATAGAGTATACCTTTATTTCGGTAGAGAGGTATGAAAATAATTCTAAGGAATGTCATTATCGTTATTTTATATTTTATGTTATGTTTGGTATTTTATTTGATATTTATTTTATGTTTATGGCCTTGATTCACAAGGTCTGTCTCAAATGTAGTCAAACTTATTTTTCCCCTGATAGACGGATGGACAGGTGGCGGTTTATCTGGCTGGGTTCGAGGGAGCGGAGTCTCAGGAATGGCTGGAGGCCGGTGGCCGTTGGCTCCCAGCCTTTGCGAAGTTCTGATCGTTCGTTTGCGAAACCTCTGTAACGTGACCTCGTTACGCTCCGTCATGAGCAGGTTATTGGAACAGCGTTACGCCATCAAATTTTGCGTGAAACTGGGCAAAACCGGGAAAGAGACTCATGGCATGCTCAAGGCAGCTTATGGTCATAACGCCATAAATACATTGGGTGTTTATGAGTAGCTCAAGTTGTTTCGGAAGGGTAGAGAAAATGTCGAAGACGCCGGAGGTTCAGGACGCCCTTCGACCTCAAAAAGTGACGAAAATCTTGCACGAGTGAAGGCTTAGTTGGACAGGGATCGTATATTTAGTGTTCGCATGGTTTCTGATGAACTTGGCATTCCTAAATTTGAGGTGCATCGACTAATGAGCGAAAACATGGGAATAAGAAAGGTGTGTGCGGAGTTGGTGCCGCGAGTGCTCTCGGACGAACAAAAGGAAACTCTCACACGGATCTGCCAAGAGGTTCTTGACCATGTGAGAGAGGATCCAAATGTTTTAGATAATGCCCCACCAGACTTCTTCCTCTTCCCCCGTCCCAAATCAGTGCTGAAAATACACCACCACGTACTCGGTGGAAGCGTTACAACAGGTTGTGACGAGGGAGCTGAGCAGTATTCCGGACGCCCCCTTCTAGAAGGCGCATGAGGCATGGGAAAAACTAATCTGGCAGCGATGTGTGGACGCACAAGGATGCCACTTCGAAGACTTTTGAGTGAATGCATTAATTCTAGCAATAAATGTTTTTAAACGACTGAGTCCATTTAACTTTAGGAGAGGCCTTTTATTAAATGTGAAAGAGACCTACATTCAAAAGTTCCCGACGGTATGCCTTTCTTTTCCCATTTTTTAATCCTACTTATTGATCATAATGGAACAAATACTTGTCCAAATCGTTTAATTCGTTTTCAGCATCTTCATTTTAGAATTAAATCATACAGGAACAACATGTTCACAATTATTCGCATGACTGCATGAAAAGTTTTCTGCGCATAGAAATTTCTTCGGCCTCACCCATACGGAATTTAAAAAAAAAGTAGCCTTGTTTTTACTGAATTAGGAGAATATTTTCATCTCCCTTTAAATTAAAAAAAAACAGAGAATGCAAATATCTCCTTAGTTAATAATTAAATGAAGAACACAATGTATCTTTCCACTTTCCTTTATGCACGTACAAATAGTTTCAACGCTTAGGCGTCATCATTTAATAAACATGAACTTCCACAAAGTTGAGCCGGGAACAGTTGAATACTCTCCTTAGTTAATAATATAGGGTTACTCGTATTTAAATTACCATGGAGATTCATGATATTTTCGCTCAAAAATTCAGTTGCAACATGTATTTGAATATGATATCCCAGAGGATAGATTGTGCGGAGATGCTTTCCGATTGCATCTGAAATCAAAGCGGCATAATTGTTGACGTAATAATTTCTGGTTGCGGGCGCAGCCAACAGCTGTTAATATTTATTGCGGGAAGCCTTTCTCATGTTCACTTCGAGGATATTAAGCATGGAGATTTATTTTTGACCAAAACATTTGTGGAGGTGGCTGTGTTAATGCGGGCGATCGAAGCAATCAGATGCGACAGCAGCATAACCTTTTGATTATGCAACCCCAAGTACATTAAGTCAACACTCGAGATGCCTGCCTGTCCAGGGGGAATAAATCCCGCGCGCGCCTGCCGCGATCTCTCCTCCAAGTCAGATTCCAAAATAGAATAGGGATTCACGCACGTCTCACTGTAAATCATATTAATTTCTTTCGTGTGGCGATTCTTTGGTTATTAAAACTGTGGTGGAGCATTTTCTGAGGCGTTCGCGAGGGAAGAAGACCGTAGCGAAAGATACTCGGTGGTTCAAGAATAATTGGCATCAGTACTATTTCCCGTGCATTAGATTTTCGAATGCTTTGTTTCGAGCGGGTGAATGGAAAAATCTTGTCATCCAAGAACCACTTCGTCTCTATACAATCAATCAGCCATGCAGGTTCTCCAACTGGAAGACTGATGTCGCAAATCGAAACTTTTTCACCTGTTAAGAAATATCCACGAAATAATATATGCGCGTCGAAAACTTGGGACGTGTAATGGGGAGCGTTCATTTCATACCGTTAACTAAGTATGCATCCTACCTAATCACGGTGAGTTCTTCAGTGGACAATTGTAGGATCATAGCTGCATCTCCCAGCTTCGCCTATGAGGTTTTATCGGTGTCGTTCCTATACTATTCGATCGCCGGGTACATGTAAACCTAGACCGATGATCATTTTTAGTGTCTAACAATGGATAATACTGCTCAAATTTTACATGTATGCCAAGAAACCATGGACGCGGGATTATTTTGAGCACGATACTTTCAAAATTATTATCCTCGACTCCCTTTAAAGGCTTGCCAATGGGACGCAGCAATGCTCTTTCAGGGTCATAGAGGATCTGGCAGGGTGCGGAGGAACCAAAGGGGGAGGAAGAGGAGAAAGCACGGGCTGCTTTCGTGTTTTTTCGCAGAATATAGTTTTACACAGGGAATTGAGATATAAAACCACTACCTCGGAGATGAGCGGGTCAACTTAAAACTTTAATAATTTCGCCAGCTCTCTCGGTCGTGCCTCTTTGCTGGCCCGCCTTGCGTCCGCGATTCCGCCCGTCCCACACCCCCGTGCGGTGACTGGTGGACGGCTCTCACTCGAAAGCACGGCTGTAGAAAGAGGTCCGCGAGGCCCCGTCGAAGTGGCGTGAGTTGGCTTGGCGGGTGCAGGATGGAGGGAGGAGAGGACGACGTTGAGGAAGAGGGCTGAAAGCGTGAGTGTACTCACCTGCCGCTGACGCCGCCACCTGTAGCGGATACACCACCATCCGAGCGGGACGGAATCGTCGTGTTTGCGACGAGCTAGCGGTTCCGGAAGAAGCGAGTGAAGGAGGAGAAGAGGGAGATGTCGGAGGACATGCGAGGATTTCTTTCGCGGGAGGAAAAATGAAAGGCGGGAAAGGTGAACGAGTGAAAAAGCCGGAGAGTGAAAGACGAAATCGAAAGGTGGGAAAGTAGGAGGGCGGGGTTAAAGTAAATTCGAGTGAAGCTATGGTGTGGTAAAGGACGAAGCAATGAGACGCAACAAAAATGTGTGCGTGGGCGGGTAAGGGTGAAGGGGAGGAGAGGGAGACAGAAAATTTGCTCTGTTACTGAGAACACAGTCGCCGCACGAATGACAGCAAGCAGCCCAATGGTTGTAGATTAAACCCTCATTGAGTGCCACGCGACCCGAATTTCGCGATAATTTTGCACGTGATGGAGTAAAAATGTGCGATTCTCTCTTGCGGTGGCGGCGAATGGTCATAAGTGAAGGGAAGAGGATCCTCCGGGGGAATTTCCTCGGAAGCGTATCAAGTATCGGAGGGGCGGAGACACATTCTTCTCCGACGGCGACCGACGAAAATCCTGGGCTGGGAAGAAATGTTTCCCCCTTGGGAGGATGGGGAAGGCCTAAGGGGCGAGCCCTTGGGTCCAGAAGGTCGTGAAAGGGGGCGGCCGGGCCCCTAGCAGGCTTATTTAGGGGAGGAGGTTGGGGTGGCCGACTTGTGACGGCCTTGGGGAGGGTGGTTTCAAGCACGTACGCGATAAGTGTGTGTGTTCCTTGTGAAATTGAAAATATAAAAAGAACCGATTTATTTTTTTCCTCCTCCCAAACCTAATCGACCGGATCGGGAATGAACGTCTCCCGCCCCCACGGGCCAAGAGAGGGGGTCTTCCCTCCGTGCGTCTCGTGTTTCGTACGGGCGCCTCTGCGGAGCGGAGTCTACGTGCCCTTCCGCCGGCCTCGCCTGTGTGTGCGTGCGCGCGTGTGTGTACGTACGTGGGCGGGCGCGGAGTGTTGGAAAAAAATTTTAAAAAACGAGAGAAGAAGACGTGTGCGAGAAGGTGGCGGTGCGTCTATCGAATGGGGGCGGCAAAGGGCATCCCCGCCCGGATCGAGGTTGATAGGGGGCGTTTGGAGGGGGGAATGGGGCGATATGGGAGAGAGAATGGGTCGGGATATGGTTATAGGTGGCGGCCGGGTTTCGGGCGAGTGTAAAAAAACGTCGTTTGTTTGTTTTGTGGCCGTATCGACGCCTCAGGTCATTAACGCGCGCGGGAGAAAGTGGCACGGGAGGATGGGGGGGTCGGGTGTGTATCGGTGTAGGGGTGTGGCGTGAACGAGATTGAGTTTGGAGGACGTGTGTCGGCGGCGGTGGTTGGTTTCCTTCGCGGGGCGGTGGAAAGAGGGGGCAGTGTCGGGAAAGGTTGAGAGGGGAGGGCAGGGGTCAGTCGGGAGCGGGGTGAACGGGGAGTGAGGGAGAATTAATGGAGATTGAGAGTGAGGTTGCGCCCACGCGCGTGTGCGTACGTGTCGTGTCCACGGGGAGGGAAGAATCCGCCGTTTGGGAAACCCAAGTCCCTCCTCGCTTTTGGAGTATTGGGGTGGGCGAGATGGGGAGGGCGGTTGGAGGAGGAGAAAAGCGTGCGGGAAAACTCTGTTGGGGGAGAGACGGAGGAGGTAGAGAAAGAGAGAGAGAGTTGACGAGGACACTTCTCTTTGTGTAAATATTCGGGGTGATTGAAAGGGGAACGAGGGAGGAAGTGAGGGTTGGTGACGGGGAAGAGTGAAAGATCGGTTGCGCGAACGGAGAGGCAGTGTTTGGAATGATTACGGCGAGGCAAAGGGTGAGGTTCCGGCAGAGAGGGAGATGGCTTTCATGGAATTGACCGGAGAGGGAGTGGGGTGGAAATTTCGCAGGGAAAAAGGGGGTGCTCGAAGAGAGAAAGAGAGATGGGAGAGGAATAAATTCCCGAAATGCGTCACGAACGTTCTTTTTTTCACGACACAACAACTGTATCGGGAGAAAGATAACGATAACTTCGACTCCCCTCCCTCGTTCCTCTCACTTATTCGTCCTCACGGAGGTGGTGCAAACCGCCGTCGATCACTTTCCTCCACGACGTGTGCACATCCGGAAGAGCTCGAGGGGGATGGGAAACTAATTGACGGGCTCGTCGAAAAGAGAGAAACGAACTTCACACAAGGCGTGGAACTTCACACGGTTGTCATTGCGGACGGCGGCGGAACTATCCCCGGTCCTCTCCAGCGACTCTCGCTCTTTCTTTCCTTCTCGCCGAGGGTATGCCGCGCCGCGCTTCGGGAGTCGCGTCGACGGGGAGCGGCGATGGAGTCGGGCGATGCCGGGATGCGCGCGCGGAGAGAGAGACGAGGCACACTCGGCGGTCGGAGCGGTGGACGCGGAGGGAGAGAGGGAGAGAGGGAGGATGGTGTCGAGAAAGACGCCGTCCCGCGCGGGAGAGCTCTTGCGAGCGCCTGGCTGGCTGTCGATTGGAGTCGCAACTCCTTTCTGTCGAGGATAGGGAGAGAGAGAAAGGGTGGAAGGTGGATAGGAGGGGGGGGGAGGGAGAGGGCGCGGAGGTTTGTGGAGGGGATAGGAGAGGGGAGGGGGCCCTGTCGGAAGGGGAAGGGTGAGGGAGGGTATGCGTGATGGGGCAAGGGGTAGGAATCGGGAGGACCTGGTTGGTGGGTGGGCCATGGTCTCTCTTGGGAAGGACGGAAACTGAAACTGATATCTTTCTCGTCTGGGACAATAAGCTTATAGACAATTGCTCAAGTTCACAAATCGTAGCCAATTTGCCACCTCGCTTGGTTCTAGGTCATAAGGGCATGGCACAATAGAATATAACCTGAGAAAAGAGGAAATATTACGAGTAAAAAATATTGGAGCTCGATCGTAGAAGTGCCTCGGTGACTAAGATTATACGAGAAGTGGACTAAGGCAACGACATGGCTATATCATTTAAAAGTTCTTGTTAACAAGGAATAGACAAACAACGAAACAATGGATAAATACGTACCTAGGTTATGGAAAGGTTTTTAATTTATATAAGCCCTTAATACTCGGGCAAAGATTTCACAATATACAGTTTTGAAATTTATGTACATAGTCAAATTTGATCACTCATATAAATATTCAAAAATATTAGCCTTTTGATCGGTAGCCATGCTACACAAATCTAGTATCATGCAATTAGGAAATCCACGCAATAGGCAAGGTGACAAGAATTCATCGAAGGGACATCGCCGCCCGAAAATTCGGAATAAAGAGATGCTATTGGGAGAGGGAGGAGAAAAGGCCAAATGGAAGGATAGGGTTGGAAAGTGTTTATACATGTGTTAGTGTGTGTGTGTGAATAGTGAGATAGGATGGGGGAGATGGCAAAGAAGAATGGGGCAGAGGTTTGCGGATCGCCCGGGGGTGGTTAGGGTAGCAGCCCGCCGGACGCGGGGAGGCGGAGACAGCGAGATGGGATGGGGGAGTGGAGGTGTAGAGGGGGGCGTGCGTCTGTGTGGGAGGGGGGGATGTGTGCTATTCGGACGCCCACCCAGTCGGGGACTATCTCGAGCGGATTTGGATCGGGGAGATGATCTGAGTTAAGGGGTGGAGAGGTTTGGCTTGAGGGAGGAGGAGGGCTTTCGGGAAGGCTTCGAGAGGGAGAGGGAGAAAGAAAGTGAGATGCGGAGGGAGTGAAGGAAGGGGGGCGAGGGAGAGTCTTCGAAGCGATAGGAAAGGGTGGGAGAGGTCGGAGGTGGGGATGAGAGAGATAGAGAATTGAGGGTGAGGGAATATTGGGGGTGGGTATGGGAAGGGGTCGGGGAGGGAATAGGGGGGATAGGGGCTCGGAGGAGAGGGAAGAAAGAGATGAGGTCGGGGAGGAGGGAGGGGAAAAGGAATTTTTGGAGGCAGGAGAAGAATGGGAAATTATTTCTGTTTATGTGGCAAGGCTTTCTGGGCGGAACGATAAGAATGACAAACAGAGAATATAGCCGCGGTTATATTAGTAGACGGAGCCAAGTATCAGTTTTAGAATCAATTTGTGACTAGATGATGTTTGCGTAGAGGGACCATTGTGTAAAACCCTATGATAAACAGCGGCAAGTAAGATTGCGTTCGCATTCGGTAGACGTTTTCTCGCGTGGACAATGAAAGTTCAGGTCCCTGCGACATCACATCCCTATGACCCCATTAGGTGCTTTGGATGTGGTTGGAGGGGTGATTTGGATTACGTCCGAAATTGCAGAACTGTTCGACGCTTAGCGTCAGACGGACATTCGATTAATTTTTTTTATTTGACATGAACCAATATTTAAATGCGCGGAGTTTGCATTTCGAATGGCGCGTGCACAACCTCTCCCCGACTTCCCGCCACTCGTGAGACGGGAAAGAAAGAATAAACAGGAGGACCACGAAAATGTGACGGTCGTCGTCTATGGACGAGTAAACGAAGCGGGATTATGCATTCCCCACGGCCAATCTCCTCCCACCCACCCACCCCCCTCCCTTCCACATTTCGCAGTCGGCACGCCGATGTACGAGGGCAATGAGAGTACACACAACAAGTAGGTGTGAGTACATGAATGTATGGATGCGTGCTTATCGTATGCTCGCATAAATCTATTGGCTGCTCGATGAGGTGTGCAAGGGACGGCTTTGATGCGTGGGGCGGGGAATGTGGTGGAGGTGGATGTGGGGTTGGTAGAGGGCGAGGGAGAGGCTCTGCGGGGTAAATTAGAACCGATCGTAGCCAAAGGAGTTATTGTGGATTGGGTACTCCGGGGATACGAGAGGGAGTGCGAGCGGGCGGAGGGTGTGAGGTAGGATGATTGGGGAGGAGACCGGAGAACGAGCAAGAGGGAAGGGGGTGGGGAGGAGTGAAGTTTTGGGAAGAGAGAGTGGTTTGGGTGGCCAAGAGAGTCGGGACGTGACGACAGAGGGGCACCGAGGATGTGAGCTGTGGGAGAGAGGAGGGCGTGGCGGGGCGAGAAGGAGTTCGGCAAAGGGGAGACGGAATTAATGAACGAATGAGAATCAGAAGGGAATCTATCGCAGCGAGACGGATTGCCGCTCAATGGTGAAGGCGGTTGTTCGAATTTTGGTGTGGGGTGCGTTGAAAAAGGGGGAAGGACTAGGAACTTGCAATTAGTTGCAGGGACGCTGTTTAAATGCAAAAATGGACCGCGAAATATAAACGGTATTGTTTATGAGTTTAGAATGGAAATTTGCATACGCTCATGAGTGATTAGGCGTGACCCGTCGCCGCTGCAAATGCTTTTGCTTTGATTAAACAGGTACGTGACCAAAAAATGGTGCTCACGGTTAAAAAGGGAAGCAATCTCTGGTGGTCATTTATCTTTTAACAAAAGTAAGATAACATTAGAATTATCCAAAGCAAATGTTTGAATGTCCAACCTTTTTGCCAACTGCACCAAAAGTTCTACCTGATACGAAGTATTCAAGATTAGTTGAAATGGTTCACTGCAATGCCTACTCCCCCTCTCTTTCTTGCACCTACCCCTTTCTTACCTTGCGTACAAATATGCAGCGAGGCGTGAGTGTTTGTGGGTGTATGGCCTATCAGGAAAAGTGGGGTATACATATGATTAAATTATCATTATCCTGGGAAGAACTGGAGGTCGGAATGAAAGTCGGCGGGAAATTCGTAAAATTAGTTAGCTTTGCTGATCACCAAGCTTTAGTTTGTCAGTCAGCCAAGGGGCTGCAAGCATTGCTTAGTGAATTGGAAATTCATTTCGACAGGATGAGAATCAATATTAATAAAACAAAGGTTATGCGATTTTCTAGAAAGAAAAAGGCTAAGCTAAACATTAAAATAGGAGGGCAAAAACTAGAGCAGGTAGAACAGTTTACGTACCTCGGAAGTGTTTTGGACCAACACGGTCAAAGTAGTAGGGACGGGAGGAGAAGAATTGCGCTAGGCAAAGAGGTTTTCACAAGGAGGGAGTTGATGACAGGGACGTTGAGTAAGGATATTAAGAAAGACTCGTAAAAACCTTGATATGGAGCTTAGCTATGTACGGCGCGGAAACGTGGTCATTGAAGCAGGAGGATAGACGTAGACTGGAGGCTTTTGAAATGTGGGTGAGGAGAAGTATGAAGGCGAAATGGACAGAGAAGAAAACAAATGAGGAAGTACTTGGTATGGTGGGCGAAGAGAGGGGTTTGTTGGGAGAAATCCTATGGAGGCAGGGAAAGTGGATGAAGGGGGTATTGACCGGCAGTGGGATGTTGAAGACTGTAATTGAGGGGAGAATGTTAGGCAAACGAGGAAAGGGAAAGAACAGGATAGGGATGTTGGACGGGATGAAGGGAAGAAGAAAGTACTCAGAGATTAAGAGGCACCTGATGTAGAGTAGGATGTTGTGTTTTGCTAGGAGTCACAAATTATTTAATTAGTAGTTATGCCCATCCAAAAACCTACCTTAACCGGTAGATTACCTAATAATAATTATATAAAATAATCGCTGGACTATGCTTTCCAAAATGTGAGCCAAGGAAATAATCATTCAGGTGGAGGATTCATCAATTCCTATCTGAAAATCCCTCGGAACGAGGACATTCGATAAGTCTTTTGAGACCTATCCCTTGGAAACTTCTCTGCCAACCAGTGCTCCCGTCGGTTGAATTATCTCTTTTCGCTTTATCCGTTTACTTGTCTGGTACATTTTCCTCGTTTTCACTTTGATCTGACTTCTCAATTGTAGTTTGAATGAACGGGTGCTTCCCGGGTGGTGCCTTATCTAGAGTGCGGAGAAGGCGAGCGAAAAGAGCCGTGAAAGGGATGAAACATAGGATAGCGAAATTCGAGGAAAAGTTGGACGTGAGGGAGATAGCGGATCAAGCGTCAGCGATGTGACTGGTCGAGATTGAGGAAGAAGGAAAATTGTAACTGGGGAATGGGGGGCGTAAGTAAGGAGGAGAGGGATGAAGGGAAGAGCGTGGGGAGGGGGGGGCGAAGGGGGTGGAGGCTGCCCCTTGGACTTCGCGAAGGGGAATGTGGGAGTGAGATGAATTGCTTCTGTTTTCGTTATCCACCGAGGAAGGTTACATATGAGAGTAAAAATATTTATCCAACGTTTCACTTAAATTGCTTGCTTTTGGAAAATAACAGCGGCAGAAAAGGGAGCATTTGAACCCTCGGGGAGTTTTCGCGTTACCTAAAATTGACAAGGATTAAACGATTAAAAATAATTAATACTGGATCAACTCTACAGGGGGCGTGTGAAAAACGAAATATGCTCAAAATTAGTGCCCAGGTAGAAGAAAATCCACTTGGGCACATCTCAAGGCATGTGCCATTCTGATGAAGACAGTTATGGAAAGAAAAATCGATGGAGGAAACTAAAAAGGATAACCAAAATTGAACTCCTTGAGAGAGATGGTGTGGAAGTTAGAATGGTATGAAGAGAAAAGAGGGAAAGCGTGGGAATAATACTTATCTTGCTGAAAAAATTGTGATTCTTATATGAATTAAATCAAAACACTTTTCCATTGTAATATTCCATGTCAAGAGACCCGCGTTTGGAGTAAATTTAAATATCACCCTTTATGTCGTAACCGTGGCCCGTTTACATTAAAAATCAGTGTGACCACTACCAAGAGTTTTGATTTTATTACTATGAAGGCATTGAGAGACATACAAGAATACGACGGAGTGGGGAGGTCAAAGACACCAATTTCGAACTTTGCATAAAACCTCGATCAGGAAAAAGTT